>NC_072861.1:21536196-21856965 GCF_028858705.1 Grus americana | reverse complement strand
AAGCCTTTGTAAAAAGGAAAAAAAAAAAACAAACTTGTTGGGAGCAGGAGAAACACTGTTTCAAGAAACTATTTAAGTTAGATGATCTGTGTCAGCATTGATTCTACTCAAATGAAAAGTACTGTAAAAGATGAACACAAACACAAAATAATTTTAATTATTTAAAATATTGCTTGCTGTGATCGAATTGTAAGATACATGTATCTCTTTTCTTCAGATGGGGCAGGATCTAGCTTTGAACCAGTGTTTGAAGTTAGCTATCCAGGTACCATTGTCTTCAACTTTTGTAACACTCATGTGAGTAACTAACAGCCAAAGCCCACTGAAGTGAAAGGGTTTGTTTTAAAGGATTTAGAGTTGGGGCCTAAATAAAAGGCACTATGTTTCTAAGTGGTACTCTGTGTTATTCAAATATATTTAAATTACATAAGATTCTATGGCCTGATTTAAAAAAAATAACCAAACAACTGGTTTTGAAAAGCAGCATATAATGAAACCCCTAAATCCATTTCTAAACATGTAAATTCTGTTAAAGTCACATTTAGATCTGTGTTCCTTTAGTCAAGCCACTTCTTCAAGATATATGCTCTGCTAATCAATATCCAAATAGAAAGAAATTGAACTTGCAAATGATGAGGCACTCCTTGGGTTTCTCCACTTACTCCCTAATGCTTCATGTCAAATACAGTAGACAAATCTTCACGTCTAAATAATTCATCTGCAAATGGTGGGAAGGAGGGGGAAAAAAGAGAAGAAAAAGTTGTTCCATGCTAAAATACAATAATGCATTAAAATTAATCAATTTCCTCCTGCTGGGGAACAATCATTTAGAAAACATTTTAATTACCAAAACTGAATAATGGGATCAGTATTTTTGAGAAGGTTGGATTCGCCCTACTGAGCACTGGAGAATCCTCTTCACAGGAGCCCATAAAAACATTGCTGTTTTCAAGTTGCTACTTTCAATCATAATACTTCTGGGGAGAAATCTGATTTTTTCACAGCAGCTTTTAAGGAAAATGTCGAGTGGACAGCAGGCATGTGTTAACTATTCTGTGCCCAGAGCAGAGCTTTGCATGCACTCTAGCACTTGTTTTTCTTTCTTTCTTTTGGATGAGAATTTATTGTGTGTTACTTAACACATATCTGAAGTCAAATTTTCAAGCCAAAGTGTTTGGCTGCAACAACAGACAATGTTGTAATGTGAGGTTGTAAAAATAGCATTCTTGTGTCTATATTCAGCCCAGCAATGAATAGAAACTTGCAGAAATAAGACAGCCTGGTCCATTGTCTTGGCTAGAAGTGGTGTTCAAGGAGAACATTCACGGCTTTTACATTAGGTATAATGACATTGATTTCAAAATTTGCCATGGATGAGCCTCTTTTTCCCTCTTTGATGCATAGGGGTCTTGATCTCCAGCTCTGGTTTCATGGGCATTTGTCAGAGATCTGAATGTTAATCAGAGACGTGACTCACTAATTGTAGAGCATATGGTGACCCCCAAGGAATAGCCGCTACCTGGCCATCTGGGAAAGTTGTAGGAGACTGTAATAAAAAACAGTGTTTGTAGCAGAAGTTTCTTCACATATATGGGATATATTTTAGTCTAAGACAGTTTATATCACTTATAATTTTTTTTTCCTATTAAACTGTAGAAGCTTTGCTTTTTCGTAAACCTGGCACGGCAGGCACATAGTTATGTTTACTAATTTTGCTTAAGTTTCTGTGGGTGATGGATAACACTCATGCAAAGATGTGGCTGATGATACTGTTTAATGTCTGAATCCTAACTGCAAAGCCCTCTCATGAGTCCTGCAACTGAGGTGATGTAAAGATTGTCTTCAAGAATACCTTTCACAGGAAGATGATGGAAAATTTTGTATAGCATATGTTTATACTCAAGACAAGTGAGAACTGGTATTACAGTATGTATTAGTCATGGGAGAGAAGCTATTGTTTTGCAAGGATATATTGTAACTTTTCTTTCACAACACTGGACATTGGTCAGCAAAATAGTTAAATGGCCACCTGGGTGCCTGCTGAAGATTTAGTCACATTAAACTTTAAAGAGAAGCACACACTTAACTTTGCTGAAGCTGCCCTGTGTGAATTTCAGGAAAATTTACACTGACTGGGGTCTTCAGTGTGTGCTTGGAGTAAGCTTGTATCTCAGTACTATGCTGAATCAGGATATTAAGTTTACAAAGAAAATTGAAATAGATTCACTGAGAATGATGTAAATCTTTATGTTCACAGTAGGGCACACAAGCAAAGCTGAATATCCTAGTAATAAAAGTACCTTGTAACTAGTGGAATGAACAAAGTTCCCAAAATGGTTATTACATGCTGTATTTTCTGTTTTGGATTATTGAAATAGAATTACTGAGAATTAAGTTGTATAAAAGGCATTTTCTTTTTTATTTTCATAATTATTCTGTCACCCACATAAAACTTTTTTCAATCTTGAAATGGTCTTGGTTGGTACTGAAAATTGCTGTAGGATAAGTAAAACCAGTCTAATTGAGATTCATAAATCCACTTTTTAACAAGTACAATTAGGAATAGTTATTAGAGACCAGCTGGAAAACATTAGGGATAAAAATTTACCATAGGAGTTTCTTTATGTGTTTGAAACATTGTTTGATACCAAAACCTAAATTAGATCACCAGAGAAATGAACCTGCTATTTAAAATCTAATTTGTACACAGAAAGTTAATTCTGAATATTCCTATTGATAAAAATTTTATTATTAGGCCTTGTTAAATTGCCTGGTTTTAATGGAAGTCTGACTTTTACAATGCTTTTCCTATAATTAAAATATGAGAAGTAGCAACTTGATTATATTGAATGCATTTGTGTCCAATGGCTGTGTAATAAACTTTGGTGCTAGTCAATTCTATTCTCTATTACGATTTTTGAAAGTAGAGAGGTTTATTGGGCCTAATTCCAACCCAATTCAATTCAAAGGAATTTTCAGTTAGTGTGTTTTGGATTAACATTTTAGGAACCTAAGCACAGATTTTCGAACATATTAACATACAGCTTGACACCTGGGGAGATAGGAAAGAAGTAACTCTCCGAGATTGTCTCCCACTAAGGAATGCTCTACCAGAATGTAACAACAGAGCAATGGCTGTGTTGGGTCAGATCAAAAACTCTTCTAGTCCAGTGTTCAGTCTTCAGCTGCAGTATGTAGCAGTGGTAAGCCCACAGCAATACTTCCCTGAATATTCTCCTGGCTTAGTTTTCCTGGGCTCTTTCAATGGTTGGTGGTATGAAAGAAAGAGAGGCTGCTCCAGTGGCTCAATCAAAAGAGAAGACTAGCTTTGATATTGTGTGTAATCCTGTGGACCAGCCTTTTAAACTGGAGTTTGCCTTTGTGTATTCCCTTGTTACTAGCATGACTTACACCATCACTTCAATATCTAAGACTCAAATTTTTCAATTCTGGTAAAAAGTATTTTTCATTATTGTATCAAGGAAACCATTCTCACAAATAATTTGTGTTGCCTATGCATAATATTCGGTCACTGCTCAATAGAGGAGATTATGATGTGTGGAAAATCCTTCCTCAAACTTTTGGTTGAGTTTTCATACTACTCCTGTTGCAATTTTGGAAGTGCTGTTGTAACAAATAGAGAATGCTTTTAGCGTAATTGAACTGAGTGTCTTAAAACAGCATCTCATCAGTCAACTTTGATTTTTTCCTTCTTATTTGTAGTTAATTGTATTTCCCTCCTGGAAAATTGGACAAATCAATGTAAATGAAAAAAGATTATTATTATTTTTTTAGGATAAATAGGTAAACACTGTTAGCCATAATAAGCCATCTGTGAACAATACAAATCAAGGATGTAAATTCACTGCAGTCAAATGTTTTACACCATTGATAAATTTGACACATTTATTACTCATCTAATTAAATTGTGCGTGCAAAGCAGTCAGGAATCTTAACAATGTATGCAGACGTCAAATGATTAAGATCAGCTAGTTTACATCATACTGTGTTGATTTGTTATGATAAAAAACCCCATGCTCAAGAGAAAAGAAAATTATTGAGTCAGATTCTGTTCTACATAAGTTTGAGTAAACACCATGGTTTTACTGGGATTGTATATGTGAAAATAGCAGGAAAAGAGGTCGGGAGTTGTCAAGTGTTCTCTTCTGCAGTGCTTGTTTGGCTAGCAGATGCTCGCATTGAAGCTAAGGTGGTGTCAGAGAACTGGTACACAGGCGAGTGAGGCTGTGTTGGGCGTCCCACAGATAGCAATAGCCCGGGGAGTCCTTAGATTGGGTACAGCTGTTGCCTGACGGAATTCAATGGCGTGTGGCATTCATACGGTCAGGTTAGAGTGTCACAGTACTCGGGAGATTAGAGATCAGTAAGACCTCAGGTAAGCTGGGGAGGAAGGCTGTATAGGAATTACGTGACACTTGATGTTTAAATAATCTTTGTAACAACATGCCTATGGAGGTAGACAGTAGAACTTTTTCAGTTTCCATCAGCAGTCCCCACTGCCTCTTTTGTTCATCTGCTTTTCAAATACCTGCAACAACAATCAGCTACTTAAAGGGTAGGAATTAGGCTTTCTCCTTTTTGTCAGTTCACTCCTACAACCTTTTTCACTGTGAAATACAAGCAAAGAGAAAGAGCATCTCTCTGTCTCCTCTTTGAAAGGCACAAGGCAATTGGTTCAATGTTGCTAGACTCTGGCTTACAGGAAAGGGAGGGAAAGTTGGGTGTTCTTTGGCTGGCTTTTGTCTATCCGCATGTATAAATCAGCTGATGACATACAATTCACAAGGAAGAAGAGTACAGGACAGCAAAGAACTTACCATTTTTTTTTTCTCTGCCCAACTTTATGAATTGGGTTACCACCTAGGAAGGTGTTTTTGTTATGTAATGAAACTGGTTAGTACTCAGGCCAGAGCCATTTATTTGAGGCAATTAATTACCATTTGTTATGCCTTCCAAATTTACTTTTTAAAGAATTGCATTGCCAGGGGCATTCTATTTCTGGCAAGACTAGCGTAGTGCCAAGTTTGGGGTACACACATCCATATGTGTCAAATCCCTGCAGTAGCCTACTAGATTCCTTGTGGAATCCTCTGAAGGCAGTTAGCACAAGGATAAATACCAGGGAAAGCCTTTGCTTGCCAATAATGCAAAGCATAGATGCAAAGCCTTTGCTCATCCAGCTCATAGCTGGCTGGAGCTCCAAAAAGTGGAATTGTAAATGTAGAGATTTTCTGATTCCTAGCCCTTAATTCTCCATGATTTATGGCACTGACTGAGTCAGAAGAGATAGTTTCAGAGACCTGCACTTGGAACTGTTGAGAGGTTGTACCGTGGAAACTGGCATTTGGAAGTCCATCCAAACCCAACCAGCAGGCAGTGGCATACCAAGGCATTTGCTGCTCTCAGTCCACTCCATGTATAAATGGGCAGATGCAAGGTGCTTTGGAAGGATCTTTTAGCTCAGCATCAGTCAGAGCAATAGCCCAGAAAATAGAATGTATGTGGTTTAGGTGACCGTGATCAGTGTTTAAGAAGAATAATCACAGATTTCAGAACACTTGGAGATAAAAGCAATAACTTCTGGTGACTGTGTTTTGTTTACTACATCCAGGAGCATCAAGGAATCTAGTGGGATTTCAGGCCTTTGAGCTGTGACTTCTTGAGAGTGTATGAGTCTGCTTGGTTTACTGGATTGTGTCTAAAAGAATAGTCTTCCTTTCTGGCCTTGCAGCCACTGAAAAGCAGATTGCTGATGAGAAGTTGATAATATTTGAGTTTATACTAGTATGTTCTTTTAGAGCTTAAAAGCTGATGTAATTCAACAGAGACACCATTAACTTCAGCAAATTTAAACCACTCCTGTAAGACAGCATGAAACTCATCCCATGATTTGATTTTGCTGCTGTATTCTCAATCTGGTTAGGAAATAACTCGATAACATTTTCCAGTCAGCTTCAAATTAAATGCAAAATCTTTGTTCAACTGAATAACTTCTAACTCAGAAATAGCCAGAAATATCCTGCTCTGAATGTCCTGCACCCAGAGAAAATCTTGTGCCTCATACAAGGGCCATGTTTCGGGCCACTGGTAAAAGAATGTACTATGACTTTGTCTCAGAAAATATACTAATTTTAATCTGAAACTCTGAGACTACCTCTCAATTCACTTCCTCACAGAAGCTTGCAAAGCATTTTAAGTGTTTCTAATTTTTAGCTTGTATTTCAGTCTCCCTTTTATATGAATTCCCAGTTTATTACTGGAAGTTTGTCAAAAGAAGTTGTACATGTTCCTATAGCATTTGTGTCTCCAGGTACTCCTCCTTCCAGTGCTATGGCATCTTGTGTCCCACACACCCTACACCCCTGCATTACAGCGTTCTTTACAAGTTAGATTTTGTCCTGGTCTACTTTGATGCTTCACTGACTTCTTCAGTGACACACAGGAAGTGAGCAGACAAAAAGTAAAGAAGGCTTCATTGAGATAAAGACATGTTAAATGTGTTTTTCCATTTTTGAGAAGACAGAAACTTACCTCCCAGTCATTTTCTAATAATATGACTCCAGCTTTAAGGAAGTCTTCCTCTGTATATCTGACAGCAGGTCTCGTAACTGAGTAGTGGTACACATAATTGTATATACCTTGTTTCTGCACCTCTCACCTGCCAGTCTCTTTGTCAGTCTATTCCTTCTCTCTTCCTTTCTCAACCTCGATATGACTTTCTTCCCAAATTTCTCCTTGTTGTTTGAACCCACTCTCAGCAGCATTTCAGCAGTGTTGTGGGACCAGTATTTTAATTTGGCCTGTAATATGTGAATGTGAGTCTTCTTTTAGTATGCAGCAGTTGAAATGATGAGATGAAATCGTTCCCCTCAATGCTGGTACCCTTGTTCTTTTGCTTGAGTGATTGAAATGCCTGTAAGCCAGTGCTACGGTGAAAGAAACAAAGGCAGGCATTAATACATCTGCTGTATTTATGAACTAGTTAGAGCTGCAGTTTATTGACCATTCAAATTGCTTTTGGTGTAAGATTTCAGGTGGAAACTTTTCATTACTGAAGATCTTGCTCTTCTTTGGAGTTACATTTTTTTTTTTTCTTTGACACTGCTTTCGTTTTATTACAGACTTTATCTGAATAATCAAATTCAGCCCAGTATAAGACATAAGGTGTCATCTTGCTGTGGCCAAGTTTACATGCATAATTCCTTTTAATGAATCAGTACATCAAGAAGAAAATATACCACTTGGTGCTCTCAAAGCCTCAGCTTGAATATTAAAAAATACATTCCTGTAGCAGGTGTACATGTATGTATCTGTTGTCAGAACATGGAAAACCATATTTTCAAGTCATTTAAAATACATTAGTCAAACCATATATGCAGGTACTTGCTGGCTGCATTGACCCTCATGTTTTTAGGAAACGACTGGTTATTTGGATATAAATGTAGAACTGACAGACAGAATGAGCACATAAGATTTACATCATTTATATCTTCTTTTGAAAATGAGGACGTACTTTGTAGGGATAATTTACAGAGAATTATCTTTGAACCATCATCCAAAACCTTGGAATACTTTACATGATGCTGTCCTGGTCATCATTAAGAACTATTTCATATTGAAATCCACCATTATGTCAGAGAAATCTTTAGGAAAATTACACTTTTGTATAGTTCCTCATGTAATTAAAAGGACTCTTCTCAGGTCTGTGAGCATGGAAGCTTATGGAGAAAATAGGAGATAGACACATACACATATATAAAAGAAGCTCTGTGTGTGTATATATATGTGTATATAAAAAATTTGAATATTCAATACATTTTATTTTCTGGAGTTTTGGTTCCATAGGTATTTCTTTCATTTGGTTGAAGAAAGGCCAATTTTTTCTCATATTGCTGACAAAAGCTTTCAGAGTAGGTATATATTTAGATAGGTATATCAGGTGGTACAGCATACATAACAGCAAGTGGAATAGCAGCAGCTTCTTTTAGATCTTTGGGTCACTATTCATTTTATAAAAAAGGTAATGGGAGTTGTAGCATTAATATAAATTCATATGTCTTTTTCTAAGCATATAGCAGAATAAAAAAACAAACCCACACTAATACCTAAAAGCACCTATCTAAATAAAGTTATAATTACCACATGAGACCTTGCAATAAAATTTGTAAATATCAAGCCATTTTCAGAAGATGTAGAAAAAGGACAATGATATTGAAGATAGAACAAGGGAATTAGGAGAAAATAGAACATATATGTTATTAATTAATATGGGAAGCTTTATGGAGGGCATAATAATCTAGAAAACAAAATGATATTGGTTTTAAATGTGTTTAGGATGCCTGATATAGAATATTTGTGTTTCCTGATAGATTTTCTACTTCATATTGCTTATTAATTATGGGAATAGGATCTATATGCCAAGTTCTTGTCTGGATTAAAGGTGAGGATCAGGCCATTTATTTGAGGAGAACATGTCTTGAACATAGGCAGAAAAAATGATTGAAGAATATCACAGGAAAGCTAATCATAGTTGCAGAGAAAGCTATAAATTAATTACTTGGGCTGGTTCTGATCATGCAATAAAAGGAATCAGTAGAAGGGAATAATTGCAGCAGCTCATTCCAGTCAAAACCATGTTCATATGTATTCCTTATACTGACCTTTGTGTTTATTTGGAAAAATAATAATAATAAAAGAAAAGGCTGGCTAGTTTTCACCAATATCTGTACTGTACCAGTAACCATCTGTAGACTAGGTACGTTAGTTGCCTTAATGAAATGCTCAGGCAGTAGAAGTGAATTGCTTGCAAACTATATAGGGTCAGCTCACGCTGCAGTGATGCTTCTTCATTTTGTCCCCCTTTTTATATGATTGCAAACATTATAATTTCCATTATATGTTGTGAACTGATGGGATAATCTATCATATCAATCCGCATGTTGGTTTTTAATTTAATTTAAGTTTTATTTAATTATTTTTAATTTCATGAATGGAAGTTAAAAGAATATGTTTTAATGTTAAAATACGTTAAAAGAATATCTTTTACTATGGGACAAAGCCCTGGAGGGAAGAGGGGCCCAAGAAAGCTTGTTAGTATTCAAGGAGCACTTCTTCCAAACTCAGGAGCGATGCATCCCAACAAAGAAGTCAGGCAAAAACAGCCGGAGGCCTGCATGGATGAACAAGGAGTTCCTGGACAAACTCAAACACAAAAAGGAAGCCTTCAGAGGGTGGAAGCAAGGGCAGGTAGCCTGGGAGGAATACAGAGAAACTGCCCAAGCAACCAGGGATCAGATTAGGAAAGCTAAAGCCCTGGTAGAATTAAAGCTGGCCAGGGATGTCAAGGGCAACAAGAAAAGCTTCTATAGGTACATCAGTGATAAAAGGAAGACTAGGGAAAATGTGGGCCCTCTCTGGAAGGATTTGGAGAGGCTGAGGTACTTAATGACTTTTTTGCTTCAGTCTTCACCGCAAGTGCTCCAGCCATACCACCCAAGCACAGAAGGCAAAGGCAGGGACTAGGAGAATGAAGAACCGCCCACTGTAGGAGAAGATCATGTTGGAGACTAAGGAACCTGATGGTGCACGAGTCCATGGGACCTGATGAGATGCATGCGCGGGTCCTGAGAGAACTGCGGATGAAGTTGCTAAGCCACTATCCATCACATTTGAGAAGTCCTGGCAGTCCAGTGAAGTTCCCACTGACTGGAAAAGGGAGAAAAGGAAGACCCAGGGAACTACAGGCCAGTCAGTCTCACCTCTGTGCCTGGCAAGATCATGGATCACATCTTCCTGGAAACTATGCTCAGGCATGTGGAAAATAAGGAAGGTGATTGGTGACAGCCAACTAAAGGCAAATCATGCCTGATGAATTTGGTGGCTTTCTGCAATGGGTTTATAGCGTTGGTAGATAAGGGAAGAGCTACTGACATCATCTACCTGGACTTTTGCAAGGCATTTGACACTGTCCCGCATGACATCCTTGTCTCTAAATTAGAGAGACAAGGATTTGATGGATGGACCACTTGATGGATAAGGAATTGGTAGATGGTCGCACTCAAAGAGTTGTGGTCAACGGCTCAATGTCCAAGTGGAGATCAGAGACAAGTGGTGTTCTTCAGGGGTTGGTATTGGGACTGGCGCTGTTTAACATCTTTGTTGGCAACATGGACAGCGGGATCGAGTGCACCCTCAGCGAGTTTGCTGATGACACCGAGTTGTGTGGCGCAGTCGACACGCTGGAGGGAAAGGATGCCATCCAGAGGGACCTTGATAGTCTTGAGAGGTGGACCCGTGCAAACCCTTAAGGTCCCTTCCAACCCAAAACATTCTAGGATTCTATGATTATTAACCTACAGTGCCATTAAAACTAGAATTATTAATTAAATGTAAACAATAATAATATTGCTGGTATAAAATTTGTTGAGAAACTTGAACAGTCACTTTTGTAATGAATCTTTATTTCACTGGCAAGATATGTAATTAAAACAGATATCCGTCTGTTAATGTGTCTTGCAATTTAGATGTTGTTATTTGACTGCATTCAGGTTCACCCTGATGCAAGCATATTACACCCAGCTGTAGTTAATGTTCTGTCAGCAAACCATATGGGACTGATAATGAGTAATCATCATGTAAGGCTTTTTTGTAAGTAGAAATTAGTACGTAATATTAAACATCTATCACAGTACAAACCCATCTTGATCACCATTCTAATAAGAAGAAAATGTAAACCAAAGTTAAGGTCTTTTTCATATTCATATATTTCTCATAAACTGTGGAGCTTTCTACTCTGAACTAGTGAAATCAATATTCTCTAACCATTTTAAAGGTTCCAGTGACCTCCTCCCTTGCTAGCAGTGTTGTTCTAGCATAGAAATGAAATCAGTTTGTGATTTAGATATGAGATTGCGAATGGCAATAATATCTTCCAGATACAAGCTGGTTTTGATGTTTGCTCTTTAGAGATGCTAGCTGAGTGTGATACATTTTTTTTTTAAACAGCAAAGAAAATAATTGACGTCAGTCATAGATACAAATAAGTATGCAAATATATTTGCACCTTATTTTATATTTCACTTGTAAATCACATACTTATTTGCTCTGAGCCTCTACCAATTGAATATATCAGAGTTGGGCCAAAATTGTTGGTGGTAAAACTCTTTTGACCCAACTGGAATCAGAACAGATTTAAATGTGTCATTAATTATCTGATTTCATGTTCCTCTCTCAGCATTTTTCCATGCTGTTCCTCTGTCATGTGGCACCAGTATAATCTAAATTTATTATTGAAGCATGAAACTAATGTCTATTTATTGATAGGCATTGTCTTAATTTGCTGCAATATTTGTGATTTACCCCAAACATTCTTAATATCATTCCCCTTTTGAGGTGAACAAATGCAAATAGAATTCCACTTCTGGTAAGGAAGATGATTTCTTTTTCTAATATGATATGACTGTCAGGTGGATTTTTTCAGGGTTATTCCATTTGGTTCTGTAGCAATTGATCTGTATTTTAAAATTCTCATGTTTTTGCAGTGAAATTTTTAGCAATGATAATATGAACAAATTGTTTTCTACTTTATAAAAGAATTCTGTTTATTCCAGTCATGCAAAAATTTTTCTTTATTTTACTTCAAATTTTTTGTGACCGTTTGCCTCAATAAAACTAAATTCTGCTGCAGAAAATGTTAGTAACAGCACCAATTCCAGGTGCTACGATTGATTTAATTTGCAATGACACAATGCTTAGTAGATAGGGTCAGCTATTATTGTCAGCTTGGTGGGGACAAGTTAGAGTTAGATATCAAATTGTTTGTTTTTGTTGCAAATTATGGATGATAAAGATGTAGGTGTAGTTACTTCTTCTGATGAGAAGCAGCTAAAAAACTTTATTTAAACAGATTGAAGGAGACAAAGTTTGGGCAAGTGGTTTTTTATTTATTTTTTAAATTTCTGCTTCTAGCATTTAGAAATCATAACATGTTCTACATGCACAAAGTTATACTGGAATATGCATATCAAATACAGACTTGGATTGTGAACCTTGTGAAATGAGGTGCAATCCCAGTAATTTAAATGGTTAGTGCTGAGGTACAGGAGGAATATGCTAGGTTTTGAAGACCTTTTTAACGTCTGTGTCAGGAATCAATGACCTTTGTAGTATGCTTTTCTCAAGCAGCAGAGTATTGTTACAAAGGTAAATTTGCCCATGGAGACTTGTTAAATAATTTCAGATCAAAGTGAGAATATTTCTGAAATTTTTATCACAGAGCTGTGCTGTGATCTTGAAAATGTTTATTTTGTTACCAAAAGCTACTTCTTTGAAGTTGCTAATTGCATTCGGTTAATATCTAAAGCATTCTCTCTGTGTCTCTTGAGCACCACACCCAGTAAGCTTTTGCGCAGAGCGCCCTCAAACACTTATATGAAGAATGTGACACCCGGTGTTGTACAGACATAGGTCAAAATAATGCTATCTGAAAGATTTTGTGTTCAGCTGATGGACTTAAGTTATTCTGAATTACAGAGAGATGCCTCCTCTGACGGCAATCACCGTAGGATGTTTGGTACTTAGTAAGAAGGCCGAATAGGCACTGCCTGGTTAAGTCAGTTCTTTGCTTCTCCTGCTCTTGATGGAATGTCATTCAATATCAGATCTTTATTCAGTTCACTGCACAACAAAGATTGCACTATGTTGTTTTGAAGCATCTTTTTTTCCTGGGGCGAATGTACCACATTCTGTAGAATTGGCAAAAGCTCCTGTTTTGTCCACCTCTCTAGCTAGCAGGCATTGCTCATCCTACCCTCTGCTGGTTTCCAGTCTGGCAAAGATATACCATTGTTCTATTTCTTTTTTACAGTAGAAACCACCTAGAAATGCCTTTGAGAACAAAAGAATAGCCAAACCAATGCAGATATGGTATAGCAGGCTGGATATGATATGAATCTCTGAGACTGGGATGAGACTTCAGATAGGATGTCCCATGAGGTTTTTTTTCTTGAAACGAGGATAGAAGAAATGGGTTTAATGGATCTTCATTTACATGGCGCAAAGCTTGTACTGAGGCAGCAGCTCAGAGGCAGAAGTATAACTGAGAAAAAACAGAGGAAAGTGAGTTCGTGATTTTTTTTGTTTGTTTATTTGTTTGTTTTGTTTTGTTTTGCCTTGTTCAGCAGATGTTCTCAGTAGAAGAACAAAATGGGAAATACTGAGTCACTCCCACATTAGTCCATACAGGTTCTGAGGAGGGTCCTGTCTGAGTAAAACATGAGTGTGAATCC
The DNA here is from genome assembly GCF_028858705.1 of Grus americana. Classification (NCBI taxonomy): domain Eukaryota; kingdom Metazoa; phylum Chordata; class Aves; order Gruiformes; family Gruidae; genus Grus; species Grus americana. The sequence goes on along the minus strand of NC_072861.1, from coordinate 21,843,658 downwards.
TGAACAAGGGTGCTCTCCTAGGGCAGATTTTTGGCAATCCTTTGCAAATTGTAGTTCTACAGAAAAGCACTTAAATGTGTGTTTATTTTTATTTAGACTCATAAGTACCATTGATTTCAATGGGAAGACTGTTGTAAGTTAACTCATGAACTGAACTCTGATTTATACAGCATCTACCTTTAGAGAGATCTTTGCAAGCTGAGCCATCTGAAATGCATATAGAAATCCCAAGGCCACAGAGATTTGCAAAATATGTAGCTTTAAAATTCCAAAATCTCAGTCTGTGAGATAGAACTGCATCATTACACTGCTAGCTGAAGTTTGTTTATCCTTTGTTTCACACACAGCATCCAAAAAACAGGTACTCAGGATCTGATCTACCCTCGGTTTGCTTGAGCACAATATGATAAAAAGCAACTTTCTGCAAAATCTCTCTGTCTCTTCATGTTGAAAGGACATTAATTTGTGACTTCACATTCCTCTTATTTCAACACGTTTCCTGCTTTGTGCCCTGTACGCCGAAAGGAACTGTGGGGAGCTCCACTGCATCCCTCCCCACACCCAGCCTTGAGGTATAAACTCCCCAGGCCCCTCTAGCAGTGGATACTGGAGCCTCCCCTGAGAAACGGGGCAGGTTGTGACTGAGATAGTTCTTGGGCACTAATGAATGTAATACTGAAATTATGCACCAAATACTGAGCTAAGTGATAATAGACCAAAACCTTTCTATTCCATGCCTGATAACAATTATAATGATCAGAACATAATGGAAACTCTGTGATATGTTTATTAATATCTTTTCCATAATTAATTCTCTTTAAAATATTACTTCTTCCTTTTTTTCAGGACTGCTGTTTGTGGATGACCTTGTCTTTCTTTTCAACTTTGCTCTTACATGTCACTTCTAACTTCCTGCTCTATGGCTATAAATCCTCAGCACTCCTTGCAGACAAGAACAGATGATTCAGTACTATCTAGTGCATTAATGTACAATCAAGCAGAACTTAAAATACAAAGGAAGCCTTGTTGATTGTGTCATCCAAAGGCATGAGGCAGGAAATTGAGAGACAATACTGGGCATTTACTTCACAAATGAACAACTTTTGATCTTGAAAATCTTTATATGTTTGCTTTCATATAATTCTTACTGGACTTTTCTGGCTGCCACACCATCGCTGGGTTGCTCTGTATGCAGTACATCCTCTTTATCTGTTTAGAAAGCTAAGCAGAGCCTTCATGGAAGATTTGAAAGAACTTCAGTGACTCCTGTACACCATGAATTTGCTACTTTTTCAGCTGGTGTTTTAAGCTGAAGTTCAGGAGAAAGTATGTTCTTCTTTTATGTGCTTTATGGTGTCACCTTCAAACCATCTGTAACTAGCCTGTGGAAAAAGATCAAAAAGTTTGCCAGATACAGAACTTTTTCCTCACCCAATTTATTTTTGCATTTATTGATGATTTATTATGCTGTAAAATGTCATCGTTTGCACCCTGGAATACTGTGCTCCCTTCTCAAGCTCTTCATAAAAGAAAAATCTCTAAGAGCAGTTTTCAAATTTATAAGTAGAAGAAAGCCTGAGGGAATATGATTTGCTCAAGTTTGTACAGTAAATCAGTGTCAAGTGACAAGCAGGACCATTTTGATCCCCTAGAACCAGTTCAGGTCATTTGTTTATTAAAATATTGTTTTAAGAAATAAGCATGATTTTTTTTCCCTTCAGTTCTTTGCACTATGATAGCTTATATTTTATTGAGAACATCCAGCTGCAAAGCATGTGCTTTTATTGTATGTTCCTGGCATAGAAATATGTTGTCAATGCTATATTGATCTAACTGCACAAGCTAGTTTAACAGTACACTGTAACTTTAATTCCTTTTGATAGTTTGCTCTTTCTTGGCTGGCTATACTATCTTCAGAGAATCAGACTTCATGCCTGATTAGTACTGTAATTCTTATATTATCTTCTTATATGCATTTTATGATTTAAAGTTCAGATACTGCAACTATGCAGTCCATTCATTAAGCTTTGTGGGGGTTTTTTCTCATACTCATGTCCACGTAACAAATAGTTGCTGTTTCCTTTTTACGAGAGCAGACTTAGTTAATAAAAAAAAAAAAAGCTAAGATCAATGCATGGTTTTAGGTGTAACTTAACATCCTGGCCTAAATGGTATTTTTGTCCCCTGACACAGCGCTTCTTTTATTTCATTTCCTCTGAATATTATATCATAACAAATGTGATGCTTCTTGCAGCATGCTTTAATGTGGAAATCCCAGTGTTAAGGATCAATGAAGTTAATTAGTAGTGATTAATGAGAGAACGTTAATTGCCAGACTAGCTATTAGATTTGCAAGTGGTCACATAGCTGTCAGAGAGGTATAACTGTTCAGCCTGCAAAGTCAATTTAGATTGTTTGTTGCACTGTATGCAGTTTGGTTAGTTCTATCATAATGCTAATTAAATACCTGGAATAGAAACCACTAATGAAGGATGTAAGTTATATATCACCATATCTGCAAAAATATCTCAATGTGTCTTTTCATTTGCTAAATTACCACTACCGTTGTCCCACTCGGCTTAATGGTGGGTCAGTCTGGAGCAGCACAGTTGACTTCATTAGAATTATTTGAATTTATCACAGAGTAACTGAAATAAAAAACCTGCCAATTGTGATTTGTTTGCTGACTTGCTATGCCTCAGACTCTTCTTACTATTCACTGAGTAACTCTACGTAGTAAACAACCAGTGTGTGAAAGCAACTTTTTTTTTTCCCCAGTACCATGAAGTAATGAGGCAGATCTGGGCACTTACTTGTATGCATGGATGTAATATACACTGGCTATATGAGCCAATTAATGCTTATTTTTTCATTATCATTTTACATATCTACATAGCTTTGGGGAGGTACTGGGCCTCTTTCAAAACAGTGTGACTGTAGCAAAGTTTGAGAATGCTGCAGAGCTTTAAAATGCAACCCTTCCCTTTCATTATGTCATGAAAGAAGAAGAATGCACAATTCCAAAGAAAACCCTTTTCTTTTTGCATGACATAACCCCTTTCGTATTTGAAAGTGTAGTGCCAGAAGTTGAATTGCTTGCTATTTAATCTTTACTAGAAGCAGCACAATTTAGCCTTTGGCTCCCTTTAGGAGGATAGGAACCGGAGAACAGAAACAAACAAAAATACATGAATGTCTTTCTAGTACAGATAGCTATTAATGGACTCCAACTCAGGCCAAGCTTTTACTCAATAGCACAGCAGTTTTTTATATACCAACAGAGGGCTTTTGGTCTTTGTGGCATTACGCTTTCCTGCTTTTAAACAAAAAAGAAATAAAGCTTGTGTTCGGTTGATGAAATGTAAACTGACTTTCTTTAAAAAGAAAACTCTTGCCCTCACAGTGGGTTGTGCAGTTAAGCTTTCCAAACTGAGTAGGGTTTACCAAATATTCTTTTAAGAATCTGAAAAATTATCAAATATTCTGAAGATTTTGATTAATACTTTCTTTTTTTCTTGTATCTATAGTTAAAACACTTGCCTGATATTTTTTCAGCCAAGATATTTGAGTAGAAGGGTGTATTTATACCCTGTAAATGAAACCTTAGGATGTCAGCCATTGGGATGGGTGGCCTGATGACTCAGATCTAGAATTAAGTATTTGTTTATGAAGAGCCTAGCTCAATACGATCAAGTCACAGCTGGAACATGTAAATACTAATGCAAAAATTATAACTTATTCTTGTGGCCTAAATTATTTGGCAAAGTAATCTGAAAGTTAAGAAATCAACATGCTTCAATTATTTGCTGTTTTATAAAACCTTTCTCTCTCTCTCTAGCTAATGCCTGTGTCTGAACTCCCACCTCATAGGAGAAGAGCTGTCCTTCCCACAATCTGAATAAGCAGTAAAGTCCCTAGCTAGGTTTTCCATCAGGCAGAAAAAATAAGATAAGATTATGAGCTGAGATTTCATCTTTTCCCTTTCCTTACTTAAAAAAGGTAACAAAGGAGAAAGTTAAATATAAAAGATATTCACATAATATTAAGAGAAAAAAAAGGATTGGAAAATAAAAAAGTTAAACTAATTTGTGTTCTTGCACAATGAATTTTCATGCTATCAGATTGATTGATTGGTTTATCTGAAAATCTTAAATAAAAAACTTAGCAAAGAGGACATTATTTTATTTACATAAGTTCCATCTACTTGGAAAACTGAAACATCAGAATTATTTTTTTTTTTTCTTTCGAGTTTTTAGATCAGACCAGCCATTTTGATCTTTGGATCAACCAGCTTCTACTGCCAGACTGTTTTTACACAACTGATTTTTCTTTTAAATTTCATGTAATCTCTAAATGTGATGATTTTTAATTTCTGATTTTTTTTTTTCAGTTACCAGGTAAAATATTCTCAAAATGTTTGTTAACTCAAAGCTTTTTCTTTTTTTTAAAAAATTCCTAATCCTATTTTAATCTTAAAGATTTTTTTCTGTTCTGGAAATTACTTACACTGTTAGGCTGCTTTCATGTCAGTGGTTCACCCAAAGGTTGCAATGGGACTAACCATCATTGCACACGCTAATATGGGCACAAAAGTGTAAGCCAAGTGTTGCTATGTCTGTGTGCCAAGGTCAGCTGAACCTAGGTCATGGGTAGAAGGTGAGTACAGGCTCAGTTTTTCACTATGGAGTTCTTTCCTTGCAGCCGTGACATCTCTCTGGCTAGTGAAGGATGACAGCTTTGCTTTTGTGAACCTCCTGTTTCTCTCTGGCCTAAGTATCATGAGTTCTAAGGATTTCCTCAACTGGGATCTTTTGCTTGGCCACTCACTTTTTAACATGGCTTGTACAAGAAAAAAATTGCTGTAATTTATAGGTGTTTAGCACTTTCTAACTGTTAAACATCTAACTAAGTTTTTTCTCACTTCAAGTATCCTCAGCTAGCAACTTGTGCTTAAAATTGTGATTTGGAGTGATTTGAAAAATACAAACATCAGCAGTCTTCAAGTGAAGGCCATGATCCACTATAATAGCCAGCTAGTTCTAAGTCCTGCTCAGAGAATTGGAGAGAACTCACACACAACTGGAAGTAAATGACGTAAGCGTGGAAAATGCACTAGGCACAAATGAGTGTCCACAAATCACTCTTGCTAGCTAAGGCTAATGGAAAGAGACTACTGAAGGACATCTCTGAAGGGATCAGAAACTGATTGCGTTTGGGGACAAACTTAACAGCATGGCTAGGGTAGCAGCTTTAATTACTAGTATTGCTTCTATTAACTATTTAATGCCTAGAACACATCATAAGTCCTTGTCTAGGCAAAAAGGAAGATATGGAAAAAAGATTTGTGCTATTTGTGGATGCTGCTTTGTATACAGTTATTGATATAGCCAGTAGAGATGGAAAGGATATCAAAAAGTAATCTCATCCATCCTTCTGACTGGGTGTAAATAAGCCATTCATGATGGATGTAATGGCATCATAGAACAGTTGAGGTTGGAAGGGTCCTCATGAGATCATCTAGTTCAACCCCCTCCCAGGGTCAGATGGAGCAGGTTGCTCAGGAGCTTGTCTAGTTGGCTTTTGAATATCTACAAGGATGGAGACTTCATGCTGGGATGCTGAGAGAGTGTCAAAAGCCTTACTAAAGTTGGGATAAACCACAGCCACTGCTCTCCTCTCATCCAGTAAGTCAGTCATGTCATCGTAGAATGCTATGAGGTTGATTAAGCACGATTTCCTCTTCATAAATCCATGCTGACTACTCCAAATCACCTTCTTGTCCTTCGTATGTTTGGAAGTGGTTTCCAGGATTATTTGTTCCATCACCTTCCCAGGGAAGTGTTGTGTACTTTGTTCATGGTTGCCTGTGACTCCCCTGTGTGCAGATGCACTGGATATTCATGAAGAATGGGAGAAAGCACCCCTCCCTTATGTCCCAAATACACCAGTCAGCATGACTGAGATTGCAAATCCCCTTCCGATTCGTTGTAATTTGCTAGTATGGATTATGCGAAACTAGTCCTTGTTAACACAAGGTGGCAAAAAATGAAGTACTGCTCTGATGGGTGATCTGGTCTTTGCATTACTCCTATTGAAGTGTACTTCTATTTTCCTTTTAAACTTGGCTAGAGATAAACAAGTGTAACTATTTGCTGGTTCTTTCAAGATTTTCCAACATTATGAGTCTAAAGCACTCCGGAAAAAAAAATTGGTCTAGAGGAATTGTTTTTTAATACACATGTATTTTAATAAGAGAATTTAATGTCAAGTTGTAATGCTGAGCACACATGGCACGTGAAGCAACATCAGTGCCTGAAGGGAAGAATCCTTCACAAACATGTTCTGCATTGACTAACATGGGGAATGTTCTTTGCAAATGGGTGTGTCCATCCTCCAGGCATTGCAAGTGAATGACATTTAATCCTGTGTGCATTAGACCTTGTCTGAAACTGTTCTATAAGTATTATAATAAAATAATTAAAGCAGACATTTTTAAACCGATCAATTTTGATGTAATTATCATGTTGGTGTTCATTACTCAGCAGACATAACAATGAATCCCAAGCAGCTTTTGTTTTATTTAAATCAAATGCCAGTATCTTAAAATAGATTCTCTGAGCAGCAAAAAGATTATGTCTGTGGTTTACTTCTGCCTGGTGAATGATCTTGGGGCAAGCTTTCTTCAATTCTTTTCAGGTTCTAAATGCACCATACTCAATAGTGGCTGTGACAGCAAAGAGGGAGCTGGGAGGACCCTGCCAGAGCACTGGCCAGGTGTAACAACTTCTCCCTCTTTCTCCTGAAGACGAAAATCTATCTTCTTTGGTTCTTGAGACCCAGCTCATTTGCTAATGCTACCATAAGCTTGTTTTGAGTAGAATGATGTAGTAGTCACACATGCACAATATTAAAGGACCAAGAAAAAATTTTGGAGACAATAAAAACACCCTAACATCTTGTGTCTAGGAACACACTATGAAAAGCTAAATTGCCAAGTTTAGGATTTGGAGGAAATGGTTTTTTTGGATGTGCTTTGGTTTTAGGCTTGTAGTAGAATTAACACGTGAACTGCTGCAGCGATCTCACAGAACAGAGACTGCAAATTCATGACCTAACTTTGGATTCTGGCTGCATGAAGGATTACCTGGAGCACATCCCTGCAGTGGCTGAAATGCAGATTTACTGCAGCTTCTGTCTGCATCTTGTCCTGCAAAATGAATCAGTCAGTGGGGCCTTATTTCCTCTACAATTCTTTGACCTTTTCCTGTACATGGAAGGAATGTGAAATTTCTGGTTTAGCATTGACCATTGGAAAGAACAGCTTCTTATTTTTGTCTGGAATGTCTTAGGCAGAAAGACATGCATGTGTGCTCTGTGTCTTAGGAGAATCAGCCCTAACGTACAGATAGTGTGTTGCCTTTTGCATATTGCTTTTCCTTATGTATAAAAACTGTCTTAAAGGCTTGATTACTAGCCAGTTGGAATCAATGGGCAAATTTTCATTGATTTCAATGGGTTTTGGATAAAATCCCTAATATCTAGTATTTTTAAATTCTAAGCGCTAGAAACATGGGATAGTGCTGTGGAGAGGGCTTTCCAGTCCAATACCACATTAAAAAAATGTCACTCTTTGATTAAATTTTGAAATGGGCATTATTAGTCTAATGTCTTCTCAATCATTAATCCTCAACTGTCTTCTCAGCAATTTACTGTTAGTTTTCATGTACGTGTGACCGTTTTGTCTAATGGCAGTTAGCCAAACTTGCTAAGAAAAAGTTAGATTGTAATTTACCTCGCAGTGAAATCTGCTGACACAATTATTGTGAAAACATGTGAAACACTAAGCTTTAGGTTTTGTTTTTGGTTTTTTGGTTGGTTCCCCAACCCCCACCCCCCAAGACTGGAGAAAACACTACAACACGATTTGCTACTGCTCTGAGCAAAACTGGGTACTGTGGGTCCTATGCTGATTGAGTAGCTGGCTAGAGTTCTCCCATCTGTCTCACTGGGATTCTACCTAAAAGGAATGACAGAAGCTATGAAGGAAACAGGAAAGAAAATCAACCAAACAGCAATAAAAAGAAAATAGTGAAATCTGACATTATGATAAGAATTTTTTTTTCCAAATCCCATGTGAAAATCTATTCAATGATTTTTCATCTAATTAATATTTTTATTTAGAAGATTAGCAAATTGCAATACACCTAGGTTTTGAATAATTTAGGTTTAAAATATGATAGCTCATTTTGCTGCTCAGTAAAGGCGGCAACGTAAAGAAAGCAGGCAACATGATTAGAATGATAAATTTCCTGAGCAAAGGAACATGCTTCCCACACTCAGGATGGTTGAGTAGTGTACAGTCAGAGACCTAATTCCACTAATAAACTGTCAATGGGGCTCATGCTGTGCAGGCCATTCAAGCGTGCTGATGTCTTGATAAAGACCTCAGATGAGAGAACAGAATAAAGTAAGGAAGGATTCATTTCAGATTGTGACATTTTAGTTGGAAATAATATTTTTTTTAATAGAAAAAAAGTTATCATGGGTTTTTTTTGTTTGTGGTTTTTTTCCCAGGTTTACAAAGAGCATACAGTTGCAGGAGTTAATGATGACCACAGCTTTATTCTTCTTTGCTGGGTTGCAAGGGGGAGCATGCATTATGTGATATCCCAGGAGATTAAGTTTGGGGGTTTTTTCGGTACCCTTATTATCCCTTCTTCATAGCTATCAGCTGTAAATGAGTCTCACTCTTCACAGTGGGCCACGTCCTCATGAACTTTCCAAAATAATGGCCTTGAATCTGGCATTCGTTGAGGCTCAGTTTGGATAAACAGCTTAAGAACGAGGTTGTCAGTGCAACTTCCATCAGCTGACTAATATTTCCACTTATTTCAGGCCTTGGAGAGACTTTCTTTCTAGATGTAGTCAAAGTAGTTGAGCATATTACTTCTCTTATCTCTAAGACACTGTCTTCATTGAGCAGAACTGGATGAATTAATACCTTTTAGTGTCAACTTAGTATTAACTCTACAGAAAGTTGGACAGCTTAGCTGGTGGTTTTAGGTAGGTTTAGTTTTGCAGTCAGGCAGATAAAGACACTCGTTCCATTTGCCGCCCTGTATTCCAGCCATTAGACAGCAAATGGCAGTTGAGGAAGTCACAAAAGCAACCTGTGCCGAGTGAAATTCTGCCTCTTCGTTTTTTCCCAGTGTGAAAGCGTTCTTCCAGAATGTGTCATTCCCACTGTGGAGACTGGTGAGGAGTCTTTCCACACCATGCTATATTAGGTATTTGAGTATTCTTATATAGTTAGCTTAAAGCATATGCTAGACTGTCTTCTACGATGGATAATAAAAAATGGCTGAAGAGTCTTTTTCTTTAAGGCAGTTCCTAATCAGTAAGATTTTGTTTTGCCAACCGATTTAATGTTCAAATAGCATTATTACAACAATCACACCACTTGCTTGGAGTAAGTGCCTGTTACTTGTCATGTCAAGTACCCCTTGGCCGTTTATTTTGAGCATTTTCTTTGTAAAATGCACTTCCTTCACAGTTTGCTGCTTAGTATTTTGATTTTTCCTATGCAATACTTCTCTGAACTACATGGCATATTCCTTGAGGTAGAAAAGATGTCTATCCATATAGATTTGAAAGGAGACAAGGTTGCACCTTATACCTATGGAAGCTAAACAACATTATTAAATTACAGTGTCTCTGCCATGGAAATATAGATTTATGATAACACAGCATTAAGTCTTTTCTTCTGTAAAGTAGTCCATTTAAATAGCTCACTCATCTTGAACAATACATATTGAAAGATTCAGACCTCAGTTCATACTTCATCTGTAATGTATTCTTATCTAAACTCTGCCATACTTGGAGAGATCCGGACATGGAGAATTTGAATTCAAGATGCTCCCTAAACAAGGTTTGTGGATGTACCTGGGAATCATCACCTACCTGTGTACCTGACTACAAATGTGTTATCTGAAGCACGTTATAATAGTAGCAGAAGAGCAGAACTGATATGCACATGCATTTGTGCAAGGGAAGAAGGAAAAGGACTATGTTCATCTTTTCAAGAGTATCTGAATGCTATTTTGGATAGTCAGTATAATCTCGGGCAGAACTGGAATAGGAAGGTGCTGCTCTTCTTTATATGGATCTTCCTGTAATGGCCAAAAAAGTAACTGAGAAGTTCACATATAAAGTAGAAAAAATATTCTTAGTGTTTAGAAGTCTGAAGAATCAGAGAAATATTTTGAACATATTTCAGAGGAGAGGAGCTCTCCTAAAATTATTAAAAATGTATGATTGAAAACTAGAATGTCAGATAACTGTTTACAGCAGTGGAGGAATAAAGTCTTACAACAAAAATTAATGAATCAGCACTTACTGATTGTCCACATGGTGGACTTGCTTTGGAAAGCAAGATTTAGAGGACTGAGGAACCAATGTTGTAATGCTTGATGCAGCAGAACAGTCTTGACACTTTGAGGGTATATAATGAAGATGTGCGTATACAAGAAAGGCTGATTCAGGTTCCTGGTTCATACTCTGAAGGGCAGAACGGCTTTTTTCAGAACTATTTTAAAACACAGATTTTGCAAACAGTGGTGAACAGAGCGGCAACCACCAGATAATCATTTATGGATCAGATAATGATTTTCCCCTGTGCCATAATGACATTTCCCCACTCAAGGGAGCCCAGGCACATTTGTCAAATATTGCTGATACGCCCAGTATGTCTGCCAATGTTGCCTTATTTATAAGCAAGCGAAGGAGCTAGATAAGAATTGTCTTACTTCAAAATATCTTGCATGAAAGTTCCTTGGCACCTTTGTTGTCAGCAAAAATTACTTCAGCAGCAATGTACATTATGAAAAGAAGCAAATTAATATCTGAATTTTACTATTGTCAGGAGTTTCATGTTACAGACAGATAGTATTAAACATCTATTTTTCTGTAATTATTTTTTTAAAATACCAATTTTTCTATTTGTTTCTTTGGAGGATTTTTTTTTTTTGAAGTATTATATAGCATTTGAAGCTGCTGCATGATTTAAGTGCTCAAATCCTAGAGGTTTTACAATTAAGGGAATTCTAATTTAGCTAAAATTTAATTTTGTAATGCTATAGTTTTGTTAATAATTTACATTGAAGTTTGAATTTTATAAACCACTAAAAATGAATACTTTTTAACCCAGAAAGTTTTATATCTGTATGCTACATATACAAAGTATGGCAATTTATATGCTTATTTAGCTGTGTATGTATATTTCCTTGCTGTATCTTGGAATGCAATAATAAATGTAATTAAATTTTAGTCACTCAGTCATACAAGCTTAACTAGAGCATCTTCATGCAACATGCTCTAGAATTTAGTTTTCCAAATAAACTCAGCGTGTCATTGATGTCCAGAGAAGATCAATAGAATGGTAATTGCTTGCAGTTTCCCCTAAAGTGCCGCAGTGTTTTACTGCTCTCGCATTTTCACTCTATAGCCTTTTCTCTGCCAGAGATGGCACGTGTCCATGCTAAGCACACGTAGTACAAGCAAATGAAAAGATGATATATACAAGTGATGCACAGTTCGTGTTCCTTTTTCTTTCTGTGTTTCACGTCCCACTCTGGCAAAGTACTGAGCTGCTTTATCTCCCCAGGGAGCCAGAATGTCTCTAAGAGTGTTAGGTGTCTGGAAGGTTTGGACTTTGCAAGTATTGTTTAACCAATATTACTGAACCAGAAAAGTGGGTTTGAGCGTGTATACTCACATGTGCTTGTCTGTAATACCATCCAGATCCCTGCAACATATGATTGTGGCCTCATTGCCGCATACTGGCAGCTGCAGAGAACCAAGGGGTGTCCAGACATCTCCTTGTGCTGGTTGCTGGGAGAAGGCAGGTATAGAATTCAAGCATGTGAGAAATGGCCTTACACTGCTGGACTGGGGATATGATTTGTTGACTTGTCTGCTGGATTCAAAGTTTCTTTAAGCTGGCAGTTAGGGCTAAGAAGCCCAAGAACTAAGCTTGAAATGTGTCTGAATATTTGTGTGTATTTCTCACCTAGTAATGGTGCCAAGCTCACCCTGAAGCCAGTCTTTGGCACATCTTAACTAGTTAAATGCAGCAGAAGCAGCTAGCAGAAGGTTGTGCTACTGCAGAACATACAGCAGACACCGCAGAGGAGTGGGTTGTAGTGGGCAGCAGCTAGCCACTTTTGGAGTGTAGTCTCTTTTTGGTGTGATATTACTTGATTTCACATTAATGGGAGTTACTTGTATGCATCAAACCCAGATTAGACTTTACAAATTAGTTTGCTGTCTCTCCAGCTTTCCCTCCCCCAGGTTACATTCCATATGCTGTGCAGTATTTTGTTTGATTTGTACCCACACAAACTCAGTGAAGCAGTCTCTGTAGTGCTGAGGCCAACAGTGGTATGTTAATTTGTGGCTTGGTTTCTAGTCTAAAGCAAGCAGATCATATTTTCGATGTTGAGTCTCTCAGTATATACGCAGGATGCTAATGATTTAACATGAGGCAAGCTAAATGCAGTCTGAGGTGAGACTGGATCCTTATTATTTGATAGCTGTTCTCCACTGAAACCTGCCCAGATGTGTATCTATTACTGTAGCAATTACTTTAACAGAGAAGCCTTCCACTACTGTTATCTGGTATATTTAGTCTAAATTAATTTGAAGTTAGTCTAAGTCATTGCCAAGATTTGAGTTCACTGGAGGTTTTCCTAAACAGAATGAAAATTAAGAAAAACATACAACAGTTCCTTTTTCTTGAGGCCTATATTTATCATTCATTTTGCCGGGTCCCCCATTGCCTTTGCTGCAGTTGAGATCCAAGCTCTTTCACCTACCAGCTGCAGTGACTTCCTCAATGAGCAGATTCCTGGGCCTTTGTCTATTCCTTATTTTCAATCTGACGTTTATATCTGTGTCATCTTGATATTGATAGAATTTGACTTATCCTTCCAGGTCATGGAAATTGAATCAGCGGATGGTATGTATGTACACACCCTTCTGTTTGTTCCAAATTGGGACAATCTCTCCATCTTTCCTGTAGTACCAAGAATAGACTTCTCAGTGCATTGTAAGGAATGAGAGTCCCAGTGGAACCTCTCCCTGGCGTGGGTCTTCACGGTGGTGATTTCCAACCCTTATCTTGATTGGAATAGCAGCACAGAGGAAAGTGCAAACTCCTGTCGCCATAGGATATGCATATTGTGTGTCAAATCTATTTGGTACTTTCCAAGGAACAGGCTACATTTTTATGTTCTGTGTTTCTTCTACTCGTTATGAGACTTACTCTTCAGCTTCTGAAAATTACTTTAGGATTTTGGGAAGGAAAGTTAGTGTGCCCTGCGTCCTGGTTGTAACAAGTTACACCTGAATTTGAGAACAACCTGACAGAACACCCCTCTGTGATGTGGAGTTTAGACTTGCCAAAAAAGCATTTGAAGTGTTAGAAATATAAGAAAGCAGAGGGTAAGAGACTGCCAGCCATCACTGTTTGCATTCTTTATGCTGACCAGTTTAAGAAAGCAGTATTTACATTTTTCATTCGAGAAGAAGGGAAGTGTTAAATGAAATACTGTGCACACGCTTCCTCTCACTTTTTCTCTGTGTCTTTGAAAGAGTATGAAAAATGCATAAGTTGGACAATTATGTTTGACAGATTATCTCTTGTATCCCTTTGGAATGAAAAGATTTTGCAGTAGGGCTTCCTGATGTGTTATTTAGCAGAGTAGACAGACCTTGAGTCCTTTGGTTTCACACTTTGCAGGCTCTTTGAGTACAATTGAAGTACATGCTGTAGCAATGTCGTTCATGTCGTTCTCATATACATGGGAAAAAGCATTATCAGATAATTAGACTGTGTCATGGAGATGTAATAAAAATCCTTAGGAAATTAATTAATGCACATGTACAATAGCTACTTTAAACCACAACCCTTTAGCCATTTAAAATTAGGTTCTTTTTAAATAGCAAAAGCAATTAGTCTGCTCTGACTGATTGCTTGCCAATTTTTTTAATGTAAGACTTTTTTGATGTATGGGAGTAAAAAAATTAAGAAGAGGAAGAGTAAAATTCCATCGTGGCTGTTCTTAGCAAGAAAAGTATCAAACTCAATAGCTGTGGTTTTTTTCCTTGCTGCAGTTATCTCTTGCTTCCTACAGTCCTGAGGTAAAGCTTTGAAACTTTTTATGCATTATCTTCACAAGTATTAACTTACTGGTGCAATAATGTTTACTAATATCTGCTATATTCAGATAGAAGAGTTGGATGGTATTTTTTTTTTTTTTTAAATCTCCTCCTCCTAAAGGAAAGATTATTCAAACTGAAAAATCCATGTTCTTTTTGGTGGCATCTTGGCTTTTGAAATAAAAACTCCCCTCTTAAGTCCCCAGTACCATAACTTGCATTTTAACAAAAATAAGCCAGAATATCGGCTGTGAAAGCAAAGCAGGAAATGCAGCGTATCACTGAAATGGCCATGACCTTCAGAACTGAAATAGAATTTCTGCTTTTGGGCTGGATTCAGCGTAGCTGTTGTGCTACATGCCTGACTTAAAACGGGTTCATTGCTTCTGCTAAAGAGCTTGTACTTCAGCATGTATATTAGTATCTGATTGAATCGCAGCTCATGTTTGCAGTCAGGCAGTATTTACAATGGGTTTTGTAGCTACAAATAAATATGAAAATTCCCTGCATCAGTTCCTGCCTCTCCAAACGTAGGTGTTGCATTGAGACGTTGAGGATCCAAAGACAATTGTGGTCACATCTCACGCAGAATTCTAGGCAAATAAAGAGTAATGGACACGTCATAACTTTGATGATGGTGACAACCAGCTTTAGATGTGGCTTGTTCCCTTGGGAATGTACTCCTATCCTGCTGGCAGCCCGTGCAGACCGTTATGATCTTCAGTGTACCCCTCTCTCTGTGGTGTTCTGCTTGCCTGGGTTTCTTCAGGAGAGGGTGCGTTTATTGGCTTCCCACCTCCCTGCCTGCACTACCCAGAGCAAGATTAGGACTTCACATTCCTTTTCTTTAGTAGAAAGGGACAAATTATTGAGTAAGTGACACAAAAGAAGAGTTGCTGTGCATATTAAACAGAGAATGACTGCTGATGGCATGCATTATGTAAAAGGAGAATCTGCATAAAATGAAATACAAACCTTGCTGGAATTTAGCTGTTCCCTGTAATGTATTTTATAGGATTTACAGGTATTACATTGTCTTCTAGGAACTACTCAGCTTACATTTTCTTACAATTCTTGTAACATGCTAGTGGTCTTACTTTCTGTTTCAGCTACATCTTGAACTTTTCCTTCCCATTTCAAGCTTGCCTTCTATCACTGGTGTGGGTTGAGAGAGAGTCATTCCAGAAAAAAATATTGATCTTTTTCAAGAAAAATATGGTCAACCTTGTGAAGTCTGTGGATTTCTTTCAGTCTCAAGGTTTTCTCACTGCTTGTAAAAACCTCCTGAGGTCCTCTGCCATGGCATATGACAGGCTGAACTACTGAGATGAATGATAGTTGTTTTCTGCTCAGTGCTACTGGATTTACCATATACACATATTAAGCAAAACCATGTATTTTTCAAGTTTATTAACTTGGAGTGTTAATGGAACTTCTTTCACATTAAAGTCTGTGTTCAAGAGGCACCCAGAGGTGCACGTCTCGCTGTAGACAGTGCAGCTGGCACATTTATAGCTATGGGTAGAGTTTGACCACAAATTATTCAGAAAACCAGAAATTATTTTATTAAGAAAAGGAGATATCTAAACTGCAGTTCAATTCTCTGTAATTTATACACTCTTTCAGAACTGTGTTTTATTTAGTTATTAATACATTCTGTGTCAATAGTCTGCTCAGTAGTGAACAAGATAAAAGTGGGAGGCCTGACTCACCCTGCTGTGATTTCCAGTGCTTTTGTGTGGAGGTGAAGGTGAAGTCCTTGTGCATTGCAGGACTGGTATACAGGAGCCTTTGCATGCAGGTAGATGATACAGATGACAGAGCACTGAAAAAATACTGTGTGCCAGGAAAACAAAAAAAGTGTCTAGTTTTCCGTGAGGTCAATGAGTTAAACAGGCTGACTGTGCAAAGTAGGGAGCTGGACAGCAGAGCCAGGGCTAGGAAAAGGAAAATGGGAAATAACAGAAAAGAAGAGGAGATGTAGGCAGAAACTGTTATGTTAGGAGAAGGTGGGAAGAAACAGGTTATCTGAGTATCCTGATCTGTTATGTCAGAGAAACTTGAGATTTGCATCACTATATAGCATTATTACCGTGACCTTATAGATCTTAGTGTTACCCATCTGTTACTGGTGAAGTCTCCTGTCTGTCACGTTTGTAGTAGAGGGCTTATTCAGCAGGAGTACTTGACCTGAAATCAATGGCTCAGACTCGAGATTGTAAATGAAACAGCTTTTGACTAGAGCTTAAGATTTTGTACTGCATAAGGGAAAATTCAGATAATAGCCATTTTATGAATAAAATAAAAGCCAGATACCAACAAACAAGCTGGGATGGAGACAAATGCAGTGGTCACTCAATGATGTTCAAAAGACATTTGGTTATTGTGCCAGTCAGATGGTATCTTTCTTGAAGACTTTTAGTTGGATGTTAACATTGTGTATTTGAATTAGTAATGTTGGTGGTTCAGCATGGAAAAAAAAGATTTAGTATGTGTAGTTGAGGTAAAACTGAAGGAAGCTGCTGACATATTTGCTGCAATGGATTTAGACAGAAAATTTGCAGGTTCACAGTCTTGGAAAGTGTTAAGTACTCAGATTGTGTCAGTTCCATGAATCTTCCCAGGAACTCAGTATGTTACAAGACAACTGTAAACAGCTTTTAGAAACCTTCAAGCCATCATTTGGGTATAGAATCATATAATCATTTAGGTTGGAAAAGACCTTTAAGATCATTGACCATTAACCTAACGCTGCCAAGTCCACTACGTGTATTTTTAAAAATATTATTTAGTGATGCCAAAAATTAAAAGACTGTATACTAATCAGTAATTTAAAGAAAATATTTCACCTGGTGTAGTTCTGATATGACCCAGTGGGAAATATCCCACAGGATGAAGGTAACTGTTGCTTGTATATGGTCTCAAAGAATATCTCTTTGGTATTCTGAACTTTTCACAATTATCCTTCGTGTTTGGTTTTACCATTAAATTCAAGCAGTGATCACTACAGGATGCTGGAAATGTGCGTTACTCTGGAAGCACCAAAAATAGCTGTCTGCTTACTCAACTGTGCTATGCCTGTAATCCACCTTGCAACATGGCATGATACTCTGCACTGTCAATACATGCCAAAGTGTTCCTGAACCTGTTGGACATAAACTGTAAGGCTCTGTGATAAGTAGAGGGTAAACAGTTCCAGTGCTCTGTCCTTTCCTAATTCTCTTCTGGATATCCTTTCCTAATTCTTTTCTGGAGGGATTCCCCCCTGGAGAGGCACTGTTTACAAGGGTGTGTAGTGACAGAACAAGGGGTAATGGCCTTAAGCTGAAGGAGGGGAGATTTAGATTAGATATTAGGAAGAAATTCTCCCATGTGAGGGTGGTGAGGCACTGGCACAGGTTGCCCAGAGAAGCTGTGGCTGCCCCTGGATCCCTGGAAGTGTTCAAGGCCAGGCTGGATGGGGCTTTGGGCAACGTGGTCTAGTGGAGGATGTCCCTGTCCATGGCAGGCTGTTGGAACTAGATGGGCTTTGAGGTCCCTTCCAACCCAAACCATTCTATGATTCTTCCAAGACAGGACTTCACATTATATCAAAATGAGGGTGGATTCTCTGGCTTCTGCCACTGTCCTACTGTTTTTACTGGGTAAAGGAAATCTCTTTCTTCCCAGTACTTCCTCCTGAGTTTCTGTACTCTGACCTGTTCTCAAAAGTCTCCTCTGCTTTTATACTGGAGAGCTTTTAGTCCCATGATATCAGCTACCACTTTTCAAAGCATATAAACAGGCCCCTTTCATCCAGAGTGTCTGAGACAGAAGTAGCTTGGACCAAATACATCAATTTGCCCCAAAGTGTGTTATAACTGGAGGATGTAAAAGGAAGAAAAGAGGGAAGGTTTAACATCATGTCGGTAAGTCTTCAGCTTGTTATAGCTGATTGGGAATTGAATAGCGAAACAGGAAAATGCTGTTTCCTGGAACACATGGTTAAAACATGAGAAAAAATATTGCAGACTAACCCAGTGACTGAAGCACTCAGCTCAAATGGAAGGAATCAAGAGTCAAAACCCTCTTTCAGATCTGTGCCTTGTACCTGATTTTTTTTCCCATCCTAAATAAGAGCCTGGATCTTTGGCCTATAAAAGCTGTCTTCCTCTTGATCTCAGATGATGGATAATTATGTATATACGAAGTGTAGCAGCTTAATATTTTTCTTTTTTCCTCTCTATTGCGTCTAGATATTATTTAAACCTTTAAAAATGTTTTCAGAAGGAAAAAATGCCTGTTTTCCCCTCATATACAGATAAGTTGGAGGCTTCATTTAGGTGGAAAAGGTCCCTTGTTTTAGGAATTATTTGTCAGATTCTGAGCTTTCAAGGCATACTGCCAAACCTACCTTTTTTGCAGGCATCTGGTAGGTCAATGAACTGGTTTATAAGGAGTTATCATATAGTGATTACTTAGATGGCTTGTGGTAATGTTATAATGGCAGTTCAATTAATATGATAGGATCTTAATTGGTTGTGTAGAATATTGTCTTTTAATCTATGCAAAGCGCCAAGGGTATAGCAGAGGTTCTTATAAATCTGACTCAAACCAGAGTGCCTGTGCCTTTAGCTTCCTTATCCCCAGCATTTAGACCACCGGAGATAGAAGAGTCTTTTAGGACACTCAATTTTCCCCAGTGACTGATAATATTGTTGGTGAAGATTCTGATCATAGAAAGGATATAGAAATTCCCGTCTCAAAACCAGAGGCCCTAACCCCTAGTCAGAGAAATGAGATGCTTGAACAGCAAAGGAGTATGTCTGACAGTCCTATTAAAGGCCAAAAGAGTGACCTGTGGGCCTCAAAACACATTTCATGAATTTTAGCTAAAAAGTTGGGCTTTGTAGGTAGAAGTTTTAAGAAATCTGCGTTACTGAGTTCAGTTTGTGACTCCTGGACATTTTCAAGTTTAGGTATGGACCTGTGTATAGGAAAGAGAAGTCAAATGTTGGGAGGCTTTTTTTTTTTTTTTTTTTTTTTTAATTACCTTTCACCAGCCTATTAGAAGTGTCTTTAGTACCCTGGAATTCCCAGACCAGTTTCAAATCTGAGAACTGGACACAGAGAAAGGCATTCTATACAAACCGATAAGGGAGCTTCCTAGCCCAATTGTATACAGATTTACTGAGTGGTACACATGAGTGAGGTGTACCTGCTTGCAGATTCATTAGGTTTTGACTATCCACGCACACACCCAATTTGCATGGGCAATTGCGGCATTGCAGCAGGCCGTCCATGCTCCCTTTTTGCATGCAGTCCCTACATTCTATATTTGAAAATGAGCCCTTAGGCTTAGTTTAGAGGGTAGGTAGCCTTTTGGGGGCAGTTGTGTTTTGGTGGGAGGTGTTGTGCTTAACTGTAAGTCTCGCTTTCACAGGAAATAATTAAATGTACTAAGGTGCAGGATATAGATCTAAAGGAAAATCAGGTACACAGTCCAGCAAGCCTTTTTCTTCCTCTTGTTTTGTGAAAAACAATATGTTTAACTGATGGGCTAACAAAAAGTCACAAATCCTCATCTGTACCAAAGTGGCATTATTGTAGGAATATTGCATTAAATAATATTTAGTCACCCAGTTTCAAGTACAATTATTTCCATTTAAGTTTGTATCATCTGAATGCAATGGAGCATGGTAATGTATTAGCCAGCAGGGCTGTCAAACTGATTTGTGGTTTTTCAGTTCGTATGTATTAATATGTCTGTTGGTGTTGCTGTGTTGAATGCTCGCTATTGTATAAATGCAGAAGAAAGACCAGCATTAGAAAACAAAACAGCAAACCAGAGAAGCAAAATACCTGTACAGCTCAGGTGGTGATCAGCCACATCTGGAATATTTAACTCGCCTAAAGTTTTGAGCTACGCTCATGTGAATTTTGTGGAGTGGCCAATTTTTGTTGTTAAACTGTGCAATCAGTTCCCAAGCGTTACCTTACTCCAGGCAAATGTTTAGGCCTTGGAACACACAAACAGATTGATTGGTGGCAAGTCAAGCTGGTGCTGTTTTAAAAATCCCCAAATAGTTGACACAAACTCTTAGCAATGCTGCAGCTCGGCCCTACATTGACAAACCAACCCGTGGCTGAAATGCTTGTGTTTCCATGCACACGCTGCTTGTTTCTCACTCACTTTTCAAATATCGGTTGGGTCATTTGTGTCTAATTGCCATGGTGCTTCTTGCTCCGGGTTTATGCCTGGAGCTTTTCCTTCGCTACTATAGGTTGCCTCGATCTTAAAATTATAAAGAGCTGTGGTAGAAGACTTCCTGAAGGTTCTGAAAGGCACTAACTTTGTGGATCAGTTTTGACAGTTTTACACAGGGGAAGGGTGTGGAGAAAATACAAAGAGGTGGCAATGGTTAAGGTGAACAACTGGGACATAGATGATGTGGAGGAGATAGTAACCCACCGGGGGGAGAAAAAGTGCTTAACTGCTTGATTTGGGCCCTGAAGGCAAAAACAACCTTACTGTGATGAGAGGAGTGGTACCAGTGCAAAGATTCAAAGGTTTTGACATGGTTTAATAATGCAGATTTTCTTGACTATGAAAGTCAAGAGCCAGAATCCAGCCTGTCAGTAATGAAATTAGTTCCGTAGTTCCAGGGCAGTCTGGAGGGGACATGATGTGTCCAGCACCCCGCTGGGCTATCACAATAGGTATTACTTGCCCTTCTGTGTAATTCTTCTTTGCAAAAAACTAATGCTAAACTTATGCAGATGTTTTTGCTCTTCTTCGTCTTCAGTGTTCAGGTTGTTCATTTCCCACATTGCATGTGGCCTAAGAATAAACAGAAGACTGCAGCTTCCAGAGAGCGAGTGAGCATTTACTTAATCGTCTTGAGCACATGTTCCCTCAGCTAGAGAAACATTCTGTCTTTATTCTGTTTTGCCACCTCTGCCTTTTTATTTGGAAGGAGGACTGCTGCATCTTTAATGCACTACTTTACAACCTTTTATGTAGAAAGATTAACAAAAAGGAACCACACTTAATTTAAGATGACAACTTAGGTTTGCCTCTGGATTCTTTTTTGGCAGACGTTCTCTTGGTAAATTACATTTGACAACCTGAAATAAATTCAAACCAAGATTTATGCCTGCATTTGCTCACAGGGCTGTGGTTCATCAGACTGTGTGGTTAAAAAGCTATGAAAAGTAACAACTAATTTAAAAATTTATTTTTAGATAACCTACATGGCCTACTGCTGCTAAAACTTTGTTTTAGAAAAATCAGGTTTCTGAACATGTGGAGATAATTTTTCAGTTGATAATAGAGTTATAGATGTTTGTGCAAGAAAAAAGAAAACAACATTACAAAACAAGAAGAAATGAGTCATAATGATACATTTTCAGTTGCAGCTTAACACAAAAAAGGGTTTTAAAAACATAACCAAGGACATGGCATCTTTGAAAATTTTCCCAAAGGAGAAGTCAATGTTAGCCGAGATTGCCAGAATTTACTTTAGCTATTACTATGGATGAATAATTATGCTCAATTCAGCCAGTGATATGGGTTCACAGCAGGTTAATTGGTAATAATGGGTTTCATTCCAAACAGTGAGGAATGATATTTCAACAAAAAAAGTGCTCTCACTGAGAGCCGAAGATGTCCTTGCTTTCAGTGCTTCATATTCACAATAACACGTATAGGAGACCAGTGTTCTTGTTGCTGTGGCATTGGGTTGCCCTCAGTTGCTCATGGCTATTGAAACAGGATGTAACAAGCTGAAGAAAAATCTAAGCTATGCAACCTGGTCCTGCTTTTTTGTCTTCTTTTCCTCCCCCCTGACTAAAATTTGCATTCCTTGGGACTGGACAAAGAAGAACAGAGTGATCTTGTTAAAATCACTGATGCAGACAGACCTTTCTCTCTGTTAGGTAGGTGTGAACACGGAGTTAGTCATTTGAACTAAGGCATGCTGATATTAATTGGACGAAGAAGAATTTTCTGTGCTTGTGAGTGTTCTTGTGCCTACTCCATAGCACAGGAGTTCTCCATCCCTTCCTCAGTCTTCTGCACTACACTGTATAAATAATAATGAAGCAGGAATAAGTCTATTGATTGTGATCTGGCTGAACACAGGATCTGAGCCTCTCAATTCAGAATCTTCTCTCACTTCAGCATCTTCCCCTAAGGCATGGGTATTGTTTGTCATGTACAGCATGAGAAATATTAGTGTGTAAGACAAGAGAAGATATAAATGTAATTCATCCTGGATTATACCCTAAATCATCTCTTTTTAAGTGTTGTATCAGACTTTTCCATCCTTTGACTTCTGTGAACCTGTATGATTTCTTGTCTTAGCACTCACGTCTTTGTTTTCCTGTTGCTACCTAGATTGTAATTTCTGCATTTGAGGATCCTAATGACTCTATGCAAAAGCTCTCCAGATGACAGCATGTAAATCTTTATTTAAAAAAGAAAAAAAGAAAACCCTCAACATTTAGTCCTTTCATTATTTTGTTCAAAAAAAGAAAAAACCCCAAACCTCTGTATGCACGTTCAGATTCTTCCTCTTTACTTTTGATGAGCCAAATGCACCACAATGTGCCTTGGGATCTGCTACAGCTATAAGACACGGTGAGTACATGTACGTGAGCACTGAATTGTGCCTGTAAATAGTTTCCCCCTTAACCTCCTGAAGCTTCAACTCACCAGGACTGTTTGAATCTGCTCTGCCACGGGTGTCATAAATCCTGTGCTCCTGACTGTAAGGAGTCAGGCTTGCCTGTCCATTCAACTCTATTCCTCAGACTTTTCCAAAATATTCAGCATATTCAGCATATTTCTTATAAGCAATATCTGCTGCAAAGTATGGGAACAGAGATGCAAATGTCAGAATTCATTATGTTTAGACATAATAAGAGAACATAGCAATATTTCAATTTTTTTTTTTTTTTAACTGGAGAAGTAATAGATATTAGTCTCCATTCATGCATACCTATACAGTACCTGGTGCTGTGGATAATCAGCTCAGCTGGGATTCTGAGTGTTCTTCCAAATACAAGTTTCAGATAAATAAGAAAACGTTATCCTATTGGACTTTCTATGGACAGTGTGGGCTGCTTCTCTGCTCAGTTCTCTAGTGTTTTGTCGTGGCAACTGTGCTGCTTATTTTACATAAACTTTCCATCCTTTTTGTAGATCTTCTTGTCAAAAAGTTTCCACTAGTATTCCATTTCAATGTTGTCTGTCTTAATCTTTTTGTTATTTCTTCTCGATTTAGTCCTGTGTGATCCTTCCCCTTCCTTGCTGCTTGCCATCTTCAAGTAGAAAGAGGCTATTGTAAGCTGTCTTGAGGAAGGCTGGAGCCTGTACTAAAAGACAGTCATCCCCATCTTATGTTGACACAAATAACCCAGAAATACCAACTAGCACTTCTCTGTTCCACTCCCCAACAATCTAGGCTGCTGACTGTTCTGTCTACTGTTAATTACTACTACCTGGAATCT
This sequence comes from Grus americana, assembly GCF_028858705.1. Taxonomy (NCBI): domain Eukaryota; kingdom Metazoa; phylum Chordata; class Aves; order Gruiformes; family Gruidae; genus Grus; species Grus americana. The sequence goes on along the minus strand of NC_072861.1, from coordinate 21,819,949 downwards.
CACCTCGGACTTTTTAAGCCTTATGTGGTGTTTTGTCTTAAAGACTGTCTCAGATACAAATTGCAGGTAATTATCTACATCCATCGTTCTTCACTGTGCTTCACTAAACATGAAATGGTTCTGCTCTGGTGTCTTGACTTCTCTGTTTCACTTCCCTTTCTGTCCATCGATGTCATTAAGGAAGTTTTGCTTCCAAGGGCTGCAAAGGGCGAGTAGGATGAAGTCTCAGGTACTGGAATATTAGAACACCACCACTGCGTTCCCCCCCAAGAATAATAAAACATACAGCATATGTCTTGGGTAAAATAACCTTTTGCTTCAGGCTTTATGACTCCTGGGAGCTATATTTTACCCTGAGGAAATATTTTACTGCTTTTGTTCCCTGAGTCTGCCGCTAGAGTGATATATATAATATGCTCTCCATGCAAAAACTGAGGTGACCCATACATCACACAGTTAGATTCAGGAAGCTGATTCTGATTTCAGTAACCAAGAAGGAACTCCCATTCAGTCAGTGAGGTTATTCCAGTCTGAAGCTGGTGAAAAGAATGTACTGAACCATGAGATTGTTCTGTGACTACAGCAGTAGAGCTTTTGCAAGTGTATTTTGTGCAATGTAATGTAAGTCACTTGGATTCAGATCCTTAGCTTAACTGAATCAGTGTCATTCTGCTGAAGCTTTGAAACAATCCAAGAAATCTGCTGACATCCTTAGGCAAGTAAGAAGGATATTGTGTGATGCTCTGATTTAGGAGCAGATCTAATACTTTTAAAAGTCCCATTAAAATCACAGAGTCCTTTGCATTTGAATGAATTTTGAACAACACAATCAACACAATTTACTTAATAATTCAAATTTATTTTTCAAAGAAAGTTTTGAAATGCTGCTGCTGTAGCAGCAGAATGAGTTTTACAGATGTGACAGAAATGCTTTGAAATGTAGCAAAGCTCTCTTTTTAGTCTACGTTGAAGAGCTAGAAATTGTTTACCTAAGAATAGAAATGAATAATAAATTTATATAATAAATTATGAGCAGTCTGGAGTACGTGGATCAAACATTCAGATCAGTTTGTCTTATAACTCTGATGAAATTTAAAAGTTATACAAGGATGCAGAGGAATGATGTGAAACAGCGCTGTGCAATATCTCAGAGGTCAAGCGTTTGGCATAATTTGAATGAAAAGTCAGGCATTCATATAAATAATAAAAAATATGCACTGTTTGAGAGTGAAGGATCTCTCGCATGCCTCTAGCATCTAAATAGTAAGGAATCTGAACTACTTGGACTGCTGTTTTGACTAAATGTAACATTTTTAATCTCCTTGTATTCCTGTAATATTTCCAATTTCATAGGTAACCTGAAACAGCAGTGATAGTGACGATATGGAGAGTTTTATCAGCTTAAGAAAAGCTCTGATTGTCCTGAATTTCTATATCAGGATGTGGATTCTTTAAACCATAAGCAGAATATTAATTATTTATATATATTCTATACCTATATATATATAAAAAAAAATTTCTGACCTGCACTCTAGGAGATTTATTGGTGTAAAATCAACTTGTTGATTTTTATGATGCTTTAAGTGGTGGGAATGGTTTTGATTGGTATCCCACGATGATATTAATAATATTGTTTGTATATTTTCATAAGTGTAACTCAGCTAAATGAGGATATAGATTTGCAATGGCAACATATTAATTTTGTAGTAGTACAAACATCTATTTTTTGCTAATGCAACTTTTATGTTTCCCTCTAATTTCTTGAGCTGATCCTGTAGTAGCATGCAGGAGTGGACAGAAGCAGCTACAGAATCATCATCCATCACAATTTATAAAAACTTTTTAGCAACGTGTGGGTTGTCTCATGCTTACCGTAACGATATAATTCACCTTCTGTTTTCTGCTGCTGAGGAACCAGAGCTTTTCTCTGAGACCAGCAGGAATTGTGCTTTAGTTACATGTGCTGTTACCTTCTGATCCTCCTATCCCTTCACTGTAAGAATACAGCACAGCCTTATCTCACAAGGGAAGCATACAAAATTTTTCCTTACTATTAAAGCATATATCTCTGAAACATTTCTTAACCAAATAGGTCAGCATAGAAAAGGTGCAATTATAGTCAGCGCCTTTCCATTCTGACAATCGTGGAAACACTCCTACATCAGGGAGCTGCTTTGTCATCTTCCCAGTAAATAAATGGTCCAGTTGAACGATTCCACTGATGTCAATCAGAAGGAACTGGTTATATTGCGCTCATGTTTATGTATATATGTTAGAGATGTATACGTGTGTATAATGTCCATAAAATGCTATATGAGCAATGACTGTAAGTTGGAAGGCCCAGACCTATAACCAAATTTCAATGTCTGCCACTGATACCAAGTAGAAGTTGTTGAAGTAGAACTGTAAGGAAAGTAAAAACCAAACTAGAACATGGAACTACTTTACTGGTGCAACTGTTTTTGATGGACAGTCAGGTGTATCCTATATTATTCTGGCAAAAATCAATACTTAAGTTCCTTCAGTGTTGTTTGAAAAATTGTACAGTGACTTATATAGCTACTAGTTCAGCAAACAACTTCGGAGGTGTGTGAGTATATGTGTGGTGGTGATTCAAAGCTATGGGTTCATTTTTTTTTAAAGTTTGTGGAAAGTGATTGGTAAATTAGATTATAAAAAAGCAAAAGGTTTGCAGTTTGTTTACTGCAAAAGTCTCACTGGTCTATGATTCTTGATTTACAAGTCACCAGCCTTCCTAAATTCTTGCGAGGTCTCTGTGTCAGCCATTCATATGGACTTGAGCTGGCAATATGAGCAGATACCTTTGTGATATGATACTGTTAATCAGAAAACAGTTTTGGCTTTTTACAAAAACAAAGGCCCCTGCAGTGTCAGTTTGGGTAGCGACTGCAGGGGGTTATAAACCATAAGGTGAAACATTTGGAAAAGTGCTGCTGGATCTCTCTGTCCTCAGACATGAATCCAAGGAGCTTAATTGTAAGTAGATGTTTAGTAGTTTTTAAAATCAATGCCAGAGATTTTATACACGCTGCAAAATAATAAATTATAACTTACTTTGAAATATGTTTATCTTCTTGGTACTAGTAAAGCAAATGCACATGAAAAATCGCACTGTTTCCATACAAAATGAGTAGGAGCTGAATACTTGTTGCAAAAAAAGAAAAAAAAATTTAGTGGTTTTAAGAACCACTGAACTGTAAAAATTAAACTATATTCTATGGCATTTTTCACATTCAAGACATGAAAATCATATCTAGTACATTTTCAGCATCTGGTAGTGATTTTGTTGCATAAAACCTTATAGGCATTTTCATCTATGTAACCTCAGGCCATCCCTTTATTTGAAAAAATCAGTTTTAGAGAAACCAATAATTACTTTGTTAAATATGGTGTACAATGCCCTTGCGCAGGAATCCTCTTTTTAGCCAAAGGTCTTAGAACTTGATACCTCTTCCCATTAAAGGAGTAAACAAAACTTTGACCTTCCTTCAGAAATTCATCAGAAAGGTCAGCACTCTGTTCCCTCCAATTTCCCAGGCTCAGCTGGGAGCTGATTAAAGCTGCCAGCTACGACTTGTCAGTTTTGTCAGAGACAACTATATAAACTCTTTGTTATTCACTTTGCTGTGTATTATAAATATATTTATCTTCTTCTGTCAGGCATTGACTGGACAGGTACTACAGGAGCAGTGAAACTCTAACATTAAATGCTCTAACAATGTCATTACTTAGTAACTCACACCAAAAACATGGGCAGAATACTCAGGAACTTTCTCTAGTTCTTCCTCTTAAAAGTGACTGGAGTGGTTGGAGGAAAAATGTTTCTTACTCCAGGTTTCCAGCAAGTGTACGTCTGTGTAAAATCAGAATATATGACTGTGGCTGTTCGTTATTTTGTATCTTTGGGGCTGGTTTTGATATCCAATGTGTTTGATAATAAAATACATCAAAGTTGGATAATAAAGAGCATCTTAGGACTATGTAGATTACATTTTGATTTGGAGAAAGAGTAGAATATTGTAATTGGAAGCTCAGAATAGCTTTGGAAAGAACCAGTGTTGCTGGGCATAACAGGAGCAAGCAAAAATGTCAATCCCGTACAGCAGAAAAATGCACTGGGGAGGAAATGTAACAGCATGTGGTACAGGTTGATGACAGTAGTGTTCCTGGCCCAGAAGAAAAGAAAAAGATACAAAGACTTCTTAGATTGATGAACTGTGTCATAAAATGTCCATCCAGACCACCACCTTGGAGCATTATTTTGCAAAGATACCCAGTGACCTGATCTTCAGTCTAAATAAAGAAATTTGCAGAAGTAGTTGGAGAGATTCTAGTCCAGCTTGTAGGACAATAAGCCCAAGGTGGGAGATGCTCCCAGCCTGTGCTCGCACGGGCTGCTTATGGTGGTGTGGTCAAAAGGGGAGATCTACAGATCGTGCATCATGAACGACTGAAATTAGCAGAGAGGGAGCCTTCAGCTGTAGTCTGCAGGATCATGAACTTTTCTGTCTGTCTGTATTTGGGACCCAAGCATTAGCTGAAACTGAATCTCTTAGTACCTTTTTGGTGTTGATGAGGCATGGCAGGCATCTCCTGCCGAATGTAGAGATCACATTTTCCAGCTACAGGTTTAGGCAATATGCTGTTAATCCCAGTCAAGTAGAACCCGTGTATAAAAACGGTCTGTGTAAAGTTAGATTCATTCTAAGTAAAATTGTTAAGATGTTTAATGTCTTCAGTGAAGCAAGGAGATATCACATGTCGGCGTTTTGTTCAACAGAGCAAGGTTCTGGAAACACGGTTGGTTTTTCTTTGAGTTTGGTGTGAGAGTCTTGTGACTTGCAGATATATAGGGATACAGATAAAGCAAAAAACCCCCCAAAAACATATGATATGACCTGCAAAGTGAAACAATATCATGAAAATGTTTCTATACTTGAAAATAAATGGAAACAGAATAGTTTTACAAGAGAGAGCCTAGAGTTGTATCAGGTTTATACCCTGGAAGGACACTGATCAGTGAGAGCAGATAGGAAGAAATCAAGGGACAGTGAATTAACTGTTTTGTCAGCAGGATATGGGGCAGCTCCTGCAGAGGGTGAATGAATTCTGCTCTATGGGTTTCTGTGGGAGTGTCTCACTGAAAATAGAAGTCTGAGTAGGGACTGTGCAACTGGAGATGAAAGTTGGGTGATCATAATCGGGAATGAGTATGGGTAATTGGTGATGTTTACTAATCAGATGATGTCAACACACGAAGCTGTCTTGTCAGAGCATGTGTGTTGTTTTTGACAAGGTCAAAAGGAGAAAGGCCGTTCATCTCACATTGCCAACTTTTGGAAGGGAACTGGCTCGGTTTCAAATGCCTGTTCTTGATTCAGTCAGGGCTTTGACCTGCCCCTCTAAATGAGTTTAGGGGCTATTGTATAATATATACTATTATAACACAGTTGGGACATTTTTGAAATCCTGAGAACTTTCTCAGAGAAGTGAAACTACATATTACCTTTAATACTGATGAGTTTTGAAATGCGACGTGGATGTGATCTGGAACAGACAAAAGACTAAAGGGCAGAGAGTGAGGCCTGGGGTGAGCAGGTATGGGGGAAGCAGCAGAGGGTCATTTTTAGAAATCTTCCATCCATTAATTTCCTGTTCCTGCTTTGCAATCGAATGCATTGCAGATGTGTGTCCATTGTTTCTTTTCTTTTAGTTCTCAAAGGTCATGGACAAACAGCACCATTTTAGGATTTTCACAAGTGTTTCTGCCAAATTCTCCTACTTTTAGACTTGACTGGAATATTATTTCAAACTGCAATAAATTGAAATCAGCGTTGATATACAGTACTTCCTCAGAGGCTTTATTGCATTCCGCTTTCATAGTTGGAAGCCATGTCTTTTAGTTATGCTTAGCATCACAAGCAACATAAATTCAATGGTTTTAACAAATTTCCTCCTGGACTTTTTCCATCACCAAAACTGATGTTTACACGTTTGAACATGCTGTTCTGTATAAGACAATCTGTTAGAAGAAGTGGGAATCAGAATGAAGAAAGGCAGGCAGAGGATTTCTTCCAGGTCATGTCTGAGTGATAGTGTTAATGTGTACATGCTTGTAGAAGACTTTAGTTTCTAGTTATAATCAATACTTGACATATTTTTCCCATGATTAAATTAAAGCTGGGAAAGTGAGATTTCCCTTAGGAGAAAACAAGTGGCAAAAGAGTTCATTGGTGATCTGCATCTAATCCAAATAAGTGCTACAATTACCTCTACTCTCACTCATTTATTTGTCCCTGTTTCCTCCTGCTGGTCTGGTGCCCAATAACTTTTTGGCTTACCACTCACATCAGACAGAGAAATAAATAGTTCATTTGTGTGGATTTGTATCTTCAATTCTCTGTTATTAGTAAGGTAAAAGAAAACAAGTTAATGTTACCAGTATTATAGCTTTAGTTCTTCTGCATAATATTTTGCAAACAAATCTATAGACACTCAGCGTCCTTAAGATGCTGTGCCAGAATCCACATGCTGCCAGGTCATGGAGTAAGCACGTTTTCCATATCAGTGATGAAGACAGCTAGATACTGGGTTCCAACCAGCGCAGCTGTGGGAAGATAGAGGCTTCTATAAGAATACTTTATTTTCTTAGAGGTTGGATTGGCAGTTGGTGCTTTCTTTGCCTTGTGGCTGCTAGTAGTTTTGCTAGGGGCTGGAATTTCCCCTCTTGTGTGTCCTGGCAGGATGGATCTTTACTGCATACCCGGGCTTTGTAGTTAGGTGTCAGCTGCTCACTGCCTGCTTTTCTTCCTGCCTGTCCACCCGTAACTGGGCACTGAAGAGTTGGTGGTGTGAAAGACATAATCACTTGGTTCTTTAAGGACAGTCTCATGAAAATGAAAACAGTTATGAATCAAAATAGCTTGAAGAAAGACATCAGGTAGAAAAGCGTGACTGGAACCATTGAAAGAGTATTTTTCAGAAAATTATAGTCCAACTTGGTCTTCCACACAACAGTAGTTTGATTAGATTCTGAAAGAGCCTTTTCAGAGTGCAGTGAGAGCAACAGTACTCACGGTGGGTCAGCCAGAACTTACATGCTTCTGAGTCAGCTGCAGCCTTATTTCATTGTTTCTAGGAATAGAAGTCAGCAATCACTCTTCCATTAATGATTTCTACATCCTGAGTCCCTTTCCCTGTGGCTTTTTGAAGGATTAACCATCGGACATAAATTACTCTTTTACACCTGACAATTTGGTTTTGTTTTCTCTTAGACCATGGAAATAATTAAACTGTTTTGAATCTGGAAAATTAGTATAATAAAAGTTGTCTGGTTTTTTCATTTCAAAATCAAACTTTCTTTGTGCATTGCTATTGAACTATTAAAAACCTTTAAAAATGCCTGACAAGTAAAGATGCTTAGCTGCTTGTTCCTGTGAAAAGCAGAAGACATAAGAATGTTGTCACTTCTGCTACATTCCTGAGGTAGCTAGTAACAGACTATAAGATTATATTCATATGCAAAGCTGAAAATTATGGTAGCATTAAATTAAAATTAAAAACTCAATCTTTATGACGTTAAGTCAGAGGCATTCTAATATTATACTGTCTATGAAGCCTACAGTTATTTACAACCCTGATGTTTACAGGAAATGAACCAACCTTTTCCCCCTCTTTTCTTTTACTTTTTTTTTTTTTTTGGGGGGGGGGGGAGTGGGAGGAGGAGAAACTACTGTTTCCTCATTAAGTCTCTACCTCAGTTGTAGGTTTGGGTCTTTCAGGTAAACATTGTTTATGACACATCTCGGAACTGATGTTGATTCAGAGTGGAACGGATAGAAACCGGAATAGTTCCGTTGCAAAAATAAGCAATAGTTCAGGTGTTAAACTACCGATGTGGAAAATTGCTCTGACAGTTATGATGTTGTTCTATCTTTTACTAAGACTTAAGCTATCATTTACTTCAAATGCGTCAACTGATGCCTTGTTTCCTGGCACACGCTAGCCTGCACTGTACCGCTTGTATTTGTGGTCACTGATGCTCCGTGCTGTGCACATATGCATGTACTTAAAGAACACATTACAAACTGGACCGAAGAACTTTTTTGTAAAAATTTACACAGACTAGTTGTCATGCAGGAGTTATTCTCTGTTGTCTGTATTAGTACAACCTATGCTGAAGGAAACTGCAAATTAAAAAAAATACAGGAGCAGGTTTATCAAGCTTACTTTCACTTTTATATATTCAATTATAAACATCTAGCTAATTCTTCATGAAGAAATGCATACTCTTTAGCCTATAATTAGTGTGAACGCAGAACTCGGAGATTCTGTTTCCGTTTTCTAGATGTAGAGTTTTGGTGATACAAGGCAACTTGATGTGATTAAGAAGCATCTGGTAACTCGAATACTTGAATCTCGAATCTTTTCAGATTTTGTCAATTGTAGTCTAAGTTATACGCTAAATGACTATATGGGACCCTGTAGACTTTACTATGGTTTTGCTCATTATGTTACAGGATTTTCATCTGGGAAAGCTACAAGGTATCAAAGTTCTTGACTGTTCCTTGCTTGCTAGAATGATACCCCATTTTTAATCTAGGAGACTAATGAGCTTCTCAGTACCAAGGTGGACTGAATTGTAATACAGGAAGAACTGGATGACCTTGTGGACTGGAGTAGCAGCATGAAATTTAATAAAATGAATGTAAAGATGTACACTCAGGGACTAACAACTTGAATTTTTGCTATAAGGTAGAGGTTCGTCATTTGGATGTGACAGAGGAGAAGAGAGATCTGGTAATAGTCATGGTAGGATGTCTGTGAGCTGCCAACACAAAGTGCAATGCTGTTCAAGGACTGATTCAGTAAGGTATTTTTGTGCAGAGATAGAAAAAAATTGTACAAGGTAGTGGTGAGACTTCATTTAGAACGTTATGTATTGCTGCTGCCCACCTTATTAAAAAAAAATAAATTAAACTTGAACAAATGTAGAGAAGGGCACTATGGTAATTAAAGCAGGGAGAAACTTATCACATGTGAACAGAGATTAAAGAAGCTGCCCTTTATTCCTCAGTTTCTGTTTTCATTCTTTTTTTTTTTTTTTTTTAAATATACAGCATCCTAAAATGCATTTGGAAGTGGGCATTGGGGGTCATTTAAAAACATTAATTGCTTTAGAACAGTTGCTTTGGAAAAACTTGTTATTGATAGTGCTGAAAATAGGGACAAAGCAATGGTCTGCTCATGCAACAATGGTACAGCTGAAAGGGAGAGAGAGATATACATGGCTCACAACATTGCGGTAGCACCTTCTTTCCTCTTCTCATTTATATTATTTTCCTAGAGTCTATCATAATTATTGACTGAAATCAAGGACCAGCCTTAAATACACAACTTTTCCTGTGCACTGCTCATGTAGTTGAATTTGACATGCTGAAGAGTGGTGGTGGGAGGGGTCGTGAGTGAACAGAAAAATAAAATTTGGCAGAAAGAAATAGAAACCTCTCTCATGTGAAAACTTGTTTATTCATGAACATCATAAAGCCCATAATTTTTTTGAGCCCACTCACAGTGCCAAAAATGGCAGCATGAGGAGAAGTGTCCAAGAACAAGCATCAGATGTGAGTCTATATGATGTCATAGAATCATTATGTCACTCAATGCCAATTGATTTCTAGGGCTGATTGCAAGCAATCATTAATCACTTTGTATTGAACAGCATGCCAGCTCCATCACATCTGGGGCAAGTACAAGTGGCACCTATTTAGCCAACATCCTGCTCTCAGCACTTTCACACTTTGTCTTTCGAACTAAACCAAACTGCTAGAGATGCAGCAAGATTATTTTTTTTCCCCTCCGTATGTCTCTTATTTTTGCCTAGGGATTTAGATGGTTGAAAACCTTACCTGACTCGTAAGTTCGGTGTTCCCTGCTCATACTGACAATAGTGTGTCATTGAACAACAGGGCATCTCCAAGGTGGAATTAATAGAGCTGCTGTAAGAATATTTAAAATTTCTGAATATTATTATGCTACTCCGTATGTTTATTAGAGAGAAAAGTGAGATAATGTGAGGAGTATTCCTTTTTTGCACAGCTGTATTGGAAAAACTTGTTGCAAGTGAGGTGTATACTCAGATTCTGGTAGTAGAATAGTCTCGCTGAACCCAGGGGTTCATTTACTATATGTAGCTAATATTAAGCAAGAGCATTAGGATATGTGTTATCAAAGCCAAAATGTCTTGGGAAATGGGAGCTAATTGACGTGACATATTAACTATAGAAGCTGCCCTATGCTGTTACTACAATGAATTTTTTCTATTCTTCCTTTCTAGTTTAGAAACAGAGATATTAAACCTAATACAATGTTTCTGGTGAATCCCATGGCATTTTATAATAATGAAAAATTTCCTTTCACCTTTCTCTATGTGCCTGACAATCATGAAAAGTTATTTAGAAGCGTTACATCAAATTGGAATATTTTAAAATATAAATGTTCCTCAATAGCTGGGGTCTTGGACAGTCAAAGTGATCGGTAGCAAAATGTTGCATTCCTATGAGATTACGACACACTTTGGCCTTCTGTAATCATTCTTCTCTAAGGATTGCAGTCATTCTTTTAAAATCCCTGCTTAATCTCCGCAGGTTCTGTTATTTATTTTGTAAGTAACGTCAGCTGTGATGGTTTACTGTCAATCATCCATTGTCAAAAGATAAGTGAATTTCATAAAATATTCTGTTGGTGCTGTCCCACAGCTGAGGAAGAATTTACCTGCAGACTTCAGTATTATAAATGAGACATAACTTATTAATGAGCTGAATGTACACATACCAGCTCAAGAAATTGTTTTTGTAAGGCAGGAGAAAGTGTAGCTAAAGATGACTTGTAATCCTAATGTCTTCTCAGAGTATCCTAAACAATAGTCATTGATATAAACATAAATTACAAATATTACATCCTTCATTTTTTATGGTACATAATTAGATAATTCTCCAAAGAACTTTTTATCGCATGTATTTTCATTAATTAACATTAAATGTCATTAGCAGTCAACTCTGCTTGATCAAAGACAGATAAGATGTAGCAAGATTCTGAGAAATAACATACCATTTACTAACTATAGTATTGATTTTATGGTCTGAAGAATCCTAATTGTATGTGATACAAACTGGACCTAGCTGAGCCTGCTGGGGGTACTTTGAACATGAATAGTTCCTGGCAGTTCTGAGCATCCCGCTTGCATAAATCACTTCTGGGCCTGATTGTGCATCTGTTTTCAAAGGTGATGTTTTAATGGACTTGGAAATCTGAAAAAGTGCATTCTGTGTGGCTCCACATGAAAGAGGAAAGAGATTTGGGATTTTTTACTCCTGATTTTAATCATTCTGAAAAGATTTTAGATCTGTAGGCGGATACATTTGAATAGTGGAAGTAATATGGCATAGTTGAATTTAATTAGTAGGCCAGCCTAGTACGGAATTTCCCATAGCTCCCTATGACTTTTTTTTTTTTATATGAGTTTTTAATTCTTTCTTCAAAGTTGATGGTAGATTCAGACTTTCAAAATTTTAACTTCATGTGAAGGCAAAAACTGGGAAAAAAAAAAGTCATGAGGTGAATATTTGATTAGAACAAATGCCCATCTGAGAAACAGGAGCAACCTCAGATGTGTCTTATGTAAGTATAGTGCTTTCATAGAAAAATGAAAAGGAATTTAGATCAATGACATAATTATGAAATGTTACTCTTACCCTTAATTGCTTATACTTAAGAACATGAAAAGCCTAGTTTTTAAAGTATGTGTCTGTGTATGTAATTACCCTATTCAGTTGCATGAAATTTCAATTTACTCTCAATTCGTGATAATAAGGTGAGCCATTACTAGTAAATATTTTGTTTAAATTGTAAAGTATGAACCTAAACTGATAGCCATATTTCCAGCTGGCCTTTTTCTGCCTGTTTTCATTGAGATGTCGAAAGGTCTGAGGGGGATATTTTGACCAAATCCTTCTGAGGAGGAACTTAAAGACAGATAAAATACTGTCAGAGCCAGTATTTAAAAAAAAAAAAAAAGTGTCTGAAAAATGAGGATTGTTTATTATAGTTTTTTTTTAAATCAACTTCCGATTTTCAAGCTCTTAGAATAACATTCTGAGAGCTTCTGACTGCTCCGGTTCCCACCTACTCATTCCTACTCCCACCTGATGTTTGACTGGCTGCTTAGCAAATCAAAGAATTGAAACAGTCTGAAAAATGAATGACTGGGCTGGTGGGTGGGCTCCAAGTTTAAACAAATAAACAAATGAGCAAAACACATCATCTCCCCATACCTCATTTGTATCTGTTGTCTACTTTGGCATAGGATGAGGGGGCTTTATTCCTCAGCAGATGAGACTCAACAGTGTGAGTTATGAAAAATAATTAAAAACCAGTTAATTGTTACACTGTGCATTTACGTAAACTTTTCCTCTATGAATGACAGTCCAGAATGGGGTGTTGGGAAGAAGGACGTGTTCCATTTTACCAGGGCGAAGCCGGAGGCAAGGCCAGCTCTGAGTGTACACGTGGCCACTGGTTGACAAGCATGCTTGATAGACGATACTGCTTTTTTCTGTTCTGCTTGTTTCTTTTGCACTCTTATCGCTGTAATACCTGAGAGTTAAACTCTTGGTTCCTGCTCTTGGGCTTGCGTTGCAAGACTAGCTTTCTCTTCTAGTTCATATCAGAGACTCTCTTTGAAACAAGTAGTGAAGTAAGAATGCCTTAAGACAGAACGAGGTAAATAATTTCCAAGGTGCGGAGCATAAGGCCAAAAGTCTAGACACATGTACTGTTTTGACTTGCAACCCATTCTCCTAGAGGGATTCAGAGCAGGGCAGCAATCACAAGCCTGGAAGCATGGGTGTTGTGGGGAAATTTAAGCTCTGTGATCCATCTTTATGTGGAGGAACGCCAGTACACGCTGTATCTTCTTGTCCACTTGGTAGAAAATCCAAAGGATATTGCCACATCTTTTATCAACACAGTCCTGAAAAGTCAGTGAAAGGAGCAATTCAGGAGTTATTTGAATAGTCCAGGGTATGAAACAGTAATTGATTATTTCATTCAAATATTTTTGTGCTGTATTTATATATTTATCCTTGTGGCTGTCTGTTGTTTAATTGGACAGTGATTACTCTGTCCCCGGGAGTTGGCTCATACATAACTGTTAAACATCTTCGACGTTGCATGCCACAGGTATAACAGTGGTGACTCATGTAAAGTGCTGGTTTAGAATGAGATAAGCTATAGCTTAGCTTCTCCGTATTTGAAGAAAGGAATGCCATGAAAGGAAGTAATGCCATGTGTGATGAAAGACAGGAGGAAAAGGAAAAGGTGGTTAAGATAGAAGAGTAATGTGCAGGCTAGTAAGATTCTAATGAGCGGGAAGAAGAGAGTTTAAAATCACCAATCCTGCTTCCACTGTTCCTAAACTCAAACATTTTCATGCACAGAGAAAACTTGTTTCTTCTCTGGTAAAGGATGGATCACCAAATTATAAGATCTTGACGCTTTACCCTGCAACACATGGCATACCTGGAGTCCCAGCAGATGCTAAAAACTTGTAGCTAAGAGCCCAGAGACTGCACAGGTTCCCTTGGAGACAGATTTAGTGAAGTTAAAGTTTAAACAAACAGAGATGCAATTGCCTGAAATGAGTTTTGCAAAGGAGAAGTGGAAAGTGGCTGTTGATCTTGGGAAGAAGTCCCATGCTACTTTAAATGGGGTTATTCAGAGGGGATTTTGGACAGCAGTGTGTAAGATAACAACACGTAGAAGATGATGAGAAGGTCAGAAAAATGGCTGAGGAGGGAAATAGGACTTCTAGCATGTACCTAAAGAACTGGGGCAGATGGAAGGAGGTGAAGAGTCTGTGGGGAGCTTAGAAGACCTTCGTTAATGCTGTGCTCTGGAAGGGAGACCAAGGTTAGCTCATGCTTACAAATCCAAGTTCTCAACACGAGAATCTCAGAGCTTATGCTTTCTTTACTGCGCTGAAGATTTTATCTGAGAGGAGAGGAGAGGAAAATGGGGAACTCACTTATTTCCTGCCAGCCATTACCTTGTGTGGCTATGTTGTGGAGAGGAGGACTTTTGTTATGTTTGGTTTTGTTTAGCAGGATAGGTGTAAGTGGTGTTTGCTCAGATAATCTCAACACAGAGTAAGTTGCATTAAGCTTACATTACACTAAGTTAAAAAATGTATAAGCAGCTTTTAAGCTCCAATTTTTATGCCTCTGCAGAGGGGTTAATAAAGCACTTGTAGGGAAGTGTTCTCCTTGACCATCTGAGTGCTGTGGATCTGAGAGTGAGCTATGGAGAGGGCTCAGTAAGAGGACTTTTAGCAGATGGTACATGTATGATGCTCATGAGGGAAGAATACAGAGAGAAAACTGTATTTGTCTTAACTTGTGGAAAAAATCTTAATTAGCACATCTGTAAAATGACACAAGTTAAGCCCTAAATTTACCCCATAAACTCTCTCTCTTTTGTAATTTTCATTAACCTTTTTTCTCAAAGTAGTTAAATAAGTTTTCAGTGCCAAATTTAGGAGGAGGGGGAAGAAGAAGCCGAGGTAGTTGCATGCACCAGTTATTCAGATCTGGTTTTGTCTGTAGTGATTTTTCTAGCTACTGTTTTTCTGCCAGAAGGAAAATACTAGCTCTAACCTGAGTAGCTCCAGTACCATCTGTATCTGATGACTGAGCTGGTAGATCCACATTCTTTCCAAACTGGCACAGTGAACTTAGTGGAGTTCAGCCATTTACACCAGTAGAAGCTTTGACCCTTACATCTTCTTTGCCTTCATTCTACCTAAGATCCTCCCCTGCATCCCCTCAGTTCTTTGTATGTTTTCTTATTCTGATGTATTTATGAATGTTCCCCTCTCAGCTTGATGATAGATATTGTGCACAGTGCCCTGTTACTGTAAGCCAGGTGCTTTTATCCTTAATGAGCAGTTTCCTGGAAAAAAAAATAAACAATAGATAAAGTAGGTCATGGAGACAGCAGAGTCAAGAGCTTTGCATAGTGATGTAAAATTAAATAAGGCTGGGGTCATGTTCTCATTTATCTCTCCAGTTATTGCTCTAACAGTGTCTGCGATGGTTCCTGGAAAGGTGAGGATATTTTGGTAGACTGGATCTGCTGGGAATTTTGACCACAGTGTCCTCTTCTCTCTGCTCTGCACAGAGGAGAAAGTGGGCATGGAAGTGTAAGACTTGGATATTATGAAAGAGGATTTGCAGATGCCGCTATTGCCTGTCTCAGCCCCTGGAGACCCATCTTAGTGAAGGTGCAGTTGGGTACGGCTCTGTAGCTGAATGAAGACTATTCATGGCACCTGTCTTTGGTGATATAGCTTGAAGGTCTACAGTCAGTGGTGGGTGGTCAAGAGGTGCAGGTTTAAGTCTAGATTGCAGAGACGTTTTGCTTTTTGAAGTGACCTACGTTCCCGAGCCCCACAGCCAGCCCTTTAGGCACAGCACTCCTCCTTTCTGGTTCACAGCTGGGTTCATGGGGGAATCAAGGCATGGCAAGGGATTTGATGTGTGTCCGAGTCTTGCCTTGACATGGAGTCAGGCCTTTGCTAGGACATAAACCTGCCCTGACATATTAATATGCATCTTGAGCTTCTTTTAGAGAGTTTTGGGAGACTAGCTTTAGGCCCTTTGAGTAGGTGCCTTCTTACCAGCACAACATGTGACCAGCTAGTGGATAGTTATGAAGCAATAATTCTGCAACGTGTCCCCTTAATAGTACTGACCAGCAGTAACTGCAAAGACCTTGTTCACACACCGTGACCTTCTCCATGGCATCAGCTTTCTGTCCTAGAGAAGGGCAGATCTGTTCAGCCTATGTTCCATGTGGGATGCCTAAACCTAAGAGCTTACAACCATTTCTAGGCACCTAATTCTTAGAAAGGCAGAGATTTGTGCATGCTCTGAAAAATCAGATAAGTTACGTGGACTCCTAACTTCAGGCTTTTAGCTTTGACATGATTGAACTGAGTACCATTCCTCCAGTATTGATAGTGTTCCAGATATGCCCTGTAAGAAGCACAGGAAAGCACAAAGGATTATTGCAGCTTCTGAGGAAACCTCTCATATTTCAAGTAAAATTGGCAGTTTTTAAGTGGCCACTCTAATTCTTAAGCCATTAGAAATCTAAAAATTGATTTAACATTTATCTTATATTTAGCAGACATTCATAGAAAAAGTTATAGTCTGTATGGGTCAGTCAATGTTTTTAGTAGCTATGAAGTTGAAAAATTTTAGATTAAGATTTCAAGAGGCTGAGAGGGAAATTGAATGCAGGAAGAGAGCATCCAAGTGCTGTTGTAACAGAGAATGCCAGGGAGGATAAAGCACTGGGAAAACCTGGAGGAGAACTGATGAAGATATATGCTATTGGAGCAGTGGGGTTAGTAAAGGTATAGATGCAGAGGAAGCAAACGTTATTTCCTTACTGTCTTATGAAGAACCTGAAGATAAAAAGCTTTGCCCTGCCTGCAGCATTTCTTGAAAATACATGTTTAGTTTCAGTGTTCATTTTATTCCAGTGTTCGGTTCCATTTTATTTGGATTACTGTCTTCAAAGTTCAAGGCATTCACCAACTTTAAAGCCAAATTGGAAAAAACTGCATCTGGATTCTCAGTGCAGCTCCAAGGCTTGCAAATCAGCCTTCTCCCATAAATACTGCACTGTTTCTGGAAAAGAAGAGACAGGTCTTTAAATGAAATATGAGATGTAGCATTGGGATGTGATAGTACTGCTGTAGATCAACAGCCATCAATCTGTGTTACTTAATTTGTCCCTGGCTCAGCTGTTTACTGTACTTGGGACTTTTTTTGCTGTTTGTTTCATTTTATTTTCCTCTGAGATAAATGAAGACAAAAAGAAGGGGCCAATTGTTCTTGAAAATGGAAGTAATTTTTTAAAATATAACTGTAAAGGATATTCTACATTTTTGAACAGCACTTTTTTTCTGACTTTCACAGCACTTTCACAGAATTATACGTAATTTATTTCACTGCATATATATTGAACATCCTTATATTTCATTGCTTGTTACTCCAATTTTCATATCAACTTCACATACACTCTTTAAATGCTGTAAAAAAATTCTGTTGGAATAAATGGTTGGGGTTTTTTAGCTAAGTACTTAGAAAAATATTATTCCTCATCTGGGTATGCCTGTAACTCTTAGGTTGCTTTATTTATCCTGAGTGTTCTGGGGATGCAAGGTCTTTGTTGCTCTAAGTGTCTAAGGAAGCATATGTTGTAATTGTTTGACATCTTGAACACAGATGAGGTGGGTGGCTATGTATAAGCAAGCTAACTTGAGTTCTCAGGAGATGAGCTTTTTGATGTGTGTCAGCTTACTTTCTTTTATGAAGTAATGTATGTGAAGGAATATCTGAAATATGCATGGGATAGTGAATATAAATATACTGTTAAATCAGCAGAGAATGTGACTCCCCACACAGTTTCAGCAGCTTTAAAACTCGACTGTGCAAGAAGACTGGGATCAGTGCGGGGGACACTGGCTGCCTTTCCCTGCCATCGCCTTACGGCAGCGGTCAGATGGTGAGATCGGGGTGGGAGGCTTAAGCAGGCAACTACATAAAGTGGCTCTTTCTGACTTTCTTTGTTTACCATGTTTTAATTGAGAGGGTTCGGAGATGACTGCTCCAGGAGGATTTCTCAGCTTGCAGGAGGTCATCTTCTGTTGAAATACTGCAGGGTACCAGGATTTTGCCTTTGAAGCCTGCCAACACCAACTTGCTTTTGGCAGAAAGTGCCAGTGGAATGTCAGCCATCTCCCTGTCCTAACTGGCAGGCCTTGGAAGATCAGTTCAGGGCTCAGGCACTACAAGGAACACCAGTGTTTCTGTGGACTTGAGTTTGGATTAATAACTTAAAGGGCCAAATGTTCAAAGGGCCGTCTTCCAATTTTACACTGGTAGTTGAGTACAAGTACAAAATTATGGGCAGAAAATCACAGATAATTTTTTTCCAAGCTGACCTTTCTGAAAAGGAGCCAGCAATTATCTGTATTTGGGCACTGTTTCAGCAATGTTTTTAGGTGTTGCTAATGTAATATTTTCATTATATTTCTGCTGGACTATTGATTAACTATTCAATTATTTAAGAGAAAGAAATTTAGTATTGTAATGAATAATAGCTTTTTGGATTGGTACTCGTGCTTTGCACAAGCGTGCATGGATATTGAGTTTGTGTAAGTACTGATAAAATACGAGCATCTGCATTTCTGTGTGTTGATGTTGATCTCACAGAGTGGATGAATAATGCCAAATGTGTTTATACCTTGTTGCTTCAGTATCTAATCACTTTTCAGTTTGCAATATGCTTATTAAAGCACCTGGCAGGTTGGTCAGTCCTCTTCCCGTGTTTTCTGTGGAAGATGCTGAGACTTTGAGAACTTGTGTGTCCTAAATTTCACCTGAAGTTTCAAAGTCCAGTGTTGTATGATGGTTAGGTGCTTCTGAAGGCTCAGAGCCAGCCTACAGAAAATACTAGATGCAGAATTTGGGTGGAATTTGAGCTACCTCAGTCTAGCCCACTTTGCTAACTCAGTGTCACACCTTAAGTCTTTGACAGTATGATTTAAACTCAGGTCCCCTGAATCCTAGGCACATACACCAGCCTTTGTCTTGATAAACATATTTCATTACCATAACTAAACTAATTGCCTAGATTGCTTGCCTAGTGGCATGTCTCTGTGGTATTTTGACCCAGTTTTACTCTGGGAGCACTGAAGGAACAATCCTGTGCTTCCAAAAATAACATTTGATAGATTGAGAAGAGCTTACTTCATTATTTATTCCTGCTTTTCTCTAGCCAAGCTCCCAATGACTCCAGTGGAAGTCAGCTCATCAGAGTGCCTAGAACTGAAGCAGATCTTCAGACTTTCTAAGATATCCATGGAACTTTAAGAGCATTCTCTGTAGCAATTGCAATGCACACTGATATATTTTAGAACTTAGAAATTTAAAGCAACTTAAGAGATTTGGACATTTGGTTCCTATTAAAATCAGCCCCCCCCCCAGTTTTGGAAAACTGAGGAACAAAAAATAGAAAGGAGAGTCATGAGGGCACTCTAGCAGTTAGGACCCTGGTGCCTTTATCCAGTCTTTAAAAGAAAGCCTCT
This sequence comes from Grus americana, assembly GCF_028858705.1. Classification (NCBI taxonomy): domain Eukaryota; kingdom Metazoa; phylum Chordata; class Aves; order Gruiformes; family Gruidae; genus Grus; species Grus americana. The sequence goes on along the minus strand of NC_072861.1, from coordinate 21,800,712 downwards.
AAAATTGGAAATTACATCTTGGGCAATGGAATTAGTTCCTTTATTTGTACTGAACAGCACCTGCTTCACTGAATGGTGTAGCAGAGGTGGTTGCTGCTAAGACTAAGCAAACAGGACTCAGGATGCAGCTCTTCACACTTTTGCTTGATGACTTCCCCATAAACTGTAAAATCTCTAAATTTTGCTTTTATTCTTTTATTTCTCAAGTCACATTAATTACAGAAAATACCACATAATTGTTGACTTTGTTTCATTCCCAACATTCACTGTAACTTCAGCCATGAACTTTGCTTTAGCAGCGGAGGAGCATGGTTAACTTCCACAGAGAGCATAGAATACTTTTATCGTGAAAAGTTAAGGTTCCTGCTTATGTTTGTTGGCATTACCCTTATGGCTAGAAGAACAAAGTTGGAACCAGCTTGTCTCCATTGTATGAACTCAAGTGTAAGGTAAGAAAGCTCCTAGTTTTGTACATCTCGTTGGTCTCTTCCTAGCTTGTGCTGCTGCTGGGATTGGCCTCTTCAGGGACTGAGCTGTACAAACTGGTCCTGTGCCGTGAGGCTGTGAGCCTTCACAAGATGCTGCGAAGGAAACCTCCTGAAAGTCAAAAGCAGTTGTGCTGTCCTGGTCACCTCCAGGTGACATGAAACCTAAGGCTGGAAATGGTGTCAGGGACATTTGTGAGTAGTAGTGACTTCTGTATCTACTCCAAGTATTTCCAGCTATTGAACTGCCTTCTGGAAATGACAGGCAGAGATGCACACAAACCTCAGAGAGCAGTGCTTAAGAGGAACGTGGAAAAGCTGAATATATGACTGACAGCATGGGGTTTGTAGCAGAAATTATAGACCAGTTGTTTTGCCCTGCATGTAAGGGATAATAATTTGCCCTCGGTACAATGACTCCTAGAGGCTTAAATAGACTCTGTTAACTGAAATATCATCTTTTGTTAGCAGAGGCAGCTTCTTGTCTACTGTCCTGCCACATTAATCGTGTAAGATGTCAGTAGAGGGAACCCAGGAACCCAGTGCAGAGTCTGGTGTTTCTGCCAGTTCTTCTGTCACCTGAATTTCGCTGTGCTCAGATGATAAGAATCACGTTGTCAGTGCTTTTGTATTCAGTACCTGATCCTTCTTGGAAATGTTTAGCTGTTTCAAACAGTTTTAAATTTTCATTAAAAACCAAACAAAACCACAACCTGTCATTGGCAATATTCCTGTTGGTCGTGGCAACAATTTTTAGAGGTTACTAGTGAGTTTGAGTGGCTTAGTTCTTGATTGCCCAGATTAAAACAACCTGTCTCTTAGCATGCATTCTGAGCTCTGCGTATTATTCAGCCCTTTCATGGTATCTTGAGTTATTAATCATAAATGGAGGCATCCAAAAAATCCTGATCAGTTTTGAAACTTGTGGCCTCATTTAGCTTTCGTAACAGCTTGTTTCTAACAAAATCTGATGTAGAGCCAAATGAAGTGTGTGTTTAAATGATCCCTTGCCTAAACTATCATGAAAATTTCAGATGGGATGAGAAGGAGGAATGCCACAGAGGGCAGCTTGTTGGAAGCTTGCTACTACTTAGAGACTAAAATAGTGTAATCAGCAAACACTCAGTCACTTTAAAGCTTTTTCAGTGAAATCCAACTTTTTGTTTTCTGCTTAACTATTCTTTTGCACTTTCCTCAATCGCTCGCACACAAATACTAGAATACATTTTAATTTTGATGCACCTAGATTTTTCTATTTGGTGGAAACTGTAATTAAGAATGGAATTAGGGAACCTCTGGATAAATATAATACATTTATGAAGAATCGACATGGCTTTGTAAAGGCTTCATAAATGGTTAAAGCTCTTTGAAGTAAACATGTGGATCAAGAAGATACAGTTAGATTTCCAGAAGGCTTTTGCAAGGTCTTTCATCAAACTTCTTGAAAGAAAATGAACTTTCTTGTTGGGAGATTACAGAAGAAAAAGTCTCTATGTAAACAAAGTGTTGTTTATATGATAGGAAATGATAGGAAACAAAGTCTGAGAATCAGTGATGCAGTTCTAACAGAGAAGCAGGGATGTGTCAAATGAAATTGAGGACGCAGACAGAAAAACAAAGGAAGTATTTCATACAGTACGTGGCTAAGATGCGAGACCGTCACAGGATGTTGTTGACACTAAAATTTAAATTTAGGGGATCGAAATTTACATTTTAATGGATCAAAAATGATTAGACAAATTATTGGAATAGAATCCATCAAATGCTATTGAGCACGCAGATGCCACTTGTGGCTGAGGAAGTCAAAGTTGCAGATTGCTGGAGGCTGGAAGGGTACAAGAGGGATGTGTTACTATCAGCCGTCGTCTTACGCTCTTCCCTGGACACTTGTTATTGGCTGAAAGCAGGATAGTGGTCTTTGGTCTGATATAGCACAATTATCTTATGATACATAATTATTTAGAATGGTTTATCTCATTTCTGTCTTAATTTGTTTCCACTCCCCCAAACACACTTTGACCCAGTATGTTTTCTGTTTTTCTGACTGATTGCTCACAGGGCCAAGCAACTTCCAAAGAGCTTTCTTCTGCTATCCTGCTAACGTGCTGTGTGTCTTCATGTGGTCGTAGTCTGTAAAAACAGGATCCATCAGGAATTTTTAGCACTTTGAGGTAAGATTTTTAACATAGCTCTTTGTTAATGCATTGCATGGAAGTTTCTGGGAAAAATTCAGGCTAGGTTAATCGACTACATATACATTTGGACATCTAAAAGAACGAACTTCAGAAGTATATAAGGATTTGAGAGTATTGCATCCTAGTGAAAGACACTTCTGTAAATGTTTTCCTTAATTGCAGCTGGACACCAAATTAGTTTTTTGCCTGGTTCAGAACTCATTTCATCCCAAATTGAGATGAAAGCATTTAATTTAGAACTTTGTCATGGAGTGGAAATTCTGTTTGAATTTCATGTCAAAGTCATGTTATGAAATATTTTGTGACAAAACTGTAAAAATGAAATGTTTCACTACTACCGCCCCTGAACAGGAAATTCTCTAATGGTCATTTTTAGTTCATTTTTCTAGTCTGTCAGCCAAGGAAGCAGAGGAGAAATTTAATCTGTGGTTTTGGTTTTGGTTTTCTTTTTTTCTCCCAGCCACTTAAAGTATACATTAGTCCTCTTTCACAAGAATATTACAAAAGCCAGGTCCTTAGCACCTAGAGAAAGCTTTAGAGGATATTTATTTCCTTCACCGAGCAAGGATTCTTTGGGGTCTTATTTTCTTTGCATGTAGCTCCCAATCTTGTGGGGTACTGTCATCCTCAGCTTGTGCTGTACAAACTGCAAAATGAGAGTAACAAACCTGCTTTTGTCCACACTTTCATGTACTTCATCCACTTTAAATGATCATCTGCGTCTTCTGGTCTCTTTGCAAACCCCAGCACAGTTTCCTCAACAAAGGTTTTTGTAAAGTGAATCCACAGACAAATAAATCAATGACTTCCCACCTACTAGTTTTTCTATAGCTAAGATTTGGGGCTTAATGGTGAAAGTGTGTTTCTTTTCTTTTGTGACGGAACCGGTGACCTGTATCAATATTGTAGGCGAAGTACTGAAATTTATTAAAAAATGAGCAAGGTATGTGAAAATGGCTTAATGAGTAACAGATACCTAACCTAATCAGTTATAATTCCTAGAGAGTGAGACACTTGTGAAAAATCACCAGATTGTATTTTGGATGGAAAGACCCTCTTTCTTGCCAAATTGTACCTAAACTGACTTCTTTCACTCCTGAAAACAAAAATCAGTCCTGGAGAGCCAAAAAGTTAGAGTTCATTTGGGGACTGCACAGAGGACCTGTGCATCATTTATTTTCTTGTTAGGCTCCAAAGGCGCCCTCTCCTCGGGGGACTGGCAGTGGCAGACCCTGGAAATGCTTCCATGATTTGGCTATATCTTTAATGGAGTTACAGGCATTGTCCCCCTGAAAGGCTGATGCTGCCTCCTCGGAGAATATGTTCCAAACATTAAACGCAATGCAGGAGTGTATGTGGTATGTATAATGCTGAGCAATAAAAGCTGAAAAACCCCTGGTATTAGATGTCATTACTGGATTCTTTGTTGATGTGGTCTTTAATATATATGCTCCTATTTTTAGAGTTTTATTCTGAATCTTGTAATAGCAACCGTCCCATTTTGGCATGAGGTCTTATCTATTAACGGTGATCAAAGTGAAATATTTCATTTGAGTTAGAAAAAGAGACACTTGAGATGAATGAGGTTCTGCTGTATTTGGAGAGTTGGATGTTTCTGATATACAATCTGACTTACAAAGTTAGAAAATAATGTGCACAAAGCATTTCATTTATAAACAGATAATAAAATACCATTAGCATTAAAAGTTTAGAGAACAATTTTGCATCTCTTTCAAATACATTGTAAATAAATATTCTGTGTGCTATTAAGACTTATAAATAGTTCTTTTGGTGTTTACTTGGTTTAAAAACTAAACTGATACATTGTTTTCTTAAGAAAAAAATGAGATCTCTGAGAACTACAGAATTAAAATAGAGGGCTGCTTTAGTTAAATGAGAAAGGTTCATTCTCTTTAGGTAGAAGACAGGCTGTCTTTCTACCTTTAACTCATTTAGGGATAAACCTAGGCTCTTGATGTCCTCAAGAAGTTAACAAACTGAGCATAGAACCATGTTTTGATTTAAACCTCCCTCTCTTAAGGACTGTATTTCCTTAAGCAGTTTTGCCTTGCTCTTGCTTTGACCATTTCTGTTGATTAGAAGCAGGCTTTCCTCTAGTCCTATTTGTTCGGCGTTGCCATGTACCAAAGGTGTAGAGAATGGAGAAAGGGGGCAAATTGCAACCTATAAATACAGTGCTCAGTAGAACCTGTCCTCTGTAATTTGGTATTATTCAAATGGTAGCTAGTGCAATATGCTAAAGGTGTCTTTTGAAGATGTTTTTGTTCAAGGGCTGTCTGTCATTTGTTGAGGCTGATACTTGGGTAATTCACATCTATTGGTGTGTGCTACATTAAACGAAATCTCTATCCTACTCCCAAACAAGCTCTCAGTTTTTGAACATTAGGTTTGTTGGACTTTTGTCCCCAGAGCACTTGCAGGCCAGCCGTTCAGGACACTTTTCCTCCATGGAGAGGTAGTGTCTAGGATAAATGTAGCAAATGTTTTTTCAATAAACAGAACTCCTTCTCATATCCTTTTCTCGTCAGCCCTCTTAATTTCCAGAGTAAGCTTTTGCGCTGTTGCCATGGGACTTTGAAACAGCCTGCAGGTAGGGAATGGTCACTCATAGACTTAAATCCATTTCATGAGGAACATAAACATTAAATCATGTTAATTAACGTTAATATGACTTACATGGCTTAAGACCTATCTTTGAGTTTAGCAGAGCTCTAGGAATAATTTAAAAGATGAGCTATTACTCCCATTGGGAACTTGACTTCGAATCCACTAAAGGCAGTGAGTGTCCTTGAACTAGCTTAGAAGGCTTTGACTCAGGAGATAATTTCAAATCAGCTTTCCTGGCTATCCCTCTGCTGTTCATTCTGCTTTGTGATGACTTCTTTATGCTGGGCTGTATATCAGTGCCATGCAGAGCAAACCCCTTAACATCCCTTTTGCTGTTCTGGACCACGAGGCAATGAGCCATGTGTTTTTTAGATGATCATATGAAGATTCAATCTATTTTTAGGGCAATCTTGTTGCCAGGAATAATATATGGGACTTTTGATTTGAATGGTGGATTATGTGATGATGTAAATGCCCAAAATGGGTATTTAAAAATATTTTTTACTGACTTAATGTTTAACAGATTAACACCTCTGATGCAGTTACATTTAAAAGCAGCTTCGTATTTCATATCTATTTTGTATTTTTGACTGATTTCATTGAGGACCTCACCACAAACACCACAACTTTGGTTTCAAAGCCCCAAATGAGCAATAAGTAGGTAGAAGTCAGTACATTTAATAGATGAACTGTAAGATGATGAAGAGACCACATCTAATGAATTTTATACAATCTATTTCCAACTTCAATGCAAATATTTTTATTTCATGTTTAGTGTTCTGCATAATGTGACCCAATACGTTGACCTATGTCATTCTAAGTGATCCCTCTATATTAAGAGTTGAAAAGTGAATTAATTTTCCTTCAGTCACGTAATAAGCATATGTCTCAGATCTAGCATACTATATTGACACATATAAAACCCACTTAAATGAATCAAAGGGGCTATTTGGTTATTTTTCCATTCGCATATAGGTTGATGGGAGAATAGATTGTTTTAATACCTCAGGTATTTGTTTCGTTGGTATAGACAGCCACAAAAATGATCAGCATCAGAAATGTTCTTTGGAAGAATCACTGGGGCTATCAATATCTTGGGTAGCTTACTCATCAAATTCATCGGGTTTAGTAGGTTTAAACATATAAATTCCTTTTAGAATATATTTGCACTTTTTTAGATTTCACTGTTCAGTTGATTGCTTTTTCAAGTATTTCAGCCTGTGATAACTCCACGGTGTTTGGATTTGCACAAAAGCAAGGATGAAAAGGCCTAGAAGATGTTTTCTTCAGCATTGTCTTTAATGGTTATACTTTCTTTTCTTTATCTAGATACAACAATGGTGGCATATATGCTGTTCAGGTGGATTCTGAAAGGGCTTATTCTGTCTTTTCTGCTCAAAACTACTCTGTCCCTGAACCCAGATGATCCAAACGTTTGTAGTCATTGGGAAAGGTAAAGTATATCATGGGTTGGTTTTTTTTTTTGACTAGCGATTTCAAATTTTTACACTTAAAAGGCAAAATAAGAGCCATCATTTGCTAAATACCACCCTGCCTCACAAAAGAACATGGATTTGCATGACAGAAATAGCACTTCCGGGTGCCTTTGAGGATTTGCATCATCCCAAAGAATTAATTCTAAAGGTAGGGCTATAGACCACATACCCCTGTGTTACCTGTCTCTGGGAAGTTCCTCCATGGTTTCAGCTAGAGGACTGCACAGGTGTATTTTCATTTATCATGGAGAGACCTAGAGAAATGGTGGCCTTGTTCTGTCTTGCTTTTTTCTGGTTGTTGTCCAGCAAGACTATTAGAGATTTCAACTAAGTTTTAAACCCTTCCTGCTGCAACATGCAGGCTTGTTCTGTATGTACTGAACTTTGTGGCTGTATCTGCCAAGTTCGTGTCAGCATCAAAGAGTATCTGCATGAAAGCACTGAGAATTAAAGGCCCTGGTAATTCTGTTCTCTCTATTGTTACAGTGTCCTTGTCCTAAAAGTGGATCTGTGCAGGACAGTTCTTATGAGTACATAGAGACCCACTTTGATAGGGTTCACATTCATGCAGGGTCTGTCTGTAGAGGCTAAAGTTCCTGTCCTCGTAAGTTTAACTTGCTGAAATTCGAGTTCTGTTCTGTGGTTTAGTTCCACACAACTATGAATTACTGTACACTTTAGCAAAATAAACCCCTTAACAAGAGCAAAAATGGAATCATACTGTAATGGCACTATGTTTTTATTTTAGAGGCCTTAATTAGAGAGCTAGCTGCTTGTAGGTATTGCAGTTGCAAAGACTCTACAGGAATAGGATTTTGCAGTCTCTGTTGTGAGGTGAAGTGCATTCAGAGCACAGGAATAAAATATTGATTTTGTCTGAAGAAAGTCAGCAACCTAGAGACCCAATCAAGGAGAAACAAAAATTAAATACCAAAATTGATTGGTTGTACTGACCAAGATGACTTTGTTACTTAGATGTTAATAAATCAAAGGGAAAAGATTGTTAGGGCAAGTGCCGGATAACAAACGGGATCATAAAATAATAATCAAGATTTGTGAGTGTTACTGTTTTACATTAATAATGAGCAATGTAAATATTTTACATTTTGGCATTAGTAGAAGTGGAAACATTATTGTCAAACCCAGCAAATTGTGATAGAGGGCAAAAGCAACATCTACTGGAATCTTGGCTTGTTGAGAAGGGGCATGACAAGCAGGGCAGTAACAGTCCAATCTTCGATTTCAAGCCAGTCAGACCCTCCAAGCAAATATTGTGGTATTCCCTTACGGGGGCAATCTCACAGGGCTTAATCACATCAGCAGTCCCATTGATGAGAAGGAAATCACTTGGATGATTAAGACAATCAATATAATGAATGACTTGGAGGATCTAATTCCTGGGTCTTGACCCTGCCTAGAATGATTTCAGTACTCTTCTCCAAAGGTATTGTAGATCTGATAAAGTGGAGCTTGTTTCCAGATCAGAACCTGAGATTATGAGTCTCTTAAGCAGTGCACACACTTCGGTAGGGCGATACAACGTTCTAAAATGACTGGCACTAACAAATTACATTTACGTTCCTATATCGTGCGAGAGGCCTGGACACTTTAAATATAATCATAGTAATTAATATAGTACCTGTTGCATGATTCAGTAGTGTTTTGGGAAGGGTATTGCTAAATTCTTGGTATTGTTGGAGCTCTGTGATTTCTAATAGTTTTGCCTAGGTTTTGTTTATATCCATTCATTTGTACAAAGGGAGGGAATCTCATTCTAAGCATGTTTCAAACTATTCCAAATCTAGATACCAGTTAACTCATGTTACAATTTTCAGATAGCTCTGAGGTTATTTCTGCTACAAATTAAAAGGATTAAATTTGTGCAGCAGAAAAATAAACACTCCAGCCTTTTACAAATGATCCTGTTTGATTGGTGCACCCAATATTTGAAGTAATGATGCTGCTTCATCATAAAATGAAGTGTGAGCATCCCATCGTGCCAGCAAAATGCAGCAGTGCTAAGTTAATATGAGCTCTTCTTAGCAATGTGGAATATAAGCAAAAAAAGTCCTAGGCAGGAAGGAAACTGAGACATTTTGAAAACATGGTGCTTTCCTCTCTTTTAAAATTTGCACTATCAAATTAACCAAATGCTCTTTTCACCTTCTAAACTACCATTAATTTTAGTAACATTTGTTTCTTTTCCAAAAGGGAGTGGGTTATTACTCAGACTGAAATCTCTCTGCCTTTTCCAGTTATAGAGCCCAAGTCAGAAGCATTTTCAGGACGAGCTGTGAAGGAAGGAAGTCCTTTTCTGGTTTTCGATAATGCCCAAAGTTTCTAAGATTATTGATATAATTATTTTTCACACTGGAGTTAGATAAGTAGCATATAGAGGGAACTGAAGCTTTTCATGTTGCAGCAAACAGCTTTTCACTTTCTTTCTTTGTCTGCTCCTAGCTACGCTGTGACAGTACAGGAATCTTATGCTCATCCTTTTGATCAGATCTATTATACAAGATGTACTGACATACTGAACTGGTTCAAGTGCACTAGACATAGGTAAGAGCCGATCCCCAGATATTTTAGTTTTAATTTACCTTTTCATCTCCTCACATAACCTTTTATTTATCCAAGTTTTTGTATCTAATACAGATATGTACGGAAAAATGTATTTTAGTACAATAGCCAGAGTATTTGGCATTCTAGGACACTGATTGAAGCAGAGGGATTTTTTGCATTAAATGAGTAAGATCAATGGTAGTCAGTCTCTTATGGGGCCATTCAGGAGTACATATCCTTGCCATTCACCCTGCCATGTGATTGGAAGCTTTTATTGCGTGACCAAACATGACCAACTATCCTTTCCCAGTGATCAGTGAGTGTCCAGGTTTACGGCAGGAAGTCCCTGCAGCATCTTGAAGAATCAGGCACTTGAGGGTTAGTGATAATTAGAAATGGATCCATATTTGAACTACTGCACCCAAATCTGTATTGAAAATCAGGTAAAATGAGGACGGGTCCATTTCTAGCACTGAATGAAAGCTGATACTAAACAGTTAATTTTCCCCAGGCTTCAAGACAGCACTGTTATATTCATTCTGATTCCAAGTAGAAAAGTATCTTAATAAGCATCCACTAATATTCACAATCTTTCAAGGGAGTTTTAGCAAGCAAAATGGTACCTTAAACTTTAATGCATTCAGTAGCAAAAAGGTTGTTCAGCACCATCCCAGTCTTACTGTGGGGTTTTGCTTTTTAGCTTCTGTGTTACAATGCATGGAACTGAACAGAGATGCGGAGCTTTCCGGACTGTTGTATAGATTGCAATGCAGCAGAGTAAATTCGATCAATTTATCTAACATGAGGGACAATAGATTTTGTTCAATTTGGGGAATTTCAAATAAACTAACATGAACAAAGCTGTTTTGAAGTGTTCACTGTTACATATTCTCTGTTAAATATTCCTTTTCTACTGTGGTATCATTGCTAATGCTATGAATAAGTCTAGAAAAGCTACAGAGTGCTTAACACCTTTTAATTTCTATGGACTACATATTGTGGTGGGGAAAACATGCTTTAAATACTGAACTGGGACTATAATGTCATTTTACAAGGCATTAGCGCCTTGGAAGGGTTGGCAAGTAGGAAGAAATCACTTGGGGTTAACTTCACGTTTTGTGTATTGAGAGCAGTTTCCATTGTGGTAGTTTCCTGTGTAGCGCACTGACACAGTGGTCTCCGTAGAAGATTCTGTTCATTCCATTGATGATAGCTGACCTTGCTGATATGCATAAATGAATCATTTATTCTTGAAGAAACTCCTTGCCCTTGCTTTAGGACTGGGGAAATGTTTTAAGATAGCAGCCCTAGGAAGGGCTGTGGTGATTGACTGTCATGAGTACTGTGTTTATAATACAAGTTATATTTCAAGTTTCAAAACAAGTATTGATTTTCTTTTTATTGTGGCTTTTAATATCAAAAGCTTTCATGCATTTTAAAATAATTATTGAATGCTATCCTTACTATAATTTAACACAAATATAATTCCAACAGTAGGCATTGATTTTCAATATTATCAAATGGCTTTCTGTCTTGCAATTTAGAATAAGTTATAAAACAGCATATCGAAGAGGACTAAGAACTATGTATCGGCGAAGATCTCAGTGCTGCCCTGGATATTACGAAAGTGGAGACTACTGTATACGTACGTACAGAGCTTTGATTCAGATATGACTATTAAAAGTAATTTTTGGAGGAGCTGTAGACAAATTAAAGATGTGTTGCAGTGTAATATTAAGGGCTGATTTTCAGAGCTGCTCAGAACCCTCAGGTCCCACTGATTTCACTCAGAGCTGCGGGGACAGAACATTTCAGGTCATTTCAGGTACATGCATTTCAAGCACCTAAGTAAAATTTTGCTGAAATCATTGGAGAGGGAGTTAATCAAGTTCCTGAGTACTTTCTTGAATCAGACCTTACTTTAGGGAGTAATTTATGCAAGCATGCACTACTGTTAAAGAATTAGAGGAACTGAGAACTCTCTTAGGAATGAACTATTGCAGCGTAAGAAGCAGCGTAAAGTTTCTGCCTCTTAACTTTGAAAGTTCTTACTCCAGGTAAGAACAGTTAAAATCTCATCGTGTTTCACATCCTTGCTGTCAATAATTTTGCTCTTTTTAAAGCTTTGCAAATGTCAGAAGAACTTTGTCCTAATTGCAGTGTATAAGTAAATAATAAAGCTCTGGAGTGTGTTACGTCAGTCTGAAGGGGACAAAAAGCAAAATGGATCTTTCAGCAACACCTACAAGCTTTGTTAATTAAAAATGTCCTGTACATTAATGTCATGCGTTTTCAGTATCACAGCTTTCTGATTACTCTGAGACAGAATGTATTTGCTACACTTTGCTCAAAAGGAGAATGGAGCTTGGGATCTCTTGTCTACATCTTGTTAGAATGGGATTATGACACGAGAAAAACACAAGGAGGTTTTGATCGGCGTCAGAAGCCAAATTTTATTGACAGGTTTAGAATGCCATAGAATAATTTAAATGTGCAAATGATACAATTATCCAGCTAACTTTAAATGTCTTGACAGAGTGCTTTAAAGCTATTTCTCTCTAGTTCTGTTGGTGTTTTTATCTGAGTACCTATATTGTACTTTTATTGTAATATGTGAGCACCTCAAAAACATGAATGGACCCTAATCGCATTCTAAATGACCTTTATACTAAACAATTACTCTAAAGGGGCTTTGGACTGTGAAAAATTACACAGCCCTTAGAGATAAGGCATTAGAATTAGCCTTATTTTACAGAGAGAGTAATAATTTGATCTTTTGAAGTGCAAAGTGCTGTTACACAAGTCCTGAGAAACATTTAATGTAACCTATTGTCTTTACTAAAATCCTTCCTATATTAAGTATGTACTTACCTTTACATTTCTCAAGTGTTAATGTCATTTCAGCAGTTGTTCAACACACTTTTATTACCAACTTGAATTTTGTGGCTCAAAATCCTGTCTGGCACAAAGCATATTTATTTTCACTTTTCTGTCTGCAATCTATTGATTTTTTTAATTTATTTTTTAATTTTTAATTGCCATACTGGTTGCAACAACAGGACATCTCTGCAGAGTTTCTCTTTCTGATTCTTTGAGGATATTAGCATTTATTTTAAAGTGCTTTTTTGTTGGTATTAATACCCAAGAGTTCTGCTGCTGCCAGGCAGATTTTGTCTTTATATTATGGAGAAAGAACACCATACACCAAAGTTTTGCTGATGCAGAACAGACTGCAAGTATCTGGTCAGACCAGGAGTTTCCTGATGTTCTGTCTGTTGTTTACAGGTGCCAAGAGTCAGGTTCTTATATTTCATTATCTGCATGATCGTAAAGGCAGAGTGCATGCCTCAGGGACATTTTCTATCTCTCCTTCTTCCTATGAGATCTGAGCAACAAGTGCAGCTGAAAGAGAAATGATGTAAAGGAAGAAGTTGTCCATCTTAATTGATTCTAGATGCTTGGTCTTATCGTTTTGATACCACAAGTGGCCACATAGCAAAAAAAAAAAAAAAAACGAACCCAAATCCAAAAAACCAAACCCATTGAAACTTTTTGACCCTGCAACCAACAGTTTGAAGGCACAACAGAATTTAGCTAATGTCATCCTTTTCCCATGCCATCCCTTTTGTTTCTCACACATCAAGCCCTGGTCCCACTAGTTTTGTTTTGTTGTACCACAACGTGTTCCTGTGCCAACAAGCAAATTCTCCCATTCATCATTCTTTGCAGTCGGCAGTGAATTCCATTTTCGTTCCTGGTGGCAACTCCCTGCTTTTGCCTCTCTCCTTACCTTCCTTTCCCATTTCTTTCTTTTCTTTAACCTGATATTATCTGCTGTTTCCTAACAAGGTAGTCTAGTACTCCTGTCCCACATTCCTCTAGATATGCTCAGTTCCTGCTCCTTTAGTGGCAGCTGCTACAAGAGACAGGTCAGGAGACACCGTCAAAATCATTCCACTTGCCTCGCTGTCGTAGGGCAGCATGGTTCGGAGTTGACCGTGCTTCCGCTAAGCCCCACTGACATGAGGGGAAGGAAGCTCCAGCCCTGCAGAGCAGGTTCTCCCTGCTCAGCCAGCCCTTCAAAATCTATTCCATTAGCAATCATGGAAGCCACTACAACATGGGGAGGGGAGAATACATCCCGCAGTGAGTCTGATGATCAAAAGAAAGTTTGATTAAAAAACAGTGTGTGGATTAAAGGCTAATTGGTTCTTCTTTCATTAATAGCAGTTTTTATTTCTTGCAAAAGTTAAATAGCTTTGTAATTAACAGTGACATGTTTAGACTAGAGGAGGCTGAGTTTAAATCTCTATTAATGACTGTTTCTTGGATTTTAAAGCAGGAGTGAAGGCTTTCAGCTACTGTTTTGATCTTTTCCCTTCTCATTTACTATTTTGTAAAGGAATGTCAGATGTATGTTTTTATCTTTGTCCTCCTTTTGGGACTTACTGAATGGATTAGGTCTAATAAAATCTACCGTCAGTACTAAATGATCAGGTTGACCCAGAGCCTCTTCCTCTGCTATTCTTCCTCTGGTGTCTTCTTTTCCCTTTTGAGATACTCATATGCTACTGCCCCATAAAATGTGGAATTCAGGCACAAGGTCAAATAACTTAAATTGTTGACTGGTAAGTTATACATCTGGCCAGCCCGTTAGTACCTAGGTTAAACAGCTTTGGGGTATGAAATTGTCTTTTTTCTGCCTATAAAGAGCTTGGAATATTTTTGGGTTGTAAAGATATTCAAAAAATACCACCTGAAAAATGCTGCAAATGCACATCTGCATTTTTTTCTTGTTGATGTCTTAGAAATGGTTGCTACCATTCTGGTAGTTTTGCAAAATGATTCCCCTTCTCTGAATGTTCTTATACATGACATAGCTTTTCACTGAGCTGTTGCTGAAAACAAACAGCATAGTCCGAGCAGTAAATCAGAGCAACTATGATTTACTATACTTTGTATGCTAAGGTAAGCTTTTGGCAGAGCAAACGCATAAACTGCAGAAAATCTTTTTTTTAAACAACCACAGGGTTCAACTGCCCTTCAAGGTTTTCATAAGGATGTTTTGAAATTATATTGCCTAGATTAGTTGTAGATAATGTATCTCTAAATATTTTGATGTTTAAAAAAAAAAAAAGAAAGAAAGAAAAAGAAAAGGAATATTACATGGCAGTTTCGTGATTTTTATCCTTTGAGTAGATGGCAATTGAATACTTCCCTTTAAGAATATGTCAGGTGGAAAGATCTCCTGTGTACTAAATGGATACATTTTTGTCTGAGAGACCAATTCTTTGTTCAGTCTGTCCATTTTAATCTTATTCTTCCACCACAGATTTATATAAAAGAGATGTTTCTTTGAGGTAACAAAGGGTCAGAGACCCAAGCATCAGAGAAAAGGAAGATGGGACTGCAAGTGACATCTACTTATATCTGACTTTTTGGCAGAAAAAACCAACCATGAAACACAAAGTTGGGAATTCACCTTTTCTTCATAGATTGAGATATTTTAGCTTTTAACAGTTTTATTTTTCACTCTCATACCTTACACTCTTTTTCTAATGTATAAATCTATGCAATGTGACAGGATGTAATAATGACAGGATTAGTGATTTAACAATCTTATTTGCTGCCATTTATCTGTCATTCAAACCTGCCAAAATTCAGTAGAGTTATAGATCGACCATTTCATGGTTCTTTCCTTTCTTGGCCAAGATCGATCTCAGATTGTTTCTCAACATTCAGCTTTCCACATTACAGTTGCCACAACCATCATCAGGGCTCCTTGACTTTGACAAATCTTTTCACAGAGAAATTCTTGGTCTCACTGGTTGAATCTCAATTTGTCACCGAGAGTGGTGGTTCACTCAGGCCAGAGGTTAGGAACATTATTATATTTGCATGTACTTATTTACCCATCTTTTCAGCTAGCCTATGTCTGACACCTTTAATGAATTTCAAAAACAAATGAGGAATGTTCTTTTAATAGCTGACTTGGTGATAATATGCAAATTTGGGACCCGATTTTCAGGATTTTAAGTAATGTTTCATAAATTTTGTAATTCCAATAGACCTGCCAACTTCATAGTATGATGTATGCTTTTATATTGTAGCAATATGAACATTCATACCTCAGGATTGCATTCAGATTTACAAGGCTGCATGTCTAGTGTAGTTTTTGTAATCTTTGAAAAGGCTGCCTTATTGGAGCCATATGGCTAGATTGTTAAACATCTGTACCATAGAAGTAACAATTCCAAAGCTTCCTGCCATCTGGATGAATTACAATACTTGCAATTCAATGCATATGTTACAACAACACACCGACACCACAGTAGAGTGTACTTATGATGAAAAGAAAAATAATAGCTTATGTGATCAGTGCAAAAGTTGCACGCTCTTAGAAAATGTTGAATCAGCGGCTTAAGTTCTGAATATTCATAATGTTTGTTCATATGTCAGATTTGTTGATTATTTGCACTTTCAAGGCAGCAGCTCATTAACATTTTAGAAGAAATGTTGTCCCCCTCTTTCTCACCACAGTTTTAAATTCCTCATGG
Organism: Grus americana; assembly: GCF_028858705.1. Classification (NCBI taxonomy): domain Eukaryota; kingdom Metazoa; phylum Chordata; class Aves; order Gruiformes; family Gruidae; genus Grus; species Grus americana. Next base: position 21,784,789 of record NC_072861.1, on the reverse strand, counting down.
TGAGCATTCCTGTAACTTGAAAATATATTGTTTGAAAACTGCTGGACTTAGGAAATATATTTTTCTTACCTTTATAGACACACCTTAAAGCTGGTGGTAGTGCTTTCTGTAAGAGCCTTACTGTTACATTATTCAAGTAGGGCATTCTGTACATCAATAATGCAACATAAATTAAGGGAAATGATATAGCAGCACATAGATACTTTGTATCAGGGGACATTCTTTTTCTCTTTCTGGTTTGGGATATATCAGTGTGAGACAGTGCTGTGGAAGGCCATTCTGCATGTAGCGTTATTAATTATAGAGTTGAAATGACAGTAGGAGACGCTTTGAAATTTCTCCTTTCATATGCATTTGAGAGGACTCCATACATCTTTTCCCAGTGAAGAATATGGGGAAAATAATTTGAGTCCTGTGTTCCCATTGTAAGGGAAGCTTGCAGAGGAATTAAGAAATAGCAGTAGTCATAGTTATAGTAGCAGCAACGTGCTTACCACCATATGACGACTGGGAGGAATCCCTCTTTCCTATTGAATGAGCTGTCAGGTTGATAGAAAAGCAACAGAAGGAGCCTGAAACAGAACTGGTTATCTACGTTCAACTTTTGCTACCATACTGCAGAGTGTAACCTCAGAGCCATACACCAATGTCTAATATACCATTTTACAGAACACGGTGGAACAGGCCACAGCTCTGCAAAGAGTACAGGCCTTTGCTTATTCATTCTGAGCACCTTGGGAGGCAGGTGTGCGTGGGTAGGAAGAGGGGAACCAGCCTTATAAGTAGGTCAGTTCATTTTGTGGCATAGACAAAGGCACTGGGTTACTATTTAGCCTAAAGATAATGGAGAGACCTCTTTGATGGGAAGGTGAAAAAATCAATTCTCATCTCCCATCCATCATTTTATATTTGCAGTCAGCTTCTGGATGCTGATGGATTTGTGAAGATGCTGGTGGGTAGTAGTAATGAAATAAAGGACTTCTGGAAGAAATGCAGTAGAAGGAGGAGAAACAAAATGTTCATACAAAGGAATGAGAATAGCATAAAGGTGGAAAGGAGGGTATGCTGAAGCTATATAGAATGTCTCAAGGGGCTTAATAAACATCAGAGGAAAAATTATGCAGGCATTATAGTTTGGAAAAGATTTAGACTGTTGCTAGTGCAGCAGTAAAAAAGCTTTTCTGGCTGCTTTAGGCAATCTCAGTTGGATGACTATAAAAGAATACTGGGAATGTAGACACAGAAGGAGGCACTGGATCCAGAGCTACTCATAGTATTCATGCTAATGACCTGGATGCCTGGAAGCTTCAGCAGGATCAGAAAAAAGGCACGAGAATCATAGGTGTGAGTTCATTGTTGAATTCAAAGAGCGAGCCATGCAAAGGTTAGTCCATTCGTTTGCCCACTTTTAGCAAAGACAGGTTGGTCCCCATCTGCTGTAAATCAGCAGAGGTCCACACTGTTTGAATGGACACCTTCAGGTACGTCATCCTCACTTCCACATCTTCTTTAATGCGTCAATTCTCTTTCAAAATCCCCTTCCTCCTCCTCCTGCTTTAATACACTTCGGTGTTGTTAATTCTAGTTTGCACTGATCTAGAACAGCGTGGAGAGTGCTGGTGCTAATCCACAACAGCTTTATGGCTCAATCCTTCCTATGTTGCTGGTATCCATTCACTTGCATAGACTTATAAAAACAAGATTACGTCCATCCAATATATGAGTGAACTGTTTTTCAGGATGTATATGTTACCATTTATCAAATTATGAAGGTACAGAACTCCAGAAGATTTTTCCCTCCAAAAGACTTTGAAGTTCATTAGTAGTCCAGACGTATGGTGAGCTGGGTTAACTTATTGAAATAAATAGGGTCAGAAAGAAGACCGATGTCTGAAATGAAACACATGTTTAAAATTGAAGTTGTTTTCTTGACCAGTCCTTTACATCCTTCTCCTATTTAATAGATTTATTTCCCTTGTGTTCTGAAGAAGTTTTAAAGCCTAGTAGAAAAGGAGGGAGAGATCGAGAGCAAAATCAGTTACCTAAATCAAGATGGCCTTTAAAAAGAGCTTCTGATACACATACAAAATGTGAGATAGCACCTTTTCCCTGCTTCTTTTCTATTGTACTTCCCTCTGGCTGCGACCCTCCCCTGACAAGTCCCAGAGTCCTTGTCACACAGCAGCTCCAACAGTCTGGGAAGCCATCAGTCAGATGAGGGAAGCCGTTCTAAGGCAGATTCCTTGTTGACCGAAAAAAAGGGCTACTGTAACCTATGCCAGGTGTAAGCACCAGTCACCCCTCTTCCTCACATCTAGGTATTGTATAGGATTGTAAGTGTAAATAACAATGAATCAGTATCACTATCAGAATGTCTGAAGTGCATACAATAGAATAATAGCATAGTACAGTGCTGTGGGTTAACCCCGGTACCCACTCGCTCACTGACCCACACAGCCGCTCTTGCTCACTTCCCATGGTGGGACAGTGGAAGAGGAAAGGAAGAGTAAAAGAAAGAAAACTTGTGGATTGAGATCAAAAATGTTTAATAAGCAAAAGAGGAGTGGAAAAAGAGAGAAACAAAACAAGTGATGCAAAAGCAATCACTCTCCACCTCCCATGGGGAGATCAATACCCGCCAATTACTGAGCAAAAGATGCCTAATCTCCCCAAAGCCCATCCTCTCCCTTTTTATTGCTAAGCATGATGTTATAATGCATGGAATATCTCTTTGGTTAGTTTTGAGTCATCTGCCTGGTTATGTCACCTCCCAACACCCCCAATCTGTTCACTGCTGGGGGGCAGCAGCATGAGAAACAGAGAAAGCCTTGATGCTGTGCAAACACTGTTTGCAATAGCTAAAACATTAGCATCATCAGCGTTGTTTTGGTCACAAATCTAAACCACAGCACCGTCCAGGCTGCTGTGAAGAAAATAACTCCATCCTAGCCAGACCCAGTACATGCAGCTATACTGTAGTTAATAAAACTTACTCATCAATATGATCTTCGGGAAATCTCCTTATGGTCTTTTTTTGGTCTTGTCACCTCTTAGTTTCAGTAGTGACAGGGGACTACTTTGAAAGCTGGAGCGAACCATTCTTTTCAAATATTTTTCACTCATTTCAGAACCTTGGAAAGGATGAGCCTGTGTTGGCAGTTGTCTGGGCTGGCTGAGGGTTTGTGGGCCTTGCTCCTGCCACCCTCTGGTCTCTCAGCCATTTATAGCAACAGCCATGGATGCCCTAAATATGTCAGCCTGTGCAGGCAGGAGGAGGCATTTGGCTACCTGGGTGCATTTACTTACAGTTCAGCTATTCCTCATCTCCTTTATCACAAGAGCGAGACTGGTTGGAAGCCCGTGGGAGATTGAATTTGGTGCAAGAGCTGCATGTTAGGCTTAAGTATACTGCTTTGAGCATCTTCCTGTGCAAAATGTACATTTCTGTTATGTGAACTTTTGGAACATGTGTCTGTAATTATTACTTCCTTTTAGCAGTCCCTCTTAAAAATACCAATGACATTCACGCTAGGAATACCCCATATGAATGCCATACCAAACTAGTCGTGTTTGTTGATGTTGGTTTCCCAAATGCTGGGTGATATGTGGGAGTCCATTTACTGGGTGGGAGTTTAAAGAGGTGGTAGTTCCCCTCATGCCCAATCAGCTTTGTCTCATGTGGCATGTATTCGATGTCTCATGGTAGGAAAAAGATATATTATTCCATGGATTTCCAATTGCTTTTGCAACTGCATCCATTTCTGATGAATATGTGATAGCCTATCAAGATAGGCCAGCTGCTCTGTAGCTTAATGCAAACAGATAGTACTCTGTTATGAAACAAGTCTTCAAAATTTGTAGAAAGTGATCACATATGGTAAAATAAAAAATACTTATAACTCTGAAGTGTAAATCATTTAGACTAAAGTGTAAAAAATATTAAGCTGCCATCTTGTGCAGAAGATCACTGTGAGACTTTAGAAAAGAAGTAACTACTTCTTATTGAAACCATACTTTTGCATCAGGAGCCTGTCTTTCAAAGGCGGTGAATGCTACAGTTCCCATCAACTTGGCTGAAATCTGTGGATATACACCATTTCTAAGTAGTGTTAACACCTCAACAATAATAAATGTCAGCTGTTGCTGTTGAAGTAACAACCGATCTGCAGATTGAGTTGTGCTTTCATACGGATGTGCTAATTCTTTCAGTAGCTTTGTACAGCAAAGCACCTTCCTGAGACATTTCCATGAGTTGCTTTAGTGAAGTGGGTGATAGTGAAGCCAAACAGCATAAATTCTTCATGGGACAAAAAAAAAAAAAAAAAAAAAAAAAAAAAAAAGACTGTGCTAGGGCAAAATGGCTAGTAGGAGTGAACTAAAGCTGCCCAAAGTGCACATAGATGGCCATTTTAGGTTTGCAATAGGTTCAGTTGGCAAATCAGTGTTCATTTTTGGTTCCCTAATTGTTCTCAGTGAAAGCAGATGATGATGGCAGCTAACAGGTTGAAAAGCATCTGTTAACACTTCATACTCTAGTTTAGAGTATTAATCAAATATCAAAAAGACTAATCAGAGACAGAGCTCTTCTAACCAGTCATGGCTACTTCCTCTAGAACCAAATATTCTTTCACTGTTTACATAGACATTCTCTTTTTTTTCTTTTACAGGATTATACCATTCTACTTTATATTTGTGTATTGTTGCACATACCTTTCACTTTAATAAAGGTTTTTTAAGGCTCCCCAGGGCATTTTTTCATGAAACTTCAGTCCATTGCAGATTTGATCACAAAACATTTTTGAATAATTTATCTTAAGCTCAGTATTACTAACATAGGTATTCACTTTTGCAAACTTCACTTTCTCTGATGCAGTAAGCCAAGAGATATTTTCAATCTATTTAATCCCAAAGCTTTCCTTCTTTTGATGAGGATTTTTCCTTTCTGAATACTGTGATTTAGTTTTATTACTGTAATGCCCAGAAATCCATGTGCAAAACCACTAAAAGATAGTCTTAACTTGAAAAAGTTTACAACTTAAGTCTGTAAATTGAGTCAAATAAAGAGACTTTCTTCTCATTATAAGCATATTTGTGAAGAAAATAAACCTGGTTTTCAGTACAGCAAGCATCAAAAGGAGGCTTTCAGTTACAGCGAGGTAGTGCACGTAGGAGCTCTGCTGAAGTGAGTCGCTGATACATACCTTAGGATCTGGTATCACTACATCTGCACTCACAGACCTTTTAAAGGCATTATTAAAAGCATCCAAAATGATTTTTTTTTTCCCACCAAATACTGTGTAATTGTTTTGTTTATGCAAATGCTGTGTAACATTACCTTACAGTAAAGGGTAAACATCTTCAATAGCTTCTGATAGTGTAGGTAAAAGTTTTTATTTCCAATTCCCATCTTCTATTTTCAGGAAACAGAGTGAATCACATGAATGGGAAAGTACATTGTACCATGTCTCATTAGCTGAAAGTTTCTCTAAACATTTAGACATTACTAAGAAATTGGACTTGATCCTAAATCTGCTGACCTCCTGCAACCTAGAGTTGGTTACAGAAAGTTTAAACTAGTGGCTTGAGATGAGAATCAGCCCCCATAATTATACAATAATTTGTTTCCTGGGGTATTTTTTGCAGTTCTTTTCAGCAAGTTGCTCTGAAACACATTGCTATGGTTCCTTTTGAAATGTGAGAAAAGTGAAAAGTGTCTGCATTTAAATATTCCATCCCCAGTAATGTTAGTGTAGCTTATACATTAACATGATCTTCAAACAGACTGTACTTCTATCCCTGTTTTCATCAGGGTGACCTTCATTTGCAGTATGTGGCTTGATCTGAAATAAAATCTGAAATTTGTTGGCCCTCTAGGGCCCATGCCATCTAACAGCCTGGCCTCAATGACAGGTTTGCCTTCAGAAATTTGTCCATATTCATCCTATTTTGGGGAGAAACAAAGAAAAAGATTTTTGTTAGATTGGCTTGATGAAATTTGGAATAAGAATGAAGAAAGATTTTGTTAGAAAAATCAATAGTTTATTCAATGTGCTATAGGACTAAAATTTATCTAGGGGAATCGGTGTAATTTAGTTTTATTAGGGCTTGCATTGCTCAGCAAAGGTAGCCAGAAGTATCATGCAGTCCAGATGTCTTGATCTATCTACTTTTGATCTTTTAGAAACATCTTTGATGCACCCATCCTCACTCTTACGCACAGCACATACTCTCTGCCTGTGAAAATCAATCAGCAGTGGAGCTGTGTCATTTACTGACAGAAAATAGAATTTTCTTGGCATGAGATCCACAATTCAGGGCAAGTCAGTAATCAGAGAACTGTGGACATGTGGCAATACTACCAGATCCTAAAACAAATATTTCACAGGAACTGTAATGTGATGGAATTTGTACACAAAGAAATTCACTTAATGTCCTGAGTGGGTAACTTGTAGCAAAATAGGCAAGTGCTGTCATTTTGAGGTGATTTCCAGAGAACAAGACAAGATGGCTGGGTTATTGTACTAGACTGTTTAGGCCGAAGTCCTACTCATGTCTTTCTCATGGTCTGCTTTAGCACCTCTGAGAATCTTGCCCTTGTTATAAATGCTTTTTTTGATAATAGCTCATTTCTTTGACATTATCCTATATGCTTCCTTTATCACTGTTTAAATCAAACAGGTACTCAGCCAGTGTTGGAACCCATAAATTCTTGGTCTATTTGAGTGATACAGTCATAGTAAGAAAGCAGAGGTGGTAAGGCAAGGCAGTAGTAATATACTAGTGAAATTTCTATAGTGAGGCTCACTTGGGTAGAAATGCCATCCCACCGCTGATGAGTTTCATACAGTGCTGCTGTGTGTGATACAAGTACTTAACTGTTCATCTGTAATTTAGTTATCACCTTCCTCAACTCTAGGGCACTCACTGTATGTTTCTCCAGTCTTTTTATGATGGAAATGTTTATTTCTGACTTACCACTTTTAGCTAATTTCTAATGTTGTACTTCGCAACTGGCAGCTCACTTTCCATTCCAAGACAACTCTTAGGAGAGCCTAGACTGCACAAAAACATGCCCATACCTATGAGTGGTGTCATTCCTTCAGCCATCTGTTGAGTGTAGTTTGATACTACCTACCATCACAGGCAGTTTGGTGGAGCAGGTTATGCTTGGTCTTTTTTGGGAAGGTTTGGCTGCTTCTCCCTATGTTGGCAGGAAAGCTGAAAGGACCGGAGATCTTAGGCACGAGCTTCTCCTCTATTCCCCAGCCTGTCAAGAATTTCATTCCCTCAGGCAACAAAAAAGTTCCCCTAAGGTCAGGAGCAGAATGATTGGGGAATTCTTCCACTGATTTTAGCACAGGAGAATTGCTTCTTCCCTCTTCTGTCCTCAAAAAAACTGGAGTCTCCTGCTGGCAAATACAATTTGACTGCATTTAGTTTTGGTGGAGTGAGGTCTGCTAGATCATATACAGAGAGAATGAAAGACAATGCATAAGAGTAGATGTTAATATTTCTGCATTACTTAGAAAAAGATAGTAGTGCTCTTTCTAAAGGTGCAATATAAAGCACAAATTGCAGACAAATTGTCATTAAGTTTGCTGGTTGGATGAATCGAGTTCCAGTAGAAAATTAACTAGTGAAAATGTATTTTCTACAAATTGCTGGAAAGAGTTGGTCAATTTACCAAAATGGAAGGAGTAGACAGAGGGCACAGGAGGGGAAAAGCTTTCCTGGGTCATGGATTCTGCTCTGCTGATTCAGGATCTCTCTTAACCTCATTAACAGTTTGAACTAGTGATAATGATTGTTTTGAACCCTGCAGAGAGGCAATGGGAAATCGTTTACCAGAAGAAGTTAAATGCAGAAAATTATCCCACAGAATAATATTGTGTTAGAAAATTGATCAGCAGAATTGATCTCAGCATAAGTCTTTCCTCTCAACATGGTAGAAAGCAATGATTATTTCTAGTTGAAGCAATGGCAGAAAATGCATAAAATCAGTTGCAGGCCTGAAATGATCAATAATTATCAATATTTAGCTGATCTCCAAAGCATTCTCTGTGGTCTCAGATTCACTTTCTGTGATGACAGTGAGAAAGACTGAGCCTTAGAAATGGTAAGTGATTCAGGTGTGTGACTTACAGTAGAGTGGTCAGGTTTTTAGCTGAAGGTGGAATTTCTCTCTTTCCCCCACAGAGCGAGCCCAGGTGCTTGTATCTCGTGATCCCTGTGGAGCACCAGGGGTAAGCAAGAGACATCCGTGTGTGGACTGTCATCTCTGACCTTGGTCTGAGGTCTTCCCTTTGTGGGTGATGTTAGTCATGAATCGGTTGAAATCATGCATTAGACAGTTGCTTTGTCTTCATTGCAGAATTTACCTAGGTTCTTAAATTTTGTCATGCCTTTGCACACATTCCTCTTGCCAGAGCTTGTGACTTTATCTACAGCCTAACGGATTAGTGTTGCTTTTACCCAACCTTGTTACCTGTCCACTTTGCAGGACTTCAATGCTCAGAGTCCTGCAATGCCTTCCCACAATTCCCTTTTTGTGCTTTTAAGTTCTGCAAAGCTCTTCTGTTATTCGCACAGCCAAAGATACAAAGCGGTTCAGCTCACTGACCCCAGTTCTGCTCTTCTGACATTTGCTGCTACAAGGAGGCTGCTTTTCAGCTCTCATTCAGACATTATTAAATGGTAAGTACTATCTCCCATTCCCTCACTCTACCAGAGCAGATGAAGCCAATGGGCCATCAAAATGACACAGAGTCTGTTAAATGTGTGACTCCCAGCGACCTCTCCTTTTGCAGGGCTCTAACCTTTTCCTCTATTACTGTCACTGCCTCTATTTTATGGTCACTGATGGAATGCCATTCCTTTCTCCGGGATGTGCTGCTCCAGCTCAGCTGTTCCTCAGACCCAACCAGACTGCAATTCCAAAAGTGTTCCATCAGTCTTGCTTTTCTCAGGGCATGCAGAAAAAGTAACAATCTCTTCTCTACCTTGACCTTCCCTTGGCACAGTTTATTTCCCTAACCACTCCCTAGAGTAGAGCCTACAGCAGGCAATAGATTGCAACAGGACTAAAGTAGATTCTCATCAGTACCAGATCCTCCAGTAATTGGTAGACTGTGAGCATCCCTCCTGTGAGGGACCTGAGTGTCTGAAGCACTGAGGTCTGGCTGGAATTACTCCAGGACCTGTACACTAGCCCATGTCATCTGCCTGGGACACTCAGCCATGACAAGAATGTGGGAGTCCCTCTGTTCACCTTCTCATTAGTCATCAGAACCCCAGATTGCCTTTTATCTGGTAATAGAAATCTGAGCTGAAACTATCTTAGCTTTTATGCTTATTGACAAATCTTTACTTCCTAGCAGATTCATACAGGGATTTACTGATGCTTTGTCAATGATGACACTGACATATGTCAGATTCTGCTCCTGGGAGAAGGCAAAATCCTCAAAATGTATCATCTCCTCAATTCTTTTTCTTTTACTTTAGACATTCACAAGTCATCTCTGGCATAGCCTACTCCCTAAGCTTTGGCAGGGTGTCAAGACTGAGGAAAACACAACCTAGCTGCTATCTTGAACAGATCGATATCTCACTAAGGCAGTGGTCAGAGACTCCCCATGTCCCAGATGACAAGAAAGACCATTGATTCTGTTCTGATTGCATAGATGCATAGTCTCTAATTCCAAATCTGCCAAAAAATGTGATGGAATTGCACCTACAGGAAAAGGAGTTGATCTTGCAACCCATTGCTGTTATCTGCATCAGTCTCATCTTTCCTTTGCTCACATTGATCTGCTTGGTTTTGTATTTTTTTATTAGTACTTTCATTGGATACCAAGAGGGACATGAAAAATAAGCGTTGCCATACACTGAAACAATAAATTCCTCAAAGCCTAAGTAGGCTTTGAGATCTCTTCATGTCTTTATCTCTTAAAGTTGCTAAACCCTGCATTAAAGTGCTATCCAAGGTGATAAATTAATGGATGTATCCTGAGTGATGACCACAGAAATAGACATTAAGCAACGCTAAGAACCATTATCCCACTTCATTGAAACAATTATCCAGAAAACCATCTAATCAGCACGATTCCTGATGGAAAGTCAGTGATTTAGAGAGGGAATCTTCCGTTCCACAAATAAGCAATAATCTAAGAATGAGGACAACCTATCTAGATGCATTAGCTGTAGTCATCTTTCTTCTACTATCAAACCTTCCTTTTCTGAGCACATTCTAAGAGAATCTAGCCAAAAGCTGACTGCAGGCTTATCTAACAAAGCTAATATTGTAGACTCAGCACAACCTGGATTCAGGCCAGTGCATTAAGATGGAAACACCAGAGTGGCCCTGAGTGAACAGATTCCTAATGGATAAGGGGCAAGCATCTTTTTCATCTTTTTTTCATCTTCTTTGACCTCTCTGCATTATCTGAAACCACTGGCCATGAGATAACTGCTATTTCACCTGACAAAATTATTCTTTCCCCTAAAAGTGGCATGAGGGACTGGAGGAATGTGCTACAATGGCCCAAATTGTTCCAGGGACATATATTAAATAGTGAAGGAAAACATCACTTGTTTCATTAACTTTCTGCTTTGTGTAGTCTATCAACTATCAAGCACGGGGCAAACTGGTTAGATGACCTGAAGTTAAAATACCAGCAACATATAGAAAAAATGCAAGTCTACCTTTGGTTCACAGCAAATAAACAAAATTGATCATGGTGTGGGTAAGATCAGTGTATAGTGAAGAAAAACAGGCAGAGACTGCCTAAAGTAGGGCAGAGAAAAGAAAAATATTTTGAAGAACTTGCAGTCATGGGGCAGCGTGCTTTTGCCACATGTGCAGTCAGAATAGACCAGTTCATTCTATGTAGTTCTAGGAGAGTGCCTGCATTTCTCATTGCGTCTATGTTCTCATATAATAGCATCTATATCTTCATTTAACAATGTTTGCCATTATTGTAATGTATCTACATATATTTATGCTTTCCATCACCTCCTGGCTGTGCTGCAATCCCTGGGCAGAAAGCTGGCAGAGCCTAGGAAACTCTAGCTCACGCGGAACACTATGAATGAGTGCAGTTCATGAAGCCTGTTTTCTGCTTGCTGCACTGGGTTCCTTTAGACTTTGCAATTATACTGGTCTTTGTTTTGAAGGTATTTTGCTTATCTAGCACAATAAAGTCCCACCAGCTGAAGTGGGAGGGAGATGGAACTTGTTGGGTCAGTGGCTGTGAACTCCTCCAAGTTCAAAGAACCACTGCAAATGTTACCACATTCCATCGCAAGCACAAGACACATTTTTTTGACTCTGCCTTTTGTGAAATAAATACACAAGTTGTATTTTTGGACAAGCTAATAAAACTTTCCCAAGCAAAATCACTCCATACTTACTCCCTTAGAATGAAATTCTTCTCTAAATGAGCTTTCACCTCTAGGAAAGAGGCTAAGAAGGTAGTTGTGGCAGGTGTTAGTTATGTTGCTTAATGGAGAACAGGTAGTCAATGGGTCGATAATGTAGCAGGGTATAACAGTGCATATAAAACAGCGTGGTACAGCAGGGTTAAACCTGCAAAGTCATAGTTTGGGTCCACACAGAGGAATGCAGCACCAAGAAGACAGAGTAGCTCTGGACCCCTGGACTGTGGCTGCTTTTGTCTGGGATAAACTAACTGCGGTGCCACTCACTTGAAGTAACTCTGCAATGGAAGTATTCTCCAGGCGGAAGAGTCTGCTCCTCCTCAATAACAACATCCTGGCTATTTCATACCTTTGTAGATAGGAGACATAGACAACCCCTTTAATATACCGAAATTCAAATTCAGGACAATTAAAAAAAGAAGTGCTAGTGTTAGAGAAATCTATGCAGTTATTTCAGGTGTGAAAAGAATTTAATCTTTAGGTCTATTTCCCTGAGGATTGATCCTGTATGTTAAAAAAGCACTGTTTGTAATTATAAAGTAAGTGATAAGCATCAAATGAATTGTTGCAGAACCCTTTTGTTGACTTTATTCCACGATAAGGAGCAGTTGCTGTGTGACCTTGAATATGGCCAAATAGCTCATGCTAAACGCATTGCTACAAAGATGGCATTTTGGCAGGGCTTTGATGTAGGTCATTTTATTACCAGGCTGAATCAAACTACAAACTGATCTTAAACTCATGCCAAGAATGCTAATAATAAACTGATCAATGAGGTGCTGGATTGTTCAAGAGAATTGGTCAAGGGAAAATGCAGACATAAAAAGTCTGGAATTCCAAAGGTTGAACTGCTTGGGCTATTAGACTGGGAGGAATTATATTCCTTGCATTAGTACAAGTTTTCTTTACTCCAGGGGCCTTTAGCTGAGTGTTGAACAGGACAGTGGCAGAAAGTATATACTTATCTTTATTTTTCCTGACCTTTATGTGCAAGTAATTTTTATAGTTCCATTAACTAGTAAGATCATTTGCAAACCGCTGTACAAAGTATATTATGAAGAATGCCTTGGGGACCATTGTATCCTATTATGTTGAATGTTAATAGAATGAAAAATTAATTTAAAGTCTAAAGATTAGAGCAAGGCAAGACTTCCTTTTTATAGAGGAAATTCAAAATTTTATTTGCTATGTTAAACTTTAGAGTTGTACCCTAATATGACCTTTATATGGACCTTTATCGGCCTGATTCGAATCAGACAGTGCAGGAGCCTGATTATTTGCCTCCTTGAATAAAATGGCTTATATCAAAGCTTCCCCTTTTAAAAAAGAGGGATTTCTGTGACCCCCACATATGGAATTACTCCTGTGTAATTTCACAAATGACTGTATGCTAGTGAGCTCATAGCTGCTTGTTTAGCAAGTTAATAAACCAGGGATGAGAGAACCCACAGTTCCAAGGAGCATCTTTACCTTTCTTGACTCAGTTGCTCATTAAACATTATCATCTTCAGCTCTGTGGGGCTTCAAGACACCTAAAACCAAAGATGCAGTTCTTTCTAGCACTTGTTTGTATTTTGCGTATCACTGATTGCTTTAGAATTAGGAATAGTCTCTTGAGTCTGGGTTGTAAGTCTCTCATAGCAGTCTTCCCAAGGGACTGGAGCACTACTAGAGAAGTCAGCACTTCCGTCCATAGACAAGTGATTAAGTAAACTTTATTAGCTTAATTAGTCATTATTATTTCATATTTATGTTAACATAGTTAAGGTGTGATATTTTTGTGTGGCTAAATCAAGTAAATTTAGACCAGTAATGAGCAGGAGTTTTGTTAGTTGGAAGAGCAAAGAAATAGTTCACCATCAAGCTTCTTGCTCACAAATTATGCCTTGACCTGGGAACCTGGCCTAGTTAAAAGGATAAAAAAGTTGTGTGTTTTACATGTAAGAATGATTTATTCTTGTAAATGTCCATACAGGGAACAGAAAAATCTCAGTTTCAATTTCCATACCTCTTCCAAAACTAATATGGAAGAGTTACATCAATGAGAAACGTATTCTTAAAGCTATACGGGGCAGAATTTTCAAAGTATCCCTATCCCACCATATTGTATATCTTTTAGTACATTGTACTTTTACTAACAAATTAGAAGCCTGTGGCTGTTCTGTATGTGGACTTCTTTTCATAGGTAACCAGCCATTTTTAAACAATTGCATGAAGGCGTGTATCTCTTTATTGGAAAATCCTGTTTTTCTAATACCCTGCCTTGAATTTCATCTTACAGCTGTAGACTAGGATGCCTCGCTGTCTTCAGAAACCCTAACTCAAGTAAAATAAATGCACAAAAGATTAGGACAATTAGTGACTAGAGAATTAGCTATCAATATTTCATGGCCCCTGCAATACTGTCTAAACACAAGATATGAAATAAGAATAAATTGCACTTTTGATGTGCGGTGAACATAGAAGGGAAATGACTAATCTAGAAAGATCTTGCAGTCGTTATAACGAGGCAACGTTCGCCTCGCTGGTCACGTGTGATTTGACGGAAAAAGAGCAGGAAGATTTGTCCCATAGGATTATTCAAAGTTCATTTGTGATTTGAAGCTGGATTTAAATATATTGTGAATAGCTTAGTGGGTTTGGTGTCCAATGACCCAAACACAGAACAGAAAGCAAAATGTTTCTGTCAGCTTTGATGCCAGCCTGAGTGCAGACTGAAGATGTGACCCAATCTGGTACTCCAAACAGAATGTCAGATACAGCTGGAATCATTCAAATGTGCAAGACATTGGTGGAAAGCGTTTGGCCCATGAGGTACCTGGGAACTGAAAGGGCATTTCACATGCAGGCCCAGTGCAACTTTAAAAAGGTTCGCTGCCTGATTTAAAGTGAATTGGGTCGTTCAGCAAGTTTTCAGTAAAGCAACGCAAAGCTACTTCCCAAATCAGTTCTGCTGGCCTTGGTTTAGACAGGAATGAATTAATCTTTGTTTTGGAATAAGTCTTTTGTAGTCCAGCTTCAGCCAGTTCTTGGTTAGGTAAGCACAATACCCACATTTCCCATCTGATATAAAAATGCAGGGTATACAAACATAGGTTATGTACGATACAAATCATATATATGATATATATAAAAGATATATGTTAATACAGTGATCTCATTGCCACTCCATCATATTTGTTAATAACTCATACATGTTGGTCTAGATGGAAATTGTACGTTCCAATTTAACTATCCAGTTTGAATCGCTGACACACAATGTCCTAAGTGGTAAAATGGGAATAAAGCAGTAAGCAATAAGGTTCAGCCTTTAGTTATTCAGTATTGTCCACATTTGTTTGTATGTGATGGGCATACCGGCATACGCTGGAAAGTCAGACACCAAAGCAGCACAGGAGAAGAAAAGTCTTAAAACCATGAGCTGCTCCTACTCAGGGAGAAGAAAGGGAGTACATGTACATCTCTAGTCAACTGACAAGTGAGACGGTAAAACCAACCAGTTTTTCGTAGTTTGAACCTTGAGGATATTGAACTTTCAATAATCCAACAGTGGACAAATAAGATATAGAACACTGTAGTTCTGGAAAACTTGATGACCTTGAAAAGACAAGGCTGCACTTAGAGCTACTGCAAGATGTAGTAAAATTATTTCTTTTCCTTCAGCTGTTTTTTACAAATCTATTTTGGATCTTAATATACTTTTAAAACTGAGCTCCATTTTCTCTTATGAACAGTAGCAACTTGAGTGCAACAGAAGCTGATATTCTGTAATGTAATAATAATGTGTCAGTTTGGTAAAAATTTTATTATGAAGCAAAACTGCTAACCAAAGTAATTTCTGGTGTTAGAGATTTTCATTACAAAGAGCTGAAGTGACAAATGAGTTTATCGCTGTCGAGAGACCTATATTTTATTTTGGTCACTTAGTATTAATTAAATCTTGCAAGTAATTCTTTTTTGTGTGTTTGCTTTGTTTAATATTTTTAAACAAAATATTGTTCTCTAAGGCACAGTTTAGTATATGTTTACCAGCCACTTACTATGTTTACAATGCTGTGTATTGTTTCTTCTTAACAGCACTCTGCACAGAGGAGTGTGTGCATGGAAGGTGTGTTTCTCCTGACACTTGTCATTGTGAACCAGGATGGGGAGGTACTGATTGCTCCAGTGGTGAGTAAAGATTACAAAAATGTGATAAAGATGTATGCTGCTATTAAAATAAGCCCTTAAATAAAGCAGTGGCCTTAGAACTTGGATGCTTTAAGTGGAAAAATGAAGATTGTCAGTTGGTTATTTTGCAACAGTTAATATGTGATAATACCCTTTCCTATGATAATGACTTTCACCTTTTTTGCTTGTTTTTACAAAGAAATGTTAAATGCAATGGAGGATGCTCTTAATGCTTTCAGTCCTGTTCTTGGAATACCAATATAGATAATATAACTCCATTAAGAAATTTTTCTCTCTTAAATCTTTACGACAAAACATTCTTCATTAAATACACTGTGGAGTACTTGGAGTTCTTTGGAAAGCACGCTCTCTAGACAGAATCCTCGTCCTGTTGAAGCCAGTGGGAGTTCTGCCATTGGCTCTTCATGCAGTCCAGATTCTACCTTCTGACTCAAAATCTACACCCTGAATTATCCATACTGCATGGGTTGGGGAAATGGCAGTGGTGGGAGTTCTTTTACTAGGAAGTTACTTCACACTTGAGGCTTTCAATTCTTTCAGCTGAGGAAGCTGTGTATGTCAAACTCTCTTAATTGGTAATGATAAGTTTAAGTCTAAGTGATTAGCTCATGCTGGAATGAAACGGCTAGCGTTCTTTCCAGTACAAACATCAGAGATGTTATGTAACACGGGCCCAATACGTTATTGACATAACGGAAATAAGCTTGTTAAATGAAGTCTATTTGTGCGTCAGGCAAGTAAATAAAGCTGCATCGAGAAAGATGCTGTGAGTCATTTACTGAATGAACGTTTCATTTTGCTTTTACTTCCTCCCTTTCTCCCAAATTGATTGGGATCTTAAAAAAGAGGCATCATTGCCAGGCAAAAAAGCTAACAGGAAAGGGATCTATAAAGGAAGGCATTAGAAGAGAATAGGAGTTAAATATGACTGGGGATAAACACCTCCAGAGGCTGAAGTCAATGGGGCAGAGTCTTCTCTGGTCAAGTTACTCGTGTCTTGTCTGCAGCCTTGCTGATATCTCCTGAGTTACCCCAGAAAAGGCAACAGGGAGAGAGCATGGAAGAGGGACAGAAAGAAAGGCCATGCTTTGGGGTTTGAAGCAACCTTTCAGGATTACCTGACATGTAGACAAGGGAAGAATTGGGCAGCATAACATACTGAATATCTATCTATAACAATATTTTAAAAAATAAAAATAGTACCTTCAATTGTAAAGTATTGTATAGAGTCTCAGGAACTCATTCTATCCTTTGGTTATTTTTAGTAATAGATACGTTTAACCTAACAGCCAGTGAGCATTTATACAGTGCATGTGCACTTAGAGAAGTTAAAAATAACAATTAAAAAATACTGTGACAATGTGGACATACACATGTAGATGTACACATTTGTACACACATGCATACACAGGGTAACGAGCACTCCATTCTTTGTAAAAATGAAGAGGAAAGGATAAGATGTCCAAGTACAGAATGGTCTCGTGGACTAAAACTACCCAGTGACTCTTATTAAATTGCACTAATCTTGCAAGTGAAGATAAAAAGAAAAAGAAGGTTTTTCCTATATTGAATATTTAGCTTTTTAAAGTAATTAGGAATATTAAAGCACTGACAATGATTGAGATAGAAACATTATTCATAACTTTTATTTCCGCACCGGGCAGCAATCCAGTATATTTCATTTATGAGGTTTCAGCGGTGGAAAGAGAAGCGTTAGCCAATTCCTAAATTAAATATACCCTGTTAACTTTTATAAATGATAGCCCAGGATTAGCTTCAAAATTTAAGCTTTCATTTTATTAATATAATTAGTGTGTTTGCTGGACTATAGTGCCCATTGTCTTTCATTCCATTCGTTATACGCTGGGCAACATGCATTCTTGTCCTAAGGTCTGATCTGACAAGCACTGTCCAATGTAACGCTTCTAAGTGTGATTGGCCTCGCAGAAGTTAGCTTTTACTGCAGCTGAGAGCTACTCACCGTTATGCCTGGCACTAGAAATTTGAATGACTGGCTTCTTTATTGTTAGGAGACTTTGTTTAAATTAAAAAGGTATAGAACAGATATCAGCTGAATACAGTACGATTGTTACTCTGAGTGTTTCCAAGAGGGAGGAGAGAAGCTGGGAGCCTTTGCCTAACTGAGATTAACTGGGATTTTCAGATACATTGACGATCCACGTATTGAGTCGTATCTTACTGTTCTCCAGTAATAAGGTAGAAAACATTTTTCGCTTCTGCTGGAATAATGTATTATCTGTGCCTACTTTCTTCCTGTTACTTCATTAATATTGGGTGGCTACTACGAAGGTGGCATGTTTGCCGCAACAGGTATCGGTTGTTGGCTGTTTCTGAGCCCTGTAGGGCTGCGCGCTGATTGATAATCTGAAGCTGTTGGCCGTATGCCTGCCACCCCACTCCCCGTGGGGCCACAGTTTCCTGTACAGCCCTTGCTATCAGTGATTTTATTAAGTCACAGGCATATTGCTTTTAGTGTTGGCTATTTGGAACTATTTTCTGGGAAAGGATTTGCTAGCCAAAACACTCCCTTTAAATTTAGAAAATCTCACAGGAGCTGTAATTGTTTCCTGACTGGTTTCTCCTGAAACAATATTGAGAAGTGGAGCCTACCTGACACTGGGGGTCGTCTGTTGTCGTTTACTTGGAAAAGATCCAGCGACACTCACTCTTTCTGAGATAGTATTTCAACACCCTGCAGATGAGACCGTTATAACTTTCTAAAAATTATATATAACTTTCATTTGGTTTGATGGGTGAAATTCAACCATAAGCAGAGCTCCAGCACAAGGTCCAAGCGTCACTTCAAAACCAGAAGTCAGATCCAAATGTTTTTCTTTTTTGGTGTGCCGCAAAGACTGCCTGTGGCAGGAGAGGGTATGAATTCTGACACTGAGCACGAATTTCCTATGGGAAAGCAAGGTTTTGGTGGTACATGCAGTTTCCCAGTGTTATGATTCTCCCTTGGCTAGACTATACTCATTAAATGTTTTGAATAGTTACAGCTACAGCCTGTAGTCATCCAAACAATTTAATCATCTTTCTCAGACTTTGTTTCATGCTTTCCTAAAACTCAGCCTGTAAGACAGAAATCACAAAACTTGCTGTTTGGTGCAGGTTCCCAGTGACTGATCATGGTACATGTTAGAGTTCATCTGTTGTCAAGGTTAAAATAACTTCAGATAAATTGCTAAACAATTACAAAAAAAAAAACCCTGTGCCATATTCAGCTCTGCATGCCTCTATACCTGTGTTTTACTGCATGCTGTTGTACATCTGTCGATGCCCGCAGGCCTAGCCTTGATTTCATGCTATAAAGCTGCAATATATTAAGGCTTGATTACCATAACAATAAAAAGAGAAGTAATGAGGTATTAACTAAAGAAGCTCTTGAATAAAATGTTTTCAAGGTTTTAATGATGCTAAAAATGAAAAGGAAGAGTCTTTAAAAAGCCCCATACCTTTTCCTTTCCCTTTTAACTTGTTTTATTAAAATCATGCCCGTTTTGTCCCTGCAATCTGCACTGTTGTTTTTTTTAAATACAAAGGAAAATTGCAAATGCTCTGTGTGAACTTACCTGCTCACCTGTCCAATTATTTCAAAGCAATTAACTTCAAACAGTATGATATACTGGCTTGAAGTTCTGGTAGGAATATAATTGACTGTTGGTGGTTACCTGGCCTCTTCTGGGTCTTGATAATAGCCATCTGTATTTGCAAGCCGTTAGGCCCCAATCCAGCAAAGCACTTAAGCATGTCCTTAACTTGACACACGAGCAGGACTTTTTATCTGCTTTAAGTTAAGCCGGTGTTTAAGGAGGTTGCTGAGTCAGTTTTGAAGAAACAGCTAAAAATACGTCAGTGAAATCTGAACGAGCATCTCACTGAATTCATCAGGTCTGTA
The DNA here is from genome assembly GCF_028858705.1 of Grus americana. Lineage (NCBI taxonomy): Eukaryota > Metazoa > Chordata > Aves > Gruiformes > Gruidae > Grus > Grus americana. Next base: position 21,765,240 of record NC_072861.1, on the reverse strand, counting down.
AGGGATAAGGTGGTCTTTCTTTCAAAATGCTAAAACTCAACGACCAATATTATTGAAGACCATTTTTACTCTCATGAGTATTCTTCATTGCTGGGAAGATCACAGAAATCTTCCTGGTTGGAAGGGAATGCAAAAAGAGTGGACAACAGGTGGGAAAAAGAAAGTTCAGAGCAAGAGCCTTGAATTAAAAGAAAGAACCTTCCAAAATTGTGTGTGCCAGTTTGAGAAATTTCAGAGTAAACAAACACAGAGGTTGTAATGAAAAAATAAAGTGGTTTTCAAAATGTTTGCTTTGCTATTAGTTTCGGGAGAAAATGCAGTACTTGCCCAAAGTGTAATTAAAGAAATATTGGCATAATAATGCCAAATCATCTTTCTTCATACCACGTCACCTGGGGGAGAGAGATTATAATATTGCTGCCTGGCATAGGCTGATCAGTAATGTCCACATATGGGTAAGAGTTTTCCTTGTAAAGGATGTTTTGTACAAACTGTCATTAAGAGCAAGAACCTATTTCATCTTTATCTCTTTGTCAAAAATAGCCAAGGTCATAACAACAGGCAAGTATAACATCACAGCAAGATCACCTTTAAGGGTATAGCCCTAGAGCAGCTGGAGTGCTTCAGTTCTGAGACTTGTGATGAATGAGAACTGCAGATACTTTGCTAAATCTGAAGGGGGGTTGCTTGACAAGCTACGGAAAGCAACAGTAGAAATCTCAGGAGAAAAAGAGAGTATTTTACAGTGAGTCTGTGGTGTTTTTCAGGCTTGATTTTGGCTTCCGTGTTCTCAAATTGCTTTGAAATATTTCCAAAGAAGAAATCTGCTGGAATCATTAGTTAATTTTCTGTCCTCATGTTTTGGGGATAGGATTGACTGGGAAACCACCCAGGTCTGCCAAAGGGGTGCAAAGGTGCAAGACCTCAGCTGTTCTAAACAGCTAGTGGGCCACTGCGTTGATTCAGGGCCGGTCCATGTTTCTCGTATAGGAATTTGTGTATGCCGTGGGTTTGTATCACAGTGACAGTTGTATCGAAGTGCCAAACGAGGTGACAGAACCGGGTACAATGTTCCTGTTTCCATCAAAGCCCTTGTACTTCACTTGTCGCTCCAACTGTTGAGTTTAGATGCAGTTTCTAAAGCTCTGTTAAAAGCTGTGAAACTTGAGTTTGTATTCAGGCTTAATTAATGGTTTAGCCGAAACAGAATTTCATATCCATAACATGTGGACTTTAAAGTTTTAATCTACTTTTCATTTGAGCCAAGCTCAAATTGCAGCTTAATTTTGATATGATTTGCAGACTCGATGACAACTACATCATGCAAAGAGATGCAAATGTATAAAAACAAGCTCCAATGAGGCTTACACAAAGATCTTTCCGTAGCAATTACAGACTGGAATTGATTTCTGTCTCTTCCAGTTCTAACAATTTGCTTTTCCTTAAACTTAAAAAATATCCAACTCCCTTCAGCCACTGCTGAACTGGTGTAATCAGGTAAACAGCTTGTGTTTAATTTTTGCCTCTGCTGGATGTTGGGCCCACGCACTTGGGCTTGCGTACCCAGGTTGCATGTGTTAAGCAGTCTCTGTAGCAGCGTATCTTCATGGGCCCAGCCTACGCAGGACAGCCTGTAACCAGGGAATAAAAAAGTAAACACAAGCTGCTGTTCAGTGCAGTTAGTAGCACAGCAGCATGTCCTGTATATATTTTTACACAGATAGTTTGGCTGCATTAAACTGGGCTAATCCATCATTTTTCATTCGGTGGGAATATTTTGTCTCTCGCTGAAGCTGTTAATATCTACTCAATTGTTTGTGGCGGTTTCTCCTCACTCTATTAGAGATATGGTAGTATCCTCTAAGCTTCCGTGAGCTAACCGCTGTGGAGGTGCTGCAAGCTTATGGAAAGGTATGAGAGTGGTATTAACCTTGGCTTTTCCCACAGTGACTGGGCTGAGCAAAAGGCCACAGTTGATTCTGAAAAAGGAAAAGTAGATCCAAGATTTACTTTGGGAAGAAATTGCTTTCTACACTTCTTCTGTGTGATTCAGTGATGATGAATAGATCAGTTGCCAGTTGTCCTAAGTCTTGTACTAAAGTGAGTGAAAAATAGAAATTCAGCACCCTGTGTCCTTTTACTTTTCACTTTCATCTTCATCTTCCCTGTCAGAGTGTGGGAAAGGACTTCCTTCGTTAAATCAGCTGGTCGCATCTAAAGCCAAGGTGGTGACAGATCGTTTCCCCCCAGCAGTCCCAGCCCTCCTCTGAGACTGCCTCTTTTGAGTGCTTTTGAAGAGTCAGTTGGGCTGACCTGACTCTGTCTGCTCCAGTCCCTGGAGTTCTGTCTTCTAGTGTGTGCCGTTGCTCTTAAGGCTTGATCTAGCAATGTACTTCATGCATATGAATAGTCCTTTTAAAGTCAATAATGAACAACCTATGTTATTTAAGTTAAGTTAGATAAATGCTTAAGTCATTATCTGAATGGGAACTTAAGAGACGAGGGGGGAAAATCAGGTTGATGAGCATCTCATTTAGGGACCAAGAGTTATTGAGTATCATCCAGGCTGAGCAATGGCAGGTGCTTCTTTCAGTGAACTAAACCCACTGCCAGCTTTGCCAGTATCCAGAAAGAGAGGCTCAGGCTTAAGGCCAGGTCTCCTGCAGAGCAGAGCACGATACACAGGTCAGTCATCTGAACATACTCCTTAGTTCTAGGCAGAGATAATATTTGGACCTACCGCATAGGTGAGTACCAGAGGACAGAGATGTGATAAGAAGATAATTTGGGTATGTAGTGTAACAGGCTTCCAGTTGTCTAATAAAGATTTTTAAAAAATGTAAAATGATATCAGAATAAGTCTGCACAATTCTATGTAATTATTACAATATTACCAAAATTGTCTCCTCTGTTAAAACATCCAGTTCTTTCCATGTTTGGCTGCTTTGGTTTCAGAGGTAAGCCCATAATGCATTATGCGCTAGAGTGAATATTCATATTAAATTCAGATGATTTGTTAAACCCATACTTCCCATCCGTACCCAGACTGGTAGCCAATGAGGCTGCTGCATGCTCGGAGTTTGTCTTCTGTATTGGCCTGAAGTAGCAACGCCATTTTGTAGTCTTTCTCTTGACTTAGTCTTTCTATGTACATAGACTTTCTCTCTCTATTACTTTAGGAAAAATGACTGTCTGGATCCAAACTGGGGCTGCTGGGATTTCTGTGGTCAGCTGCAGTGGTCAACAGACATGCCTGTATCGATCTGGTCCTCGAGTACTTAGCTGGGAATAAAGGACATACAGAAAGAGTTCTTTCCTAGTCCAGATAAATGATACATGGAAAATTATGTATGTTATATAATTAATAACCTACAATTGTGTAATTGTAATTTTGATGTATTTCTACATTGCTTTAAGGCACACAGTTGACAAACAGGAGGTGAGAGGACAGATTTAAGACTAATGGCTGTCTCAGCTTATCACCTCGCATTTACCCACTCTCCAGCCCCTGGTGAGCTGTATATGAGCAGTATGGAAATGCTGGAAATGCTGTGTCCATGTAATCAAATTATTGGGCAACTGTGTGTGCTGGGTATCTCTGGAAAATCAATCTACTGGCTACTAACTGAGAGTACAGAGTAGCCTGCCCTCCCAAAGCAGAGCCCCACTGAACTTTGAGCACACCTGCCACATCTGGAAGTTTATGATATAGCTATTCTCTTATCTGGGCAATGGCTCGATGGTTGACTAAAAATTTACACTTTAAGGATAATTTTCAGAAAATGAAACCATGGTTACTAGGACTGAATGGGCTAAATGCATTCCCATGCAGGTTTTGTGTGGTTATGCAAGGGGGGGATTTGGCTCACATATATCTTTCCTTGGCTGCCGAACTGGTGAAAGCAGAGGAGACTTCATAGAAAAGCAGCGTATGTGTGACAAGTTGTTAGTTTTATTAATTTGACTGAGGTATTTCTCACTTTAGACAGGGTAATAGCTATAAAAGAAAGAACCTACTAAAATATCCTTTTTAATGAACTGAATTGCTAATGCTAAATTTCATTGCTGGAGCATCTTACAGTAATGTGGCTTTAAATGTGCACTACACAAATGAGCAGACTTTAGATCAATTTAAAAGTACCATTGGTAAAATTTTATGGCCTGGTCACTGAAGAGCTGTGACGTGGCGAAAACAGTAGAATTCCCTCTCCCAAAGCATGGGCAAAAATCTCAGATGTGGACACCCACGCAAAAGTATTCCCAGGGTTTTTGCTTGCTAACAAACAGAAAAAAAGATATAGTGGTCCTTGGGAAAGCTTCTAACCCACTTGTCTCTGTGTTAGATATGGTAAGGTATTTCAAGGAATGCTTGGAGAGGGCAGGGCTCAGCTAACTGTCCAACACCGAGGTATCAGAAAATCCCCTGGGAGCTATTTCAGGCACCTGAACCTGGAGAAGCCTCAGGTCTACTCTGACTTTTGCTGGGTTATGAGTATCTGTCTCCAAAGACACGTGCTCCGACTGGGAAAGGCCCTACTGCCCGAGTCAGTGCTTTCAGGATTTTCCCAAAAATGCTCTTCTCCCTAGTTACAACACTATTTTATGGGCAGTAATTAAAGGTTGAAATCAAAAAGAGAAACAAAAGCTTTCATTCAGAAATAAGACTTGAAATTTTCCTCAGGCCCCCAGCAGGTAAAATTTGCTAGCAAATAGCAGTCATCCATCACCCAGCGTTAGAGATAAGGCTCCTTGTGTACTGATACTGGAGAGCTGAGGCAGAGTCGGTCAATTCATTCCAGCAGCATCAGTGAGTACGCCCTAGACATGGGAGAAAGGTTGCAGGGAGAAAGCTTGTAGATACTCAGCTTTCCCTGTCTGTGATTGATTGTTTCTTTGTTTAGCTGTAAATTCCGGCATTTACATACAAAGATACTAAAATACTTTCTTTCAAAAAATAGCGGCTGGCTGTATTTTAACTATACTTTGGCTGCTGTACTGAACAGCTTTCCGAAAATGAAGTCCATATCGTTCGTGTCCCCTCCCTTCCTACGCCTGCTCACTGACCCCATGTTTAATGTAGGCAGTGTCTTTGCTAAAGAAAAATGTTACATGCTAAAATTTTTCCTCAGACTTCACCCTGATTTCTTGTGATCTTAGATAAGCCTCCACAAAGGTGGGGAGTCCTTATTTCTTTTTGATTTCTGTGGGAGTTGAGTATATTCATCATGTGGATTAGCTGGGCCTGTATCGCAGCTGAAAAAGGACGGCGGACTGCAGTGGCGTTGATGAGAGCTCAGCCATCAATTAATATCTTTGCTAAAGATGAGTGAGGCTGTAATGTGCAGCTGGCCTTGGTATCTTGGGTGGGTTGCATTTAAAATATAGCCTGGAGGCAGCTTTGCTAACTTTAGAGCTGTGATGATCAGATCTGCAGAAGAGTATGCAGAAGTGATGCAACATGACAGTTTAAAATGAGAGAATGATAACGCCAATTTACTCCATTGCCTAATGTGTATATGACAGTGTATTGAATCGTTCTGTTATTTATTGTTTTAAAAGTTATTTCCGTGTCAACAAAATATTTGTGTATGAGTAAAAGACACCTCTTTTAGAGTGAAAGCTAGAGATGAATGTGCCATTGTACAGGTAAAACTTAGGTAAAAATTTTCTTCGTAGTTTCTTTTTACAATAGCCTTACAATCACTTGCATTTCTAGCAGCTTCTCAGAGCCCGTGATGGCCTTAAATGACTATGTGTAAAATGGGAAAGTTCCAGGGAGTTTTCTTCTTTGTTTTACCCAGCATTTGTGCTCTCATAGGTATGATAGCATACTTCTGAAGTGAAATATTTTCAGAAGAAGTTTCTCTGAGAAATCCTGTTCTGCCAAATTACACTCATGAAAATCTCTCCTGGACCCCTCAAATGATACCCTGATACTTATTTGTAGGCCTGAAAAAGAGTTTGCCACAGGAGCAGATATCTTGTGTCCCCAGTGAAACGAATGTTTGTTGAAACAGCTTGTCTGCCTCAGTGATGTGGAGAGAAATAATGAAATAGCAGAGGACTTAACAAGTGCATACCTGCCTGTAAATCCAGGGTTTGGCAGAACGGAGACTTCACACCACTGCTCGCAGGTGAGCGTTTTGCTCTCACTGCTAATCTAGCTTTGGCAGGGAATGTAGAGGGCCCACAGTTATCTGTAAGGAAAAGCACACAAAATGAGGAAATGTGTTGTGACCAAAGGAAATAAATGAGCAGATGGTGTGCTAGCATCATACCTGACACTCCAGAGGAGATTGTTGTAGTGTAACCACAAACATATAGTTAGGAACAGGGGCCAAATCCAAGAAGAGCAGGGGAAAGGTGATAGGCACGGGAGCATGGAATAAAAGCAGTGCAAACTAAAGATCAAGACATGACAGAGAAGGACTGGGGGCGGGGGGGGAATGGAAAAAGAAGCAAGGTGAGATGACAGCCAGAAGCAGCTGGGGATAGCAAGGGAGCTCAGTGGGCAGAGAGCTGGACTCGAGACAATAATAAAACATTCAGATGTTTTGCAAAATATGAGGGGCATCAAGAATTTCAGACTTGTGAGCAGACAGTTACTGGCTGATTCTCCTAATTAGAAATTAAAGATTTTGTCAAAATAAGAAAGTGATGTGGAAGTAGGGGGGATAGGATGGTGGTGGGAGATGCCGCAGCCAGGGCAATGAGGGTGAAAGTCACAGTGAGCTTGTGAGAACAAAAGGAATGGCAATGATAAAGGGAAAGCAAACCTCAACATGCCAGGAATTGCCTCAAGTGGGAAAAGCCAAGATGTTGAAAGAATGTCTCTTTATCATGCAAACAATTTAGTAAAATGAGAAAGACTTTAATGCTTGCAAACCAGAGGTGATAACCTGACAGAAGAAGGATTTAGAGGTGAAGTGCTCTGGTTAAAGCGGCATTTGTCTTTTTTTGGTGCCGGCAAAGAAACCCGTTTAAGTGTTTATGAAGGGATGTAAACATCTATTCTATAGTCATCATCGACACTATAGACACTATAGCTTCAATAAACACTGTTTAATGCTTAAACACGACGTATCAAAGTGGAATGCTGGAAGTTATAGTGCATTCAACTGCCAAAACTGCCTTTTCTTGGCCTGGAAGAGTAGTGCAAGCAAAGAAAGTGCAGTTTTCAATAGCCAGTTTTTATTTTGTTACTGACAAAAATGTTAGGTGAAATACCAGAAATTTTGCACATTAAGGAAAATTTCTACAGTCAAAAGTTCACTTGTATTGCTGTACTCATGAAAATATTTTACACCTTCAGTCTTAACCCTTCCTTATACCATTTGATCGCCTTGAACATGCGGTGTATAACAAGCACATCCTCCAGTCATTCCTTTACAGCTCAAAAAGGCTTGAGTCAGTGTAGAGAAACTGCAGGATTTTATTTATTAAACATGCCTGTGTTAACCCAGCAGAGTATCTGAAAGTTTTGGAGTGAAAATGAGAGTTCAAAAGACCTGAATCCTGTTCAAGAAAGCATGGTGAAGGCCATTTGTCAGGGGAGCTGGGAAGAAACCCAAGTGTCACAGATATGTGTGTCACTCTTTGTAATTGCAAGAACTCATGAAATGTGATCAGTGACCTAAAAGATGGATACAATCAGATAATAACAATGCATGTTGAGTTTCTGGGTTGTGGAGTTAAATAAAGAGACCTACTGCTACACATAGACTTATTCTTAAAAACCAGTTGGGACTTCACTGAAGAAAGGTGAAAAAGGGAAAGCGTGTGAGAAAGGTTCCCATCCACAACTGCTTTGTAATAGTAAGTTTGAACCACTTTCACAGCTTTGGTGTGCGTTGTGCAAGAAGGAATAAGAAACAACAGTAAATGCCAGATAGAAATGACGTATGTATTATTACTGAGAGTAAATACTATATCAGGAAGATCTTTGTGGGCATCAGCCAGAAAGCAGAGAGATAAAACACTCATTCTTTGATCTTGGAGGGTGGTCATTCAACAAAAAAGTCTCTGCAGTTCATCATTTTCAATAGCTTTTCTGCCTATCACACAGTGCCTATTCATGCAAAGGCCAGAGACTGCTAAGCCGTATAAGCCCTGTCCAGAATGCTTAAATATACGTGCGTCAAATACAGGGCAGATTGGGTGAAATTAGCCTGCAAAATTCAAATTTTACCAGAAACAGCTAAAACATGAAGGAATGGATATTTGTGGTAGTAACAGAGGTAAGGGTTTCTTACCTACTGTCTGCTTAATTCTCACCTTTATGAACCCTTTGTACAGAGTTGCAGTGTTCTAGTTATGTAGCAGTATTAGTAAATCAGGAAAATTGATTGCAGGAGAGTTTTCAGCCAAGGATCAAAGTCTGATACTTTCACTTCATTTCAGTGAAAGTATTCAAAATGAATATCAAAGCTGCAGAAGGACACAGGTTTGCAGAAAGGTATGAGCATTTGCATGGAAGGTCCATTTTTCCATAGGGATTGCAAAGTTTGCTGCTGGGGTGGGAGGTAGGGAGACGTGACTGTAAGCTTGATGAATTCTTGAGAATCCAAAATAACCTTTGCTTCATCATCTGCTTTAGCCTGTCTATTAGTACTTCCCAGTTACATAGGTATCTAGTTCAACTGGGATAGCAGTAAGAAAATGCATGCATTTCTGCAAATATTATTTCCATCTTCTAGGATAAATTCCAGACATTGGAATTCCCCAGATTCCAATCTGGGGATACTGGTACAGGGTGGTAACTCTTCCTTCCAGGTTTGGTGGGGTTATGATACATCTTGGAATACGATTTTCAGGACAGAGCCCAATGAATTTGTTTTCAACATCAGGTGAAGAATTACTTTTGTCAGAGCTCGTTCGGAAGTGTATTGGGAAGAGGGTCTTTTTATTTAGCCTATTCATAGAATCTGATGGCGGCAGCCGGGTTCTGGGTTTCTTAGGGACCACCACTCTGTGAGATCAATGAGACAGTCTCACCATCTGTCATCCTCAGCAGCTGGGTTCCAGGCCTCTTTGGAGTGCTTAGATTCACAGCTTACTGAGATCATCGAAATACAAGAAGTTCCACTTAAGTATTAAAAAACTCTCTTTTACTGTAAGGGTGATTAAATACTGGAATAGGTGGCTCAGAGAGATTGTGGAGTCTGTCCTTGGAGATATTCAAAATTCAGCTGAAAGCAGTCTTTGGCAACCTGTTGTAGCTTACCCTGCTTTGAGCAGGGGGTTTGCACTAGATGGTTTCCAAGGGCCCTTTCCACCTCAACTATTCTACAATTCTATGATTCTATGAATAATTTTATTACTGTAACTTTAGTGATCTCTGAATCAGAGCAAGGGGCTTACTGAATTGCTAGATATGATAGAAAACATAGAATATATAAGCAGCAGGTCAGAGTATTCTGAAAGCCCATGGGAATCTTCTGCATATGAGAGCAGAACTTTCTTATGGTGAGCCTATCCAAAGAATTACATGGTTATTCTCCTTCTGAAATCCTGAAATGCCACAGAAATTCTCTTGACAGGATGGATTTTGGGTACCAGTAAATTCAACAATGCTAGAATTTCATACTCATATTCAAGAATTTAGGCTCTGTTCCCAACTCTGTTTCTGGACTGCTACGTCATTCTGGACATATCCCTTTCCCTCTTTGTATTTCACTTACTCTTTTGTAAAACGGTGAGCCTAACCTCCTTTGTGTGGGATACTAGAGTTCCTAGATGAAAACCGCTACAGAAGAAATAGGTGTTCTCATTAAATTAATAAGATCAAATGTTGTGTGTTCTGTAGCGAATGTATGTGTTCTATCTGGCAGAAAGAAATGTTAATTAATTACTTTGACATGCAGTCATGATGTTGCAGTCTGTATTATAGATGTTCAGCTGTTGGGTTGTTCTTCCAGGATGCAACATGTTTGAATGTATTAGGAGGTGCATTTTTTCTTTGTGCATGACTATGACAAATTGAGGCACAGCCAAGCTGCTAACTTGCTTGAAGGCATCTTTCACGCTTCATCCATTATATGAGTGATAGATGGTGTTAAACCACTTCTTCTTTGTGAGGAAAAACACATTGTGGATAATGGAAAGGAAATCATCAGCACTAATATTTATCCCAACTTTGTTTTGTATCTGCAAGATCAATGTTTTTTTAATTCACTTTTCATTCTCTTGTGCTTCATTTGCTGTGTTGTTGTAAAGGACATGTTGCATCTTGGGAGAGCATTGGATCACACTTTGATCGCTCTTTTATTAATATAGAACTACGCAAGTGGAATTATTCTGGATTCATATAAATGACAACAGAAACTCAGCCGCTGTCAGATGTTTAAACTCAATAATGTCTGAATTGTTTCTATATAGTAGGCACAACTGCACTCGTCAGAAATTTGTTACTACTCTGATTACAGAAGGAGACTCAGGTCATCTATGTGTGCCTATTGTCTCCTGCCCTGACCGATTCACCCAAATCTGACATGGTAGAAAAGAGTTCAAAGTTATCAACTTCCTGCAAGTTTTGTGGAAAGTATTGCCTGGGCAGAGCAGGGAAACACACGTTTGGTCCGCTGTGAGCGGAAAGTTTGTAGCACTAACTCAAAATTATTTCTTCTGTTTGATTTGTCCATCACCGTTCAGCATGCACATCCAGGCCAGCACAAAGGGAACTCAGAAACAGGAACAGGTTTTTGTTGTCTTTTGCCCTTTTGGGGGGTCAGATGGCACGGGAAGCATCTATAATACTGCACAGGTGTGGCAAGGGAGAGACCTGGAGAGGGGGAAATACAGATATTGCAAAGATGGTGGGGATGTAGGGAATTCTAAGGATCAGGCTGGTATTGCGATAATGGGAGAGCAGGGAAACAACACAGACCTGTCTGTAGGAAAACAGGCTTCATTATGTAAACAAAAATTTAAATCTGAATGCTGATTCTCAGGACCTTTGCAAATGGCATTTCATTGACAGTTTTGAAATCCCAGTAATGTGACTATGTGGCCAGTGCACTGCCAAACGAGGAAGTGGCTTCCCCTTTAAGTACTATGGTTTCTTTTAATCCTCTGTTTTCTAATGGCCATTTTGGTTTTTCCTTTTGCTCAGTTAAGATGAAATAAGCAGGCAGAGTCAAGATGAGAACCATCAGGTCAAATTAGAGAGATTCACTCTTTTCAAATTTCCATAGTTTCATTTACAGTGGAGACACTTTCAAGAAGATGAATGGATCCAAGTATCTTCTGTGCTTAGTTTTGAATTGGTTCTGCAGCTACTTAGGACAATTTTAATAAATATCCTGGTTCATGAACATTTAAATGTGCTGACCTTTCCATATGGCGATACACGTGTAACTCTATCATTTTTGCCTTTGCCTTGGTAATTTTTGAGGACAACTTTTAAAATTCAATACTAATTATTTCTTTCATTTAATTAATTCTTAAATAACATTTAATTCTCTCTGTGTTTTCAATAGGATTTTTTTTCTATATTATTCTGTGCCCTGCTAGATTGTCTATGCAAGTCCTGCAGGCTTTAAAATACTGAAACAAATTATTTTAAGTACTTACCAAAAGAACAGCCAGTAAAGAAAATATCTTCTCTTGGTATCAGCTTATGGAACAGTTCTTCCTTCTTGTTAAATTTTTCATGAGAAAACTCCTTAATTGTTTTGTTACATTACTTGCCAGTGTTACCAAGATTATCGATTTTCTCTTGGTACATAAACCAGCTTACCATTCAGATAGTACTATCAGAAATTTGTTACACTGGATGCTTTTATTTTTATCAAATGTATTCGGGAGTAAACAGGGCTCTCAGTGGAAACAGGAATTTCAGACTAACCAAACTCTTTCTCAACTTCAAATGTTTTTCTCAAGTTGAAGAGTAGAGGAGAAAAAATACTGAATTTTAATGGTAATTACTTTGTCTTAGAAAAGTCATAAAAATGAATTGTTTCTAATCCAATAACATGACTGTCTTTTGAGAAGACACTCCTTCCAGTTGTCTTTTAACCAGACAGTTCCTCAAATTAAGATACAGGGTGGCTTTGCTCCTAATTTGCAATTCAAGGCTGCCACAAAGTGCTGTGCTGCAGATAAAAGTCTGAATTCTACCTTTTCTGCAAGTCTTTTGCACGTAAAAAAATAGGTGTAGCAGTATGGCATGCGAAAGTAAAACAGAAATCATAAAGCTCTATGTACTGGTCTTGATCAAGAGATGCTCTGTCTTGATGAAGAGATGTTCTGACGCTGTCAGTACCATTTTCCATGACGCTTCCTGTGCTTGTTGCACAACACAGAATTTCCACATTTCTTTACTGAAATTGAATGCTTTCTTTAATAAAATAAGCAATGATCGGCACAGGTACATGAGTCATGCATCTTGTATATGAAATTGAGAGTTTCATAACATTCAAGAAAGGCAAGTTAAAATTATAGTAAATTAGGTTAAAAATCCTATTTTTCTTCATCACTAAGAATTTCTTCTTATACTTCCATTACAATGGGATTCAGGAGGGACACACGTTTTGAGGTTTTCTATTTCGGATACAGCACCTTCATGAAAAAATGACTTTGTCAGTGGAAGTCTGTACACTGAGCATTTACAGTGATGCTCAGTCCTCTGTGAGGAGAATTATGAGGTTCCTCTACCTCTTACATTTCACTGAAGATCTCAAAATGAGGCTCAGCTCCAGCCCCTAAATGAGCTTTCAGTAGTTAATTGATCTGATGTGAGCTCTCTGCACAGAAATGGAACTTTATTTTCCCTTTACACGGTGCATAGGAAACATGTTCATTACCATCCAGCAACTCCCAGAATGATTGACTTTTACATTTACTTCTTTCTCAGCGTCTTCGTCCAGACCCACGTATTTTCCCGGTTTCGATAAAGAAATGGAAATTAAATATCAAACTAGTCTCTGATATTTCAGAAGAGACAGACTTGAAAAACAGAAACATGACCAGAAGAAATGTTTAAAATTTTATCATGGCCCAGTCCTCAGATATCTAGCAGCTGATTCTATCTGCGCAGTGCCTCTGTGTAATTGCATTTTAAGTAAGTGAACAGACCGGCCTCAGTTGCAGGATTGTTTGTTTTACTGTAATTAGGTAAATTAATCAGTACATTAACTTCCTAATGCAGAGCACAGTTCTGAAATGAATTGCAGATATTCGCTATTTTGATAAGATTTAAAGAACAAAAACCCCGGCAGCAGGTCAGCATTGCAAGGCTACTAGAGCTCTGTAAATGTGTAAAAGCTTTTAAACTCCAGAAAAAGATGTATAGTACAGAGAAAGTTACACTTGGCTTATTTTTTGTTTTTAAGAGAAGGAAACAGGTTTGTTTGAGTTACTTATTCCACTTGGATCTAAATATGTAAACATCAATGCATAACTAGCCTTGGCCTAACCTATAGTGAATGAAACTATATTTCAAAACCACGAAGCAAAGGGCTTCCCCCCAGTCCTTTCCTGCTTGCAGCATTCCCACTGCCATCACCCACACGATCCCCGAAAATCATCTTCCACCTGGTTGGGATTGTTTCATGTTCAGCATAAGGGACAACTTGAGTAGCACCTGGGTGATGGTGCTGCCGGACTTTTCATGGTCCAAAGTCTGTCTTCCCAGAATGCTTCACATGCAGCCCCCCGTTGTTAACAAAGGGACATCTGACAATTAATGGTAAATTTTGAATGACACGTTAAATGAGGCTTTCTGATTTTTCCTGACTCATCCACCCCTTTATGTCAGGCTTTCAACACAGTGATTCTCTGGACACATTAAACATGAACCGGTTCCTTTGTTTTAGTAGTTGAGCGCAGTCCTGTATCTCATTAAAGAAACTAACTCACAGTGAACAATGTCACATTACTAAAACTTTTTTCTCTCTCCAATAAATACAGGCCAGAAAGCAGGCTAAGTTTTTTCCTTATCGGGAAGGGAACTGGGATTTATATCGAGGCATGGCTGGCATCACCAGTTCGTAAAATACCCTGGTCTTGAGATGCTACTACCACGGCAGGCTGAAGTTAAGAGATGATCCTTTGTGCTGGACCCAGGCTCTCACTGCCTTTCATCCCCGTGTCTTATTGTCTCCCTTCCTTCTCATTTTTCTCTTGCTTTCTGCTTGTATCCATTCTTTTTCTTTACTTCCCTCCCTTCTTGCCCTTAATACCACCTAACTCCTGGGTGGGAAGAGAGTCAGATACCCTTGATGCCCTTACAAACAGTCGGAGGCCACAGCCGCCTTTGTGTAGAGGCTTCCCGAGCTCGCAGCTCCGCACGGTGAGCTGCTGCCTTCCTGATTATGTTATCCACCGGGCAGGGAGTAAAGTGGGTTTCAAGGAGCTGCCTACTGTTTTACCCACAGTGAGATGTTGCAACAGAGCAACGAAATGGCTCTCAAGCGGAGCGGTGGCAGGGTTTTAGTACCTCGAGTTCTCTGTTATTCCCTGTCTTTCCCAGACTGCTCTGCTGCTGCTTAGGTAGCCTGGCTAAGAGTCTACAACACCGGTTTATATCACAGAAAGATTCCTTTAATGCATTTCAAGATGACAGTCTGCCTTTTCGGGCTACACATCCAAATTACAACTATTTGGTGTGGTTACTTTCTTAGCTGAGTCACTATTTAAGTGGAAGCCTCCAAGTGTGTCACCAGTGTCACATTGTGGTCTCCCTCTCACATAATAGTGGAAAACAGAGATGGGCAAGCAGAAACACTTATTGAACGTAATCCGTGTTACGTGAATTCAACATTTACAAAGGATGCCAGGCTGACACCCCAGGGGACTTGAGCAATCTATTTCTATATTTGAACTTGAAGTGGAGGGGAGGAGAAGGGGGGGGGGGGGGGAAGAGATATATACAGAGGTTTGTGGGGCATTTTCTAAAATTTAGGAAATAAGAGTCTATAAAACACAAGAGAATTTGTATTTACTTTAGTTCCAGTAATGGACAGAGGATTGTTTCTGCAAAATCAGTGACTGTTGCTGAAAGGCATCTCAGTCACCATCTGAGCCTACTTTCAGATAACTTTTCAGTACAGGTGTCCCTGCTCCAACAGCCTAATTAGAATGAACGGTCTCCATTTCTTTAGAAATTGAACCCAAACCAGTCTCAGATGCTGGCAGGTTTTGAGAACAGGTGGGGATGATTAGTTTTCTGACTCTGACCATATACTGCACTGAGTCTCCTGGCACATGGCACCCACCTAGTGTCTTTTGTTTGCTTATGATCATTAAAAAGTAATTACTGAAATTAAGGAGGTCTTCTGACTCTAATGTACTGTCTATTTGAAAGCAAGATGGATTTGCGTGAAGAGTCTCAATTTAGTTCCTTCTCCTTCCTCCTTTAGTGCCTTCACTTCCATATCTAAGTCAAATGCTAACCGCAGTTGCGTGTTCACGCTGGTAGAAATTACCGCCAAGACCCCCAAAACCTAGGCAAAGTGAGATCATTAGCTGTGGCATGAGAGAAGGTGAATAAGCAAATATTCTTTCTAGTTGCAAGGAGTTGAATTATTTGTATCCAACATAATTTTTTAATGCACCCTTTTGTTCAGCAATTAATATTTAACAGTCTTGAATAAAACTGTCAAACAATATGGTCTTTGCAATACAGTTTTAAAATATCTACCAATCCTTCATACTCTATTATAGTAAAACATTGGAATGGCTAATGTGAGTGGTGACTTAAATTGGTTATATTAGTACAAAGATGAGCTTTAATAATCCTCTTTATTTTATTTCACTTAAGGTTTGTGTGTGTGTGTGTGCGCGTGCAAGACAAATGCAAGAAAATATGAGTGCATGGGGACATTAATGATTTTCAGGTGTCCGTTCAATGGCTTTTCTCTTACACCCATTTGTAGGCTGCCTGGAAATTTATCTCAACTTAATTCTCTAGTTATAAGCAATTTGCAACTTGAGCAATAATCTTCATAACCTTTGCTACAGTTGTGTCCTTGATGTAATGGGGAAGGTAATGCATTAGTAGTCACATGCTGAGCTCTGGCTGTACCTGAGATTTAATGATATTTAACTCTGGACCTAATTTCAGTTTACAAGCGATTACATGCTGTCCTCTGGGACATTGCTGCAAAGAATTTCCAAATAAGTTGCAAAATAGTGACGAATTAACTTGTAGTCTTGTCAAAATCAATTATCTTACATGACAGCTCAACTACACTTTTCTATTTGCTGCACTGCAGCATGCTAAACATCAGCCAAAGCGTAAACATAAAGTCCTTGTATGTCAAAACTCTGTAGTAGATTGATCTTGTATTTCATGTGCATGCAAATCTCCCGTAGGCTCAATGGAAATGTTTTACTTACATTCACAAAAAGAGAATATTCTTTCCTACCATGTTTATAAACTGTTGCACTATGCAATCATATAGATTTGATATAATTCGATCAAAACATTCTTGTGGCTGTCATCTTTGATTGATCAAAGTTTAAAACCTCCTTTCAGATTGATTCTGTTAGGTCAGTGCCAAGTAAGCCCCTCCATGAGGTGCATGCCTCCCTCCCCAGGCACGGGGGAGCAGCCTTCACACCGACGATGTGACCGATGTGAGTCTGGTCGTTTAATTAACAGAGGAAATAAGCACGGGGTCTTTAGGAAAACTGTCAGCAACCCGTCAGATACAGCCAGCCCCCTCTCCGCACCTGATGGGGTTTGGCAGAGGAAAAGGAGAGCTGGAAGGACTCAATGAGTCAAATCACTTTTTTGGTATTGAGGAATTTAGGATTAAATTTCCTGGCCGGTGTGATTTACCTGCATCCAGGGATCTGATCTGTTCCTTCTGTTTGTGAGAAAGTCACACTGTGCAGAGCTGCTGTTTGAAGTCCCAAACACTCAGGAAGGCAAGACTCCTTCAGTTCTTACTCGGTTTGTAGTTCTAAAGGTTTCATCACATGCTGTGTGCAAAGAGACATTATCTGTGAAAGCATAGACTCTTCTACAAAATTCTATAATTATATGATTATAAAATGCACAGAGCCGCTTTATTATAGTTTATATATAAAAGACAGTTAAGCTGACAGGGTAGCATTATGCTGTAGGGTTATGATCGGCTTAAGAGAAATAAAAGATAGTAAAGATACATCAACATCTGTTTAGGTCAAAGTCACTGCGGGAAAAGCTGCTAAAAGTTTGGAGTGGTGTAGTGCTAGGAATCTGTTTTGCAGGTTTAACACTTGACTTGGCTATATGTAGAGGCCTGTCAAATGTTACTATAGAGAGAAATACGTCTAGGACTTGTATCGTTTCCAAGCTTTAATTTCTCTGATATATTTTGGAGAACAAGTGTTAGTGAAATAGTAGATATTCCTGCCAACAGATTACTGAACCAGGAAAATACTATTTCAGATGTAGTATTGGTAGGTAATGAAGATAGAATAAATGACCCAGTCATAGAAAATAACGTCAAACTGAATAATGACCGTTTGATTCATTTAAACGCAAGGGAAGTAAAAAGAAAAAAAAATCACATCTGTATAAAACAAACATTCAAAACTAAGGAAATTCATTTGGAATGCCTTTTGGCCTGGAATACTCAGGAAAATTTGTATGATAGGTGCCCTGAACTCCAGGTTCTAAGAAAACCATCAGGAATCAGCACCCTAAGCTTTAAGAGGCAGAAACTTGTACCTGGAGATCCGAGAGCCAATTTCATATTAGTTATCAAAGGAGAAGATAGTGGAAATAAGTGGAGATCTGTAAGGAACAGAAAAAGGAACTGAACAGCGGACAAAACTGTCTCTTAGAAGCCAGCATATGTTAGGGATAAAGTCAGATTTGCCAAAAGTCAAGCTGAGTTATCCTAGCACGGGCTATTAAAACAAATAGCATCTGTGTAGGTAAAACGAGAAAGAGAAGGATGGGGGAGTCCTGCTTTAGTAGGAGTAGGACACTGGTGTCATCAGAACCAGACAGATCGTTTTTCCAGTTTTCTGCAAGAATGATGAATGTGGGGTCAAAAGAGAAGATGAGTAAAGGGGAAAGAAACAACCACGACTGAGGTAGGAGCAAAATAAAAGACATTAGTATGCTCACATAAGAGAAGCCAGATAATCTGCCAGCCGTGTTCTGCAACAATGGCATGTGAAATCTGACCTGATAGTGAGCATTTGTTAATAAATCTTGCCAAGGTGAAAGGGGCACTTGTCAGAGCCCAGCATATGCTGACCAAGTTCTTGCAGATACTGCACGTGTGGGGGGTTTAATGCCTGATACAGAGTTTACTTATTGGAAGTTACACGGCATTTTGATTTATCGGAGTGATACAGCAATGCACTTAAATTACAGTACAAGTAGAAATTGCACCTAGCACCGTGTAGCAATTACAGTATACAGTTGAGTCACGATACAAATGTGATTTTCATTACTGGTCTCCACAGTGTGTTCACCATCGTGATGCCCTGCATCCCCAGTTGCTGGGAAGGAGTATGTGGGTTGAAACCAGCTGAAACCCATTGCTCTCTTCAAAGTTCTCTTCTTCATTGTTCATGTTTTATACTCCACGTTGGGTTGAGCCAGGTATACACTCCCCATGCTGGTCTAGCTAACTCAGGAAGGAATATTTGCATTCTTTTGATTAACTCAGGGAAAAGCAGTTACAACAGTTGGTTGATCCACTCGGATACAGCCGGCTGATCTAGAACAAAGGCTACCCTCCGATTCCCTTTTTGTTGAGAGAAGTTCAGCTTCCTTTGTAATCGTTGTGGTCGGTCAGTCTCTCATCCATCCCTGAGCCTCAAGGACACACAGCCTTTGCCTCTCTTCGCAGTCTTCTGCCATTGGAGCAATTCATTGATTGGTCACAGTATCGTGTACTTGAAAAAAATCAAACATAGTTGCTACATCTAAAAGGGTGGAAAAATAACACGCGTAGCTAGAGGCCTGTTTTTCCAATATCATAATATAAACATCATAGAATACATTTTGAAGGAAATAAGAGAATCAAATGCCTAGAAGCAAATGAAAAATGGGATAAAATACAACATATATTTATCTAAGGTAGATAGTACTAAAGGAAGCTGATAGCTTTCTTTCATAAAATAACCAATTTTCCAGGCAAAGGAAACAGTGGGAAATGCTTTGTAAACGTAAACAAGTGGAGGCAAATTGCTGGCTGATGGGTTCACTGTGAATGTTGCCTTGCCATGGATTCTGTAGCTTGTGGTAAGTTGAGTGATGTTCAGTTTATTTATATGAAAATATCAGCATGAATCATGTAACATGGAAGCCAGCCACATCGTGTGCGCAGTATCGGAGCTGCTCCTACTTGCCGAATACAATTTGAGATACGTGGTCAAGATGGAGTCTACATCATTCTGCCATATGCACTGCGCACCAGAAGAGGAACCCTTGTTCCTTGGTATGTGGGACTGGCACTCAAGTGAACCTTGGCCCCCACGCCCAGGATTCAATTGTCCATCTTGGATGCTCTTATTTACGGACTGCTCTGTAGCTAATAAACTGCACATGTCTTTGAGGAAAATATATGGGAAGGGCAAAGGTGGTGATGCTGGGGAATATGTGTATATAACGGCAGAAAGCAGAACAGAGCCTTTAGTCTTCCAAAGAGGATGTTGCAGAAGTTTGAAATGTGCCATTGGCAAAGAATTTCTGAAAGAACATTTGTTTTCTGATGAAAGCCCCTATTTAGGACTCCACAGATACTTTTTAACTATTAACTCAGCCACAGACTTGACCTCTATGGGCGGTTTGAGAAGCTGCAGTTCACAGTGCAGGATGTCCCATTATGAAACCTCCTCCCATGAATGTAAAGATTGTTTTCGTACTGGGTGCATCCAATTCCTCATTTTGTTGACAGTTCCCCAATTCTCTTCGTAAGCATCGCTGTCAGTCAGCATTTCAGCTTGAAATACTCTCCTGTTGACCCTTGCACGTTAGACAAAGCAGTTAGTTTCTAGCTGGTGTATGTAAAGAACACTTTTATTAAAAGTAGTGATGTAATTTTTTGTAAAATTGAATTTGGCTATTAGCCTTATAAACCAATTCATTATTATTTATACCTAGTAGCAGTGGGAGGGATATCCCAGCAAGGTCAGGACTGACTGGTGACAACGATGTAGATATCTGGGCTGGGGTGACCCGACAGAAGTTTCTGGGTGCTCTAATCCTGATGTAGGTGCCTGAAGAGAAGAAGAATAAGCTCCCATGAAAACCTGATCCTGGGAATTTGTACATTCGGACCCTGAAAGGTGGCATGATGCACCTGTAGTCACCAAGCTGGAGCCTGGAATGAAAACTCTGCCTTCAAAACTCATGTCTGAGTTCACCACTCAGCTGGTTTTCAGGCACTTTTCATCACTAACAGTTAGTATTTTTTGCCTTGGAGAGAGTCTCAACATTTCATCTATAGAGCTTCATTATGCTAACCCAATTTTTAACTCTTATTTAATAAGAAGAAGGAGAAGGGTTAGTTAGCATACTGCATTAAATTAAGGGTGCAATCCTAGTCCTGGAAGGCAATGGGAGTTTTGGAATTGACTTCAGTGGGGTTAGAATTTTATGCACAATATTCATTTCCTTTTTCAGGAATACTTGTGTCTGCTCTAATGTAAATAAATATTACCATGGAAAGTTATCCAACTGCAATTACTTTGTGCATTACATCCTAAATATCTACTTGTACATGACATTTACTAAAGAAAAACACTTGCAAATTACATGTTTGATTAACATTACATCTTTCACAGTTTAAAAAGGGTATGGTAATTGAAAGCTGCATTACTTAGAAACCATGAACTTTATTTGAGCTCTTCTCTATAACTGCAAATCTTCCCTTTTTTATTGAATATTTCACTCTGGATTTATGAACATTTATAATAGGTGGAAGGAAAGTCCTTTTAGAGCAAACATTTCAGAATATGAAGGTAATGAATATTTCCTGCTTTGTCACTCAACAAAGTTGCGCACGAAAGGAGAAGTGGGTAGAATGATGGTTTGGGGTTCGCACCCTATAGGTACCTTGCACAGACGACCAGAGACATTCTGTTGACCTCTACAGAGGGCCTCCGTGCACCACTGATGCATGTTACCAGCGCTACTCAGTAGTGTGTTGTGAGTGCACATTTTTGCACCTACCAAGTGTGAAAACAGACGTTGCCTGTGAAAACAGACACCCTTGGAAAGAGGTTGTAATTAAATTCCATCCTTGCAAGGCTTCTTCACGAGTAGAACAACACCCTGTGATGTTATTCTTGTGAAATGGCACTTGAAATGTTGTTCTTTCAGTTCTGGTGTCCAGATCCCACCCTGGTGCGGTTCCCATGACTTTAGCAGTGTACCAGTTCATCCCCGCTCAGAACCAGTGCTGGTTTCTCTGGGTGCTGTTAGACGAACGCCTCTATGTGAAGCTGAAAGGAGATCTCTTGTCACAGGCAGTACATTTTGAACTAAAAATGAGCTTCTCAGTTTTGGGAGTGAATATACTGGGAACAGAACAGTGTTCCTGTGGGAATTTATTTGTGCTGCCTTCCAATTTCTGAATCAAGATTAAGCCCAAAGTTGGATAGACAGTTACAGTGTGGTTCCTGTTCGGCTTGGTGGGAACTGCAGGTCCTCAGGCTGTTGGGAAGTGAGGCGGCTGACTTTTCTCTTTGGGGAGACAGGGTTAGCATGAAAATTAATATGAAACGCCGGCTCTAAACCTAAATAAATCTTACCTGTGCTCTTTTGTTGCCTTCGCATGATGCATGTATGACATAAATTCTCAAAATCTATTTTTGTGCTATTGCCAGCAGCCTAGGAGTCGAGTAAATAAGAATTATGGCAGCCATAATGGCATCGCTTATGAGGAAATAAAAGAAAAGACAAACATGTCCATACAGTACTTATAAATCTATTATAAACTGTGGTCTAAGCTTTGCTACAACATTGTTAATTTAATCTCCATCACAGTGTACAGTTGCTACAGTAAAGAAAATTTACTGTGCGTTAAAGTTGAAAACTGATTAACTTGTTTAAATATTGGAATCAATTTTTGAATGTGTGTGTGTATATATATATAAACCTCCAAGAGCTTTTGAATATGTGATGGTCTTGTAGGGATGAGATTTGTAAAGTCAGTTGGCTGTTAATTTGAAATTGTTATTCATCTATAATTGCAGCCGGTTGTTTCAGAATGTTCTCTCACAGCAGGCGATGCAAGGGCCGTGTTCCAACATCGGTTACATATTGCACCTTGGGACTGATGTTGAAGAAACAATTACTGCACTGATGTGCACCTGATGGCAATAACAATTGCATGTCTTGCTCAAGGCATGGCGTGGTTCTAAAATTAGAGTCATGCACTGGGCGGTCATAGCCGAAGTTATTTGCTTATGAGTTAAATGTCCTGTCACTGGATTATTTCACTTCATGGGCTAGTTTGTAACGTAAAGCGCAGCCCCTAGTGAGGATTCAACTCATCTAAGCCAGTCCGCTGCTCTGGGAAGCGTAAGTCTTTGCCAGCCCGCTCGGTGATGGAAGTGCACAGTGCTTTGATGTCCCTGGTATGTCCCTTTTTGGTGGTTCGCTTTGAGCCGGCCTTTGCCTCCCCCCTGCATCTCCATTTGTGAGGCTTTGGGGCTTTGCCTTCTATCCTTCCGTCTGGCACATGGCATGCTCCTGGCGTGTTACTTGAGAAAGATCTGAGTAGAAGACAAAACGGAATGGAAACAGAGGAGTTTTGTGAGAACCCCTTTAAAACATGAATGCACAGTTAAGTCCTGTGGAAGTTTCCCCTCTCAGACAGGGTTTTATGTTTTTTTAACCCTCAGGCCACCCAAACCACATTCATTTTACCTTCTTATCTCATTATTCAGAGGTTTGCCACACAGGTCCCAGTGGCATTCCTAGAAATGTCATGACTTTTTTCCTTTCATTGGGGCTTGGCCCTGTACAGCGTGCTCATTTTCAGTAAGCTGTGCTGATTAATAACTGTATTTCTATCCATTTTATTTCTCACATGGCCTTTGCACTCACTGGAGCAGCGAGGTCATCAAGCAGTAGAATGAAAACTGGAGCAACACACAGTCAGAGCACTCGGTTGAAAAATAAATAAATAAATATCACACATCCTTTTTATGGAAAGCATTAAATAAACTGAATCTAGGAAAGATACTGCACTTGCACTATTCAGGCCTTTGAAGTACAGTTGTATAATGTATTATTTATTGTCCACCTGCCACTACTGCAATTTCAGCTAATAGAGGAAAGATGTTTTAGATGTTACTTAAGAATGTAGAAGAACACGACTTAGTGAGTCATAAGCTGTAGGAAGGGCTTTTTCTGCTGCTCCTTCTGTGGCTGCAGGTAACAGAACTCCTTACTTTTCCTGCTGAATAAGGATTGAATACATTGCAGTCCTGTCTGCAGAAGGCAGACTGTGTGGCTGAGCAGCTGATGTGATTTTCACTAGCTGAATTAACAGCTGTAAGGAAAAGTATCCAGGAAAACACTCACCTCACCTCTGCCATCGGCATGGCCCCAGCGCCCCAGACCAGTGCGTCCCTGGGAAAGGCCGGCTGTGTTTCCGCTTCCCGGCTGTGTTTCCATTTCCTGGCTGCCTTGAGGAATGGGATGGGTGGGCAGCCCTAGGGCCCTGATCCACAGCGCACGAGCAAGAGCTTAACTCCCGCTGAGATCACCTGGAGGTGGGCTTTGTCTGCTCTCCCTTCCCTCCTCACAGCCTAACGCATGAATGTCCCTTTGCAGGGACAGGAGGCATTTGCTTTAATGGATTTGCATCTGCTGGTGTCTTCACCAAACAGAATGTAGCTTGTAAGGATCTTCAAAGAGTTTTTCATTCCTATTGCTCCAACAGAGCTATAATTTGGGAGTAAGTCCATCTTTTACCTCTGCTTCTAATTCAGAAGCCCAACAAGGACGCAAACATAACTTTTCTTTGACGACAGATGCACTGAGGGGCTGACCTCTCCTCTGCTGTGTGTTTGGGGGACAAATCCTGAGGCATGCACACACAGTACCTTGTTTTGCAAGGGAATGTCTCTGGTAGTTGGAACAAATGACCAACTCTCACGACTGGGAGAAACCTCCCTTCACTCCCACGGCCAGTTCAGACCATGGACCTGGTGTGGGACCAGTGGCAGGTTGTTTACTACATTGTGCTTCGGTATCCTCACCCGAATGATGGAGATGAAAATGCATCATGTAAGATTTAATACTAAAGCACCCCAGGTTTTCTCAAAAGAAAGTCTCTGTATGAGGGGAAAAACTATTATATCACTTCAAGACGCTGCTTGGCTGAAACTGTTTTAAATATCTGTAAAAGATGTTTACTTAAAAGTTGCATAAGCTCTCACTTACTACTGTACATGAATTAGGGAGGATTCTGCTTCAACATTACTGTAATTCTCCTATTTGCCACTGACAGCCTATCTACATTATATAAATCATCTCTAGAGCACCTAGTTTAGTACTTACAGTCCAGATGAAATATTTATGTAATTTCCCTTCTTTTGATATAAACTTGAGTTACAGAGAGAAAATTGACTGTAAAAATGACATTGTAGGACTCTATATTTATCTTCTCTCAGTGATTTCCATAGCAAATTTACTCCATTTACCAGTTGAAGGCTTTTTTTCCCGTTCCCTGATTGTAAGCATGGCAAACTGAGCATGAAATTGTAACATCATGGTGTGTTTTTCCAAATCACACTTGTCACACTTGTAATCTCAGTAGAGGCAAAAGACAGATTTGGTGTCTGGGCTGCACTTGTAGCAGTGATCCCTCTGTAATTATAGAAAGGCTATTCCTACTCTTTAGACAAAGAGGGACATGTTGATATTAATATTTAGAGTAGTGTTTTGCAGCCCCAGTCAGGAACCGGCAGTTTGTTGTGATAGGTATTGTATTATCAGGAGACAAAATTTAAAACCTTTGCCTCCAACTGATTAGTCCCGTATGCGTCCTTTGATACTTAAAAAGAGGGTTCTTTTCCTCAGGGCAGTAATAAAATCATCCTTTTCTGTCTCATTGTCTATCTGCAGCCTGAGAGCTCCAGTATTTTTGGATATTCTGCCAGTCTGCCAAAGGCTGCCGAAATTGGCCGGTGGGTTAAAACAAGTTCCGAGCGAGGATGGGAGACAGGCAGGCAGGCGTGCACAGACACACAGTGACAAAATAAATCTTATTTCAAGAAGAAAACAAAAGAGATCTTTTACACCAGAGATCTTGCATTAGTAGTGCTTTCAATTCAGCATCTTTTCAGCTCAGATTCTTGTCTGAATGCCAAATGACTTTGGTAAGACAAGGTAGAACTTGTTAGAATTGTTTCGCATAACATTGCAGAAGATAAATCAAAACTCTGATCTCAGGGAGAGTTAGGAAAACCTCAGCAAATCCACTGAAACCACTAGGCAAACTGTGTCAGAAGTACTGACCCCATGGGATCTGATATTGCAGGACACCTAGCAAAATGGGTATACATATGGAGCAGGAACATACAGCAAGAGATCTGATGGATCTGGGGTTTTGTAGTGCAGATACATCTAAATATCACATAGATTTCATGAGGTTCAGAGTATGTGCTGAAGATGAGATTAGGCAACATATGGTCTTGGTATCTGTGACTGTCAACACATCCCTTCTCCCTTCATCCATACAAAACTGTCTTCAAGAGGTAACCTGCTGGAGGAAAAATCACTTATTTATTGGCAGTCTACTCAAAATTAAGAAACAAGAGTGACATCTTAGACAGTATCCAAGACCCAAGATTAATTCCAGTTAAATATCCTTGTGAAACTGATTTGATAAAGAGCTATATTTAAAGGGAATGGCATATCTATTTTGGACAAAAACTAGTGCGTTTCTGTGACTTGGTTTTGTCCACAGAGGCACGGGTAACATTCAGCGAAAATCTAACATGTAACCTTTGAACTGCTCCATCCACTCTATTGTCTTAGTGCCAAAGAAACTGCGGTGTTCAGTTTTTTCTCGCATTGGAGCTGGGCGAGGGAGTTTCTGACTAACATCCATTTTTGATGTGCAACAAAAACGCCATATGGAGTCAAATTGGTGATCACTGCTGCTTCAAATAGAGTGTTATTTCTTATTTGTGACATCTTTAAAAAAACCTCACTTAAAGCTTGTCTTTTAGTTCTGGGCACTCGTATGATATTGGCCAAGTCCTTGATGAAAACAGGGAATGATCTGTAGAAGTCAATTTTACACAGGGATCTTTCTCCATTTTATTTCAAAGGATCTACTATTAATAAATTCTCAAGAATATTCTTTGAATCTACTGATATACCTTCTCATTAACATGAACTAATTTCCTGTGATGATCATGGTAATACAAAGCGTGCCTCCGTAAATTCTGGGTTCTGCAGCTAGACCTAAAACCTCAGCGTTCCTGTGCCTCGCTGCTGCAAAAGGCACGGTATGTTCATAACTCCAATTTACGGATGGCAATTAGCTTTCTAAAACTACCAACCTTTCAACCTCCTTTCTCTTCTCACTGGGGATAATATTGACATTTAGAATCTGCAGACAAATGCTGCAGTAAGAAAGTGAATGTTTTTTTAATGGAGACTTCTGCCATATCTGTGAGACTGTAAATGTATGTACACAATTTGCATGCATTTCAATATATATATATCCTGATGAATTTCAGTGGGCCATTTTATTCAGGGGGAAAAATAGCTGATGTAGTCAGCGTAATTGAATGAATATTATTTTAAATATTCTAATGTGGGAGAAAATCATTCTCTGCAGAAGGCCAAAATGAGCCTGAGTACCTATGAAATCACATTTTAGTCCTCAAAATAGACCTGAAGTAATACATAGACCTTTTGTTTGCTTCTGGCACAGAGCTAAGGCCCACAGAAAGCTTGATGACAGTTATGCATCTAGTGTACTGGTACGCCTGTCACCGACTGGGATCGTCTCCTTCTTCCCTTTTGTTCTCTTTGGGTTTAGCCATCTGTTGCCTGCTGACTTAGACAAGGAGCACGTCTGCATTACGGCCCGTTGGTGTGACAGTAGTGTGCATGTACATGCACTCTCAACATTTCTGGGTTGACGTGCAGGGTTTTAGTATAAGCTGCATGAACCCACACAGGACTCTGGCCAAATATTAGGTGCAACAGTGCTATTGATGTCTGAAGTTTGGGAACTAACTCGTACACATTAGGGCAGGTTGTCTTCACGCCTCTGCATCACAGCCTCAGTTCCTTAGGCGGCCACCTCTTTGTGGCAGAGGCTGCGTTTTAGCTCTGCGTGTATCGTGCTTAGCCCAACAATGTAAGAGAGCACAACTAGTGATAAGATGGATTTCCTCTGACAAGCTGACCTCTTCTTCCTTTCCCTTTCCTTTAATAGTGATGGTGGGAAGAATCAGGACGCTCAGCATTTCATAATCTGAGGGGAGGCCTCTCTACCCCAGGCCGAATCCTCAGGGAGTTGCTTCCCTCTCATATTCTGTTACAAACCCAGCTTTGCCTTTAACTGTGTCTTTTCCTTCAGTAGCTTTTTTTTTTTTTTAAGGTAAAGAATACAGAAGAGTTTTAGAAAATTGGGTAGAATCATATTCCATCCCACATGAATCACCTGACACACCTTCTTGTCTATGCTCATGTTTAGTTACTCATTATGGTTGAAGATTTACAACAAAAACTATCTAGCCTCTTCCAAAATTGACGTATTATATATTTGGTTGTCAGCATTAGGGAGCTGTTGAACCTAAAGCCAGAGTATTGACGGATACTATCAGTGGGCATTCCTTGTTCTGCAGCTCACTCTTTTCATAGTGAATCACCTTTAGGAACACAAAAATGTTTTTTTGCTTTTAACAACTAGTTTGGATATTTACCAGTTGGCCATATCAGTTTTTCTAAGAGTGACAGGACATCATTCAAAACTGAGTTTTAAATGCTTTGAAATGGACTGGTTTGCAAACTGATGATCTTCTAACTCCACTGAAATTAAACCAGAAAACACAGATTGAAGAATGTCATCAGGCAGGGACCTACGTTTCGATTTTCCCTATGAAGGTTTGTTAACCTTGATTGTCAAGTGACTATGAGCACCAGAATTACTTGTGGTATATCCATAATATAATATTTTTATATATCCCTAAGGTTTTTTAAAATTGTTCTTTCTTTTCCTTTTTTTTATGGATATGAGGTAGGGTATTTATTATTCAGTGAAGCTTGATTTTGAGAGAACTGAAGACATTTAAGAACATGGCAGAACTGGTACAGAGTGGAGTAGAAGCAGCAAGGCAGCAGGTATTTCTACAGCACTATAGCTGGAATAACCCAAGAATAGCGGCTTTTGGCACCGAGACTCCCACTACTTGTACCATGGCACAAATGACTCTTTGAGGTGAATAAGGGCATGATGGAAGTAGGAACCAAAATAAAATGTGCATCATTATCCACCCTTTACCAAAGGCAATTTTTACAAAAGTGACAAATTCAATTTATTTCCATGAAACCTTCAAGTCGCCTAGAATGCAAGGAAACAATGTGATCCACTTGGATTTTTTTACTTGCCTCAAACCTGAAAAGAAATCTCTAGCCCACAAATGATCAAGATTAGTATTTGCTTTGCTTTCATGAAAGGTTACCTGTAGAGTGCCTCACATTCATTGTGAAATTTATTTCCTGATGAATCCAATTTACATTAATGTGGGCTCATTAAAAGATAATTATTGTGCTGAGAAGAGGACCACAGCATACATCAATAGAACATCTGTAATTGTTTAAGTCATATGATAAAGAGATAATTCTGAGTTCAGCCTTTCATAATGCCACTCTTATAAATGTCAAAACTGGATTCTTATTTTAACAGCTATGGCAAAACTTAATTACTGTGATAATTATTATCGAGAAGCAGATGCCTAGCGCCAGCTTACCTTCTCTCTATTAGCATAGTATAGAAATCTTTAATGTTTTAATAATTATGATTTTGAAAGAGACTACTAGGGTCATAAATGTTGAAATATCTGGATCAGCTAAGTTTTGCTCAGAGGAAAATAGCACTTTTAAAGTCAGCATTTTGAAGACACTATTAAACGGTGGTCCAGTTGCAAAACTGTTCTATATAGTTTCCCAACATAGCTAAACTTTGGATAGATTTAGCAAAAATATCAAATAGAAAATTTGGGTTTATCAGGTGAGTTTTGCTCCATGTTTGAAAGTACATACTAGAGTTTTGGTTGGCTCGCCCTCTGCTTGACTTTATATAATAACAATTAATGGATTCTTGCATTTATATAGCTATATATCTTCATGTTCCAAGTAGCATTAACCAATTAATCATCACCGCAGCTGCATAAACTAGGAGGATACACTTTACGATCGAGTTCATGTTCTTTGGCCTTGGCATTCCAGAGTAACAGCTCAATAATTTCTTCTTGGTGTATGCAAACAAATGCTTGATAGCACAGAGGAGAGACGAAAGACCATGACACTGCCAGGAAGAAGCAGAAAGGCAGATGAAGGATCCAGTCCCGCACTGGAAATCAGTGGAAACGTACGTGTACGAGGTGGCGTGAGATCTCCGTGTGTTCTACTGGTAGAACAGTTAATTCTCTTATCTGTCATGAAGTATGTAATAGTTAGCCAACAGAATATATACTAATAGGTAATGCCTATGGACCGCATCGTTGGAATAGTGAAGTTCATTCTTTTTTGTGGGCTTTTTCTGTCTGTCTCTCGATACCAGCTTACTGCAGGGCTTCTGTTGACTTCCAAGGGCACTGAATTGGGTCAAAACTGGAGAGGGTGAACATTGGTTCACAGCTTATGTTGCTGCTTGTGCTGCTACACCTGTCACAAAACCAATCTGTAGGCTTAAACATGTGCTTGTGCCTGTAGACATTTAGGATGGCGAGAGTTTGTACTTCCTCAACCCAGGCTTCCCATGAGGTTTTAAGGCCTGAATTCATAAACTAGTAATGCACAGACCATGGTGATGTAAAACTGTATGGGATCACGGAGAGTGAACAAGATCTCCAACCTTCTACTGTTTTCATAGCTGGAAGCGAAGCTGAAGGGACAAATAGACCTTATGTAGCACAAATGCATCAGTGTCTGCAGCAACTCTGCCATAGCACGATCTCTCTAGAGATCATTGAGTAAGATTCTTTTCTCTGCCTCATTGGAAAACATATACAGAAGAAAACATTTATTGACCCCTCCGAGACTCAAAAAACCAAGAGTCAAGAGTAAATTCATAAACACACTCACTAAAGGGGCTCTAAATAGCCCAAAAAACCAGAGGACTAAAAAAGAAGAGAAAAAAATCAGCACCATTTGATGCAAAGAATATACTTTAAATTCTTATTCCTGAAAAGGTTTCCTTTCTATTTTATACTTATAGAAGGTTCATATAATTGTAAGGACATTTTTTTAGCCTGAAACTTTACTCATTTGTTTAAAGAACATCCTCACTAGGAACTGAGTCACACATTTAGGTTTGGTGTAGCTGCTGCAATCTACCACTTTGATTAAAAAGTCTAATTTAAAATTGAAAATATGTTTTTTAGATCATCTTTTCAGCTCAATAAATGTCAAGATTCTTTGTAAAGTATATCTAATACCTTTCTCAGTGTGTCTCAGATAACATCAGTCTTTTAGCTATTCCAACTATGCAATGAATTTCAGGTAATAATGATGTTTGGGACATTAGCACCTTTCATCTGAAAATACTGAAGAAATATAAAAACAATACTTAAATCTCAGAGAAGACCTTCTGATGGGCAGACCAAGGTATGAAATGTGGGACATTATTCATATTTCACAGTAGGTCAGCCGCTTCTCTTTAAATGCGAGGCTCTCAGATTATTTCCCGTACAATAGGCATGGAGCCAGTTTTAACATTGTAGTTTTATGATACTGCAAAGCAAAAACCACCTCCCACTGCTTCTTACATTTCACAAAGGTGGGAATATGACTGTTATAAGGCTCCAATTCAGAAGTTCATCCATATTTAGAAAAGCATTTAGCACATCCTAGGCCAAGTTTACATATGCATATGCATGTGATTAAAGCAAAGCAAATGCTGTAAGGCTGCACGGAATTAGCATGAAGGAACATCCAGTCCTATGACATGGTCTAAGAGACTACAGCAGGGTGAGTTTGGCGTGAAACCCAATCCTCTGGCTGCTTTCACACTTCAGTGCCGTTCTGCCCCGCAGCCTTTATGTGCCACACGCTTTTCAGAAAAAAGCGTGTCTCCCAAAGATGTTCCAAAGACACACAGCACCTTTTTACTAGAATTACTACAGATACCAAAGTTGTCATGAATCCACCAGTGCAGATCGCTGAGATAGTAACGACGCCTGCCTAAAATAGTTTGCATTTGCTTTCCAATGGTTTCTACTTAAGATTTTATATCTTAAGCCTTCCCATGATTAGGAGAAAGTTCTGTATATCACAGTGAAAAGCTGAGATTCTTGAGTTCCCTCCTGTATTTTTGAAGGATATCACTACCACATATATAGTAGAGTAAATATACCTGTCCATGGAAAGGTAGATGGCAATAGAACCAGAATATACTTGCAGCTGAAATAATGAATAGAGCTGTTTTCACACGAAGAACACACATCTGAAATACCCCGTCACATAGCATTTTTTTCCTAAAGTTAAACCTAGACAGAATGTCTCCTAGGAAAAGGAGAAATTGATTTGCTTACTGAATTACTCACAGGAAAAGCTGATGTTGAAAGTTAAAGTAATTACAAAGAATGGAAAACAATTGGGTCCAAATCGCAAGTTTCTTTAAATCACTGCTCCATTCAGCGCCTTTGACTTTTGCGGTACTGTAGGTGTCTATTCCTCTGTCACAGTGAGGATATGGTATGCATAAAGACACAATCGCTGCGTTGAGCATACACTGTAATGTCTGAAAAACAGATCTATAATTTCTTTCTTCTCTCTCTTGCTTGGTTTACCAAGCTGTCCCTAGGGTGCTCATTGTTAAACATATTCATAAAATTGCTTCAACTTAAACAGAAACGAAAGATACAGAGAAAAATCCTACTTTGGGTTATAGCTGAGCAACACCAGTAAAATTGGCCAGCGGCTCAGATCCTCACTCGGTGTAAATTAGCACTTTCAACCCCAGATGGAGTTTTGTCAATTTACACCAGCTTGTTTTGTTTGCAGCGTTGAAGTGACAGCTGAGTTTGGCTTGTCCTGCTAGAACAAATAGGAAAAGGAGAGAACAAAATATACTTTGCCAGCACTTTCTGGATGATCTTTCTTTGTGCTCGAAGCGTTTGTATTTTAATAAGTGCCTTTTCCACACAGTCCGGCTACTGTTGCTTGAGCCTACAGAGAAGCGATACAAGCAGATTCTCAGTGGGTGTCAATTGATGTGGCCTCAGCAGCGTCAGTGGACAACTTTTTAAAGCATGAACCTATAGCTATTCGCCTGTAGCTCTTCACCTGTAGAAAACAGCATGGTTTACTCTGAGGTGAGGCTGGCAGAACAGCCGTGAAAAGCACCTACATTAGGCAGTGAGCTGATCCAGACTGAAAATTTCCCACTGAGGAAGTCCCCATGCTTTCTTTAAAGATTATTATGCAAAGCCGGTTCAGGTTTGTTGCTCCTTCCTTTCTTTGTGTTAGAAAATAATATGTGCACTCTGCAAATCTGTGACTTCTTTATAAAAAATCAGTCTTATGCTTTTAAATCTATACCATATGAAGTATCAGTCTGTCCACTTTTTTCTCTCTGAACCTAGCAATTATCAATCTAATAACAATGACTGATAGAAAACCAGATCCACCTGAATTATTGAGATGGGCTAGCTGAAGAACTCTGTTGATTGAAAAAGAGTTAAAAGCCGTGTCATCTTGTCACCTTGCGCTGTGACAGTGCACCCCCCTCACCCTTCATTTTCCTTGCATCTTATACTCTGACAGTACCCAGCAAGATTCCGAAGGCTGGAGCAGGGCAGACAGTTAATCCATCTTTCCTGAGCCGGAGCGCAGCGGGGGGGGGAGCAAGCACCCCGTTCTGCTGATTCGGAACATGCTGCTTTGGAGTCTTTGCCTGAGAGAGACTCGGCAGACCTTGAATAAGCAAACAGCAACATCAGGGCTATTTTTAGAAGGGATTTAACCTTCCGTTGTCCTCATCATTGATTTGTGATCAGAAACAAAAAAAGGAGAGTAGAATTTGATAGGTGATCTCTGACATGAAAGAGTACAGCAGTTACGCAGCCAGAAAAAGAAAGAAAGAGGGGAAAAAAGAAAGAAGAATGTTTTCAATACCTGTGATGTGTCATATACACATATATGACTGATAAAGAATAAGAAACCATATGTTTCTTATTCCAATTGTCCTCTGCACCCCTTCTCTCCGAAGAAAGGATAGTAATGAAGTTTTATTACACATAAAATTAGCTTCAGTAAGTGCTGCCATTAACTAGATAATAAAAAGAGTTGCCTGGATGTTGCAAAAGAATTGTTTTTTAAAATGTCAGTTAATTGCTAAATGGCTCCAGCTCCTATCCAGCTACTTTATCTTTGCACCAATGAAGACTTCAGCAACTGAGTGAAAGATTTTATGTCCCTCTTCTTTGTTCCCTGCAAGGAAATGTAAAAGACAGAGCCTCTTACACACTGCAGCAACTTTTGATATTAGAGCATCCAGCCTGTCCCTGGCCCCTGCGGTGTCCCTAGGACGGACGGACAGACCAAGTCACTGAACTCCTTGGGATGTTCACCAGGACTCTGCCAGGTCCCGGCTCAGCCCTGGTGTCACTTCTGGACCTTTCCAGAAGGAATGTTGCCAAAAAAATTATCACAAACATGCTTTGAAGCATAATTGAACACCGAAAGGGGTCTTCCTTGGATGCAAAGGGCAAGCGCTGTAAACCCTGAGTTAGGGTTTAAGCCCATTCCAGCTAACGCACTTCTCTGAAATCAGAGATGAACCATTAATGAACAAGCAGACAAGAGGGAAGGGGGAGAAGGGGGCAGGCGGAGGTGAGGGGAAGATGCACACCAACAGGAGCAAAGCTCGCATTTTGAATCCTCTTTCAAGCACGTTTATTAGTCCTCCAGACCTGACCCTGTGATACTGTTTACAGTACGGAACTGCTGCCTGAAAAGCAGCTGGTCATATTAAGTCAGAACATTAAACTAACAGATTGTAACATTTCATTACCATTGTGCCATTTGTGTGAAAACGGAGTCTGTGTTGTTGTTGGGGACAGTCTGCGTTAGGCTGGCATCCCGTTCCTCCAGGCCCCTGAGACCTGACTCTACTTAGCTTTGCCTGGCTCCAGCTCTGTGGTCGCTTCTATGTCCCTTCTCCTTGCTCACAGTGTCTACTTATTTAAACCTAGTGCAACGAAGCTTTTAAGCACGTGCTTAAAGTTAATCGTATGCTTTGCTGAATAGGAATGGTTTTAAGCACGTTCAAATTTAAGCATATGGGTAAGTGTCTGGCTGGAATAAGTGCTGTCGTTATGAGCAACTTTTGAAAAGCCTATCAATTGTGTGCATAATGCCTGAGCATCCCTATGCAGAGCACTCCTTTATTTGGGAGCAAAGGAACCTAGGGACCTAGACTGTAAGCTTTCTGGCTTTATTCACAGCCTAAATCATCATCAATAACAGACACTTGTATCACTGTGTCTAACATGTTCATTTATCCTTCAAGAGTTCTGTCTAGTTTATTGTATAGATTAATATGAAGCAAGTTTTGCTTTGCTTTTATACAACGGCGCTGTCTTGGCATGCAAGCTCTCCAGGTACCGTACAGAAAAAACACTACTTTCCATCAAGTCCTGTCACCTTTATCCTGTTCTTCTTGGATGAAATGCCTGTTGACTCAGATGTCAAGATTAGTTCCTGTTTTGTTAAAAAGTGGTAGGAACACATCAAATAGGTTGAATTTTCTCCAGCAAAAATGCCACCTCTAAACTGTGGTTAGACTCGGCATGAAGTTTTAATAGGGAGCTCAGGGAATTAATTAGGTATGTAAAAATTGTCAACAGGAATGAGAACTCATGTCCATCACCAAAAATATAACCTATGGTTGAAGAAAACATTGCTTGGGGACACATCCAACATGGATTTTTTATGTGAGATCCCATTGACTTCAGTGGGAATTCTTTTATGGAATGATAGTGGAATATGGCACCCTGGTCATTGTTCCTTAAGAGGCTTTAGCTGCCCTACAAGACAAGGTAGATGGTCTGAAGGTTTTACATGACGTGATTCTGAGATGAACACATAAGTGATGTAGAAAAGCCAGATCTGAATTAAATGGGTCATCTGAAGTGCATGCAAATAAACCCTTCACCCTATACTGCCAAATTGTCTATTTTAGATTAGATAGATTTACAGAAACAATATTTTACGTAAGCTTTGCAGAGTTTAAATTCATATTCTTGCGATAATTTTCTATATCCTGGCAAATGTAAATGTGAATTTTATTTAGGTATGCTGGCGGTCCTTCTGAATAAAGATCAGAGGAATCTTAAATGTCTTAAAGCAAATCAAGCTCTCCAGATATTGTACTTTTGAATATGCAAAATATCATGACTGTAAGGTCTTTTAGCCAGGAGTTTACTGAGTCTCTCAGCTGGAATATTGTTTAGGCCTTTGACAATCCAAGAGTTTCTCTTCCCACAGTGCAGAAAGTTTACAGTTCTAATTCTCCGTGCATATAGAAACTCCATGGCTGGTCAGAGGGCAATTTTTGCCCTTGGTGTAGTTTTGAAGAGATGGAGGCAGGGACCTGGCTGGTGGACAAAGGTAGTTTTGTGGGATAACCACAGAAATGGCAGTGAGTCTAAACTCAAAAGCGTGGTTCCGTACTGGGGAGGTGGATTAGTGGGCAGGCCACCACTGAGGTGGATGGTGTTGGGTTTTATTTTTTTTTAATTTATTGTATAGATCTGCATTCCTTCTCTTTCTTGGAGTATGCGTGTACACTAATTACGTAGTTAGAGGTGCTGGTGTTGACGTCATTAAAACAAGAGTAAAAATAATTCGATGCAAATGGTTATTTATTACCTGTGAATAAAAGTACAGACACTATACCCCTCCCCAGGAACAAGTTTGATACTGTGATGAAATACTATTTATGAATAAAGCAAGATGCTATTACAACACTCTAGTAATGAAGAGAGAATTCTGTGAGTTCATTGCTTCTTTGTTAAATGCTAAACCCAATAAAGGGATTTGGAAGATGCCTGGGAGGGATAACTAGCAGAGAGTGAAAAAAAAAAAAAAAAGGGAAAAGGAGAGTGGTAAAATGGTATAGATGAGAACACACAGAGGCATTTCCCTTCGGTTTTTATTCTGATCACACAGTGTTACTCTGGGGTAACTCCTTGAAGCTAATGGTTAATAGACAAAACAAAATTGGTCTGGAGAGAAAAGAAAGTATTACAAATTTGTGGAAGTGGAAGAGGAATTTGACCTCATCTAGACACATTAGCAAAGGATAACTGGGGGTGAAATTCTCAAAAGTCTGAAACTGCACTTTGAAAATTGATGTAGGATGTATCTATCTCTACACATGATTACAGTACAAGTACACATAAACACACCAGATTTAAGTTACTAAGTTAAGATATAGTTAGTAATGCAGATGAAACAGTAAGAAGCTTTCTGCAAGTTGCTTCTTGAGTGGCCTGGCAGTCAATGTTGAGCTTATTGATGCCCCGTGCGTACTGCCAGCAATGCCAGAACTACCTGATTTAGACCAGCATGGATGTATCTAATGAGTTGCAGCACGGGCATTTTAGATGCTTGAAGGTTAAAGCTTTTAAGCTTTCTGTCACTTCTGAAATATAAGATAGGCAGTTGGACTCAATGATTGTTGTAGGTCCCTTCCAACTGAAATATTCTCTTCTCTTCTCTTCTCTTCTCTTCTCTTCTCTTCTCTTCTCTTCTCTTCTCTTCTCTTCTCTTCTCTTCTCTTCTCAGTTCAGACTCCTGATACAGAATCTTAGAATCATAGAGTTGTTTAGGCTGGAAAAGACCTTTAAGATCATCAAGTCCAACCATTAACCTAGCACTGCTGAGTCCACCACTAAACCATATCCCTAAGCACCATGTCTACGCATCTTTTCAATACCTCCAGGGATAGTGACTCAACCACTTCCCTGGGCAGCATGTTCCAGTGCTTGACAACCCTTTTGGGGAAGAAATCTTTCCTAATATCCAATCTAAACCTCCCTTGGTACTACTCGAGGCCATTTCCTCTTGCCCTATCACTTGTTTCTTGGGAGAAGAGACCAACCCCCACCTGGCTACAACCTCCTTTCAGGGAGTTGTAGAGAGCGATAAGTCTCCCCTCAGCCTCCTTTTCTCCAGACTAAACAACCCCAGTTCCCTCAGCTGCTCCTCATCAGACTTGTGCTCCAGACCCTTCACCACTTCGTTGCCCTTCTCTGGACACGCTCCAGCACCTCAATGTCCTTCTTGCAGTGAGTGTCCCAAAACTGAACACGGTACTCGAGGTGTGGCCTCACCAGTGCCCAGTCCAGGGGGACGATCACTGCCCTGGTCCTGCTGGCCACACCATTCCTGATACCAGCCAGGATGCTGTTGGCCTCTTGGCCACCTGGGCACACTGCTGGCTCGTATTCAGCTGGCTGTTGACCAGCACCCCCAGGTCCTTTTCCACCCTGTGGGCTGCGGGGGCTTCATTCTGCTCCCCATCCTTGTCTCCCAGCTCAGGGGGCCGGGTACCTGGAGAACAACTGGTTTTAGTATTAAAGACTGAGGCAAAGGCAGCATTAAGTACCTCAGCCTTTTCCTCATCCTTCATCATATGAAGAGCTTTTGAAGATTTTCTTCTGCAACTAATTTTTATTACAGAAATGGAGCAAGTAAGCAATCATCTGCATATCACAACTTTTCTGTTTCCCTGGGTCCCTTCAACTGCCGTGCCCAGTTTAAAACGTGACAGTCAGTCTTAAGGCAGCACATTTGAATTCAGTATTTGCTAAGCTATCTTCATAGCGTAGGCTTCAGAATGATTGGTGATTTCAGGATGTTGTTTTCTGAAGAAATTGGAAACACTTGGAAATGAACCCCTAAAATACCACCAGGAACATTTTTAACTCTTTTGAAAAGGGCTTAGAAGTATCGGCTATTTGAGGAGGTGAACACTGTGCGTATTAAACCGATGCCTTTTCAAAGCTCTGAAGCTGTTGCTAAAATGTTACAATAAAAAAG
This sequence comes from Grus americana, assembly GCF_028858705.1. Classification (NCBI taxonomy): domain Eukaryota; kingdom Metazoa; phylum Chordata; class Aves; order Gruiformes; family Gruidae; genus Grus; species Grus americana. Next base: position 21,727,037 of record NC_072861.1, on the reverse strand, counting down.
TCGTTCCATCCAGAACACATTATCGGTTAATGCAAACACAGGATTTTTAAAAAGCTATCATAATCTTTGGTGGTCAGAGCAAGGAAATAATAAAATGAATACAATCTCATCAGCTCACACTCGTGACCTCACGTGGAGCGCTGGTACTTCACAGGACTCGCTGTAAAGCTACCAATAACCTACAGTGTGACTCGGTGTTTTCTGTTCAGGCACAAGTCTCTCTGGAAAGCAGCGTCAGCTCAGGGCTTCAGTGGGACCGTGACTCTCATTAGGAGACAATAGGCAGGGAAAGCTCCACAAGTTTTAAATGAGGTCAAGAAAACCTTTTGATCCAATAATAGAGGCATCTTAGGATGCAAGTCATGAATGTTAAAAGCCCATTTCAAAGCAGCATTGGAATAGAAGAAGTAACGCTTCGAGTACCCGAGATCAAATAAGCAATTGTTTTGTAGAAATTCTGGATCAAAGTGACAGTAGTTACCTGACTGGTGAATCAACAGATTGCAAGAGGGTGAAATCATAATCCGAAATTCAGATATATCTCGACTGAAAGCACAATACTGTATAGATACGGGTAGCTGCACTGTGCAGTAGCTGAGGATACGTCCCTACCTTCAGCACTATAGGAAACAACATAAGTATTTTCCTACTTGAGTTCCAGATGCAGGGAGAAAAAAGGATGTTACCAAGGGGAAAATGCAATATGCTGACCATCTGGTGAGGCACTTGCAGGCAGGGTGTGATCTCAGCTACAGGAATGGATCACCCACATCTTTCTTATCCAGACTGCCAAGCAGCAGTCGAGATGCAGAAAAGATTTGTCTATTAAGAGGTGCAATGAAATACCATCATACTTGAGAGAATTAACATAACTAAGTGCAGGCTTCGGCTTCTTGACTTTTTGTATGTTTTGCACTTGGATTATGTAACATAAAGTAGCAAAAAATAATGTAGCATTATATTTGACCATATGTTTAACATTAGCATGAGTGATGCCATATGCTAATTATCATGAACAAATGACCTATGATTAAAAAACATTATTTCAGAAATGTACGAATTTAACCCTATTTTAAGTGAAAAGTATTATCAACAGTTTAAATTATGGAACTATTATATCCGGCAGTTATTAGAATATATGAAATACATCTCTAGGTTAGTAACAGGGTTCTGAAGAACTACTTGGATGCTTGCTTTCTGATTTCTTGATTTTTCTTTCTGATTTGCTGCTTACAACACACCTAGACTGTTAAGAGTTTGCAGTGGATGCCTTCTCTGCCTGTCAATGTACTGGCAAATCTGCAAGTAGCTGTACGTCTTCCAAAGCAGTGAGTGGTGGTGCCCCTACTGATAAAAGAGTTCTCTGTAATAGATGTATTAGCATTAAACATTATCACTTTTATGCATGCCACATTTGAGTAGGCCTGGTTTTGTCAGCTTTTTGATCTCTACTATGTAAAGCATGGGGTTTTTATGTGGCTGACCAATACTTACATCTCAGACTTCCATTGCTGAATTTATAGAAGGTGATTGATCAAAATGTGTTGAATCTCATACGGTCATATATAAAGTGGCACGTTGTCATCTTGTACATCTCTTTGCTTGCTCCTCACGGGTGACTCTTTGCAAGTCTGTTTTAGGAGACCTGCTCAAGATGCTTAGGCATGGTACAGAGACTGCCAAGCAGGTCCATGGTGATGGGGCAGGTCCGAGGTCAGGCCAGGATACCAGTCCATGGGCTGGGCATCAACAGGGCTCGTGGCCAGGCAGAAGCCTGGCTGGGACAGAGCTGGAGACAAACACATCTGCTGCACAGCTCAGGCAGGGGCTGAAGGCCCAGGGCTGATGAGAAATGGAGCTCCTGGGTCCTTGGGCAGGGAGTGTGGGTGGTGGTCCCAAGGGAGGCTGGGCAGGGCCATCAGGGCCCATCAGTGCACCCAGGACCCTGACAGTACAGTCCGGTATAGACAGCAGTACTTGAATGGTGTGCGTCAGAGGACTCCCTCCAGCCATGTGCTTCCATGAAGCCCAGGAACAGCTTTTGAAGTCACTTCCAGCTGTGATAGCCACAGCCTCTTTCTTCAGAGGGTTTGGTGTCTTGTGTCATGGATGTACCATTGCTTCAGTCTGGCCAGCATTTCACTTTTGGTTACAAAATGTGACTTCCTTTCCAAGCTAGCGTCTTATCAACCCCATGCCAGCATTCTTTGGTAACCTTCCTCAAAGTGACGGGCCAAATTTGGAACACATCATGAATGCCAAATTCTCTACTTTGAGTGTGCAATGTGGACGTTACATGAGTGTTCAGCCCTTTATGTTTTGTATGTTTTGTAACAAACTAATGTTTAGAGACTATTGTTCCTTGTTTCTGTTCTTAGAATCAGACACAGCATGCACATTTTTGACACATTATTAAATATATCCACCAGGTAATCAGGTTGAACAGTGTTCATCCTAAAGGTTCAAAAAATAGTACATTGCAAATGCAGTTTCTACTTATTATGCAAGTCGTCTTCTGCAAGCAGAAGTGAAGAGTGGGAGAGGTGGAGATACAATCCCATGTGTTGATGGAGTGATTACTTCAGGAATTCATTTATGTTTTCTAAAAAACTTTATGCAGATTTGTCCAGGTCATTTGGATCTCTGCCTCTCAACTGTACACATGCTGAGGATTATGAAACCCCACTGAGTTCTCATCTTCTGAATTCTTTTTATCTTGTTTTCACTTTGGACTGCATCATACTGAAATTTAGTGGGAATATGTTATATCCCTAACTGCAAAGTTATCACAATGCATTTAACATGGCCTGCATATCAATTACATTCCTATAATCAAGAATATGTGTGTTAAAGAGTCTGGAACAGCGCATATAAAGAAATCAAGAATTTAGTTAAGATTTTATAACCATGGGCTTATAGTCAGTGAGAAATAAAAATGCATGCAGACTTGGTTTTTCTTCTCTTTCCTTCCTCGGGCAGCTGCCCAAATGTTGCATCTCTGAGTTATAAGAGGGAGTTCGATTTGGCTCCTGTACAGATTCCGCATTCACTGAACTGCTTTCTTCATTTAGTTAACGGTCTTTCTGAGCAACACTGGGTTGCATTCATCTTTATTATGCAGTAATGGGAATCACTGCATGGGAAGCCTTGATCTGGAGTTTTGCATAAAACTGCAGCTTGCAGATGCTCTAATCCTACGAGCTATTAGTACAATAAACTTGTAATTGATATATAGGTATAAGTCTTCCACATCATCTACCTGAAAGCCAAGAGTTATGAAATTTAATAAACTGCCTGTGTCCTTGGAGCTGCGATCTCCCTTCATTTAGGAGAACAAAATGTCCATCACTGCTCCTGACAATTATTAGAATAATTGTTAACCTGCTATGAGAAGTAATTCAACATCAGGGCAATTTCTGAGACACAGTAGGCAAATTTAAAACATTTTATTGTGCTAATATTACAGTTACAAGTGATATTTTAAAGCGATTTACCATGATAATGTCAATGCAGTGCTAGGACAAGTAGTTCCTTTTAATGCTGTTCACAGAAAAGCTGGTATCCATGTAGATGTAGAAATGCTTCTGAAAGCCTGGTTTAATAAAACTAAAAAGCAAAATCAGTGTGATACAGTATATTTGTGAAGAAAAAAAATGCTGGATGAATTTCTAGAAGTGTATGTAAGTAAATGCCTGCTATGAGGCAGAGTTGAGTAACACATTGCAGTCAACACATGCCATTGACTACGTAACAGTGTGCAGTGTAATTTATGTCTTTTTCTTTCTAAGAAAAACAGAAACTCTGTAAACATCTGCAAAAATATTTAAGTATTACCTCCAAGGCACAATTTCACCACATTTCTAGCATATTAAGGCCAACTAATCATGTATGTAATAAAGAAATGCTGTTTTTCCTTAGTAGCATGCAAGGGAAGTACCATCTTTGTGGAGATGTATATTTGATGAACTACAGCAATGATTATTTGATTGATTCAACTATCGGAGAGATTATAATAATCATAAAACAATTCAAAACATCATTAACTAGCGGAGCATTTGAAATAATACAAATGAGACATTGATTCATGGTCATGTTTAGATTTACTTTTATGTACTGTTGTGGTCCTTAAATCTTTAGAGCTAGTTCACGCACAATTAGGGACACTTCTGTGAAGCTTCTGACTTTTCATTGCAGTGTCTCATAAAGTCCGTATGTCTTTGCATAGGAACACTGACATTTTTGAGGATCATTAGCATAAAGAAACACCTCGTAATGATGGCTTCCCCATTCTCTCCTTCCTTCTGCTACTGTGCCTGTCCTTTACATCCAATGGGGAAAGCTGATCTCTTGCAGAGGATTTAGAAGCAACAGAAGAGGACCGGGAGGCTCCTCTTCCCCTTCTGAACACCACCAGAGACCAGGCGGCCATAATGTCGATATTGGATGTTTCAGTCAGATTTTCTACAGTTCCTCTTTTTTGCTGCAACAAAGGATTTTCCTTAACTAGGGCACACATTAATGATCAGATACTTTTATCCTTTCCTGCCAGAGCCCAAAGTCTTTTCTCCCATCCATAATATTCTTTGCCTGCTTCTGCTTGATAATCAATGTCGGCAGTTTTATTAGTTACGGTGCCTAATTTAACATCAAAAGAATCAGACCACCTCTCTGGTGTGTGAATGACTGGAAGACCTGACTCAGAGAAGACATAAGGCATGTTAAGTGTTTCATAGGAATCAGGTTTTCAGTCTGCCAACATTGCTGACTCGAATGCAGGGAGAGCTAAGGGACACCATGGTGGGTACAAAAGCAGCAGTAAAGACTTTTTTGTGCTAGATCCCAAAAGTGTGCCTGTGAAAATATTCCCTAAGGCAGCTCTCCATCACCGCTCATATTAAACCTTTTGAGTCAATGTGTAATCTGGTAAACTTTATTCATCCAGATAGATGCATTTGAATGAGAACTCACTCTGCGAGTAAAGACTGGCCAGTAGAAAGATAACAGTTCTTATTTGTCTTCCTCTATTATTGTAACGATATTACAGAGGATAATGAAGTGCAAGTTACAGCAATTAGTTGGTGGCAGCACAAATTATAAGCACAGCACTATTACTTTCATATACTGCGCTGTGCAATGCAGCCTATTGATTTAACGGCAGCTTTTCTTTTTTTCCCTTTCACTCTCTAGTAAAAAACAACACTGAGATTTATGTGAGCAGTACTGTTTTGGAATACAGATCAGGCTGGAGAAATGCTGGTGTGAATCTTTGGATGCTCACTATTTAAAAAAGACCAGCCTAGGTTAATTCATAAAGTGCTTTACAAAATAGCATAAATGCCGTGTGTTCCACAGTAGGGCTCCTTGGCTTTTTTCCTCACACCTGACTGCCTATTAATCTGCCTTTTAACTGTGCCTGCGTGTAGCCACACATGGTTGGAGCCACCAGCAATGTATCTCTCTCCAGGCCTCTCCGAACTGGGTCACCCTTTTGCTATTGGTTAGTGTTAAATTATTCCCTTTGAGATAACCAAGACACTCCACGGTGCTATCTATTGTCATGTGCTGGCACTGAGATTTTATAACAGATTATGGGCAATCTGTCATTTCAGGCTGTTCAAGGATATATGAAAAATTAGACACATGTTGCGCTCTCACACTGAAAAATTTGAACAAGAGCAACAAACCCCATATTTTTTCCCATTTATTATTCAATTATTATTACCTATTAAAATATGGTAAAGAAAGCACGAAGTGCACCTTGAACGAAGAACTCTAATGCTGTACGGCATTTGTCACTATCAAAACGTTCGTATGGATTTCGATGGAGAATAACTTCAGCTGCCTTGAGTCGGCTTCGAGGTGCAGCAGCTTCCACAGAGCACTTGGAGGCTGAAGCCCCATCCTGACTGTGAGTGCCCTTTGGCTGGACCTCAGAACACACCTCACCGGTCATTATTTCAGGATTGAGGCCAAACGACCACGGGATGATAATACATTTAGATTAGTTTATAATTAATGTCTCCTGGTACAATTTGCTGCTTCTTTTCACTGGAAAATGAGAACCCAGAAGGATTTTATTGTTGATTTCGTGGGGATTTTAAGTTCAGTCTAAATCATGGCCTTTGTGTACAACCAAGCCACTGACATTGTAGGAATGCTTGTATAGACTTCAAGAAGGTTTGAATTTTATCCAGGTAAATATCTCATCTGAGTGCACATATGTACACCTGAATAGTTCAATTCTGACCAAACAATATATATTCCCTGTATATTAATAATATGTACACATATTTTATATTTCTTCTGTATGTTTTACATATTTTATACATATATATGTAATATACATTTTTATAACCTGTATATTTATGTATCTTTATATATGCGTGTACGTGCCTGTGTGTTTGTTGCACTCATGGCTGTCAATCTTTCGCTATCTACGCTTGTGAAACTAGACGTATGTGTAGATAGATGGATGGATAGATATTATTTTCCTATCTACACACTTCCCCTTAGGCATTTCCTAAATCAGGAGCCATTTTTGCCATTCAGGAGTGACTTTTGCTTTTGCCTGGATTGCTCCTCTTCCTTCTCTTTCTCTTCCAAAAAGACTTTTAGTCTCTGATATCGTCTGGGCCTCTCTTCACAAACATGAATGTGCAAGCTGCCCTCTGGCTCACTCGCCATGGCCCCAGGTGCTGTCTGGACCTCCTTTTCTCCAGTGCAGTCGCAGACTTATCATTCTGGCATAGTGTTTCTTTCTTGGCCAAGCCCCCAAAAAAATGCTGTCGCCCTCACCCTCCGTTTTCTATTGCCTATTCTTGACAATGACGGCTGCCCCCTCCTTGAAATCAGTTTTGGTCTCCTTCCCTTCCCCACCTACACATAATCTCATTTGTGTATGTGTTTGCCTACACATAATCCCATTTCAAGAAACAAATTCAACTATGTCTGCCTGGACAGCTCACATTATTTCTGTTCAGAACAGAAGTATTTGCATCCTCCTCTCCTCTCTCGCTGTGCCCTGTCTACTACCTCCTTCGTGTATTGTGAGGGACACCACCATCATGCTGTTTGTCTCCCACACAACATGGTTTTCTTTGAGTTGGTCTCCTACACGTTCACATCCAGGCTATGTCAAAGTTTTCTAAGATTCTTTCTGCACAAATTCTCCCCGATGTATATTCCTTCCCCTCTAATGCTGAATTATGTGATGTAGTGAAGTGCAGGCTCAGAATTTAGCAGGATATGGCTTTTATTGTGCTTGTCTCTGATAAATAGACATCGTCTGCCGATTAACATGTTTAATATTTCACCTAATATTGTATGTTAAAAAGAGAATTGTGTTGGATATTTAATTCTGAAAAACAAGCAGTGAGATGATAAATGCCATGAAAAACAACTCCAGTCACTGCAATGCTTAATGTTTTCTAGTCTTGATTTTATATCAGTTTCCAATTACCACTACAAAGACCAAACACCCATGTTGATATAATTAAAAGACATCTAAGCAAATTGAGAATTGAATACATATTTCAGACCTTAGAATAAACAATCCTAATAAACTTTTTACACCATCAAGGAAACCTATTTTTATATTCTAAAGAAGGACATACTGCAATGGCTGAACAAGGACTAGGAAGCTGTTGTTTCACGTGGGGGCAGAGTTGGTGGAGAGAGTAATTTATTCTGGGACAAGTAATCCCTACCAGCCCCACATCTGGTTTAGATTATTTCTCTTGCTGTATGTCGGCCAGTACAATCACTGGATGAAGCCTCAACTCTTGGTTAAAAACTGAAAGCAACCCCATAAATGCTGCACTCCCATGCCCTCTGGCAAGTGGTGGAAGTAATGATCCAAAAGGGTTTAGGAGTTTTATTGCAGCAGGGAGGCAGCAGGGGTCAAATCTGCACCAGAAGACCTATAACTAAGTCTGTAATTCTTACATAGGCAAAGCTGCAGGGATTTCTGCTTGATTAAGGATTGCATGATTGAGGCCAGTGACATTAACAGGCACAACATCCACTCTGCATCTCAAAATGGTGATCTAACATGAAAAAAACCGCCATGTAATAGCAGAATCCCAACACTTTCTTGCTGGTAAAAGTGGCTACATGCTTCCCATACACATGCCAAGTCTGTAAATGGAATTTATTTCTCATTTTTTTCTGCTGTCAAAAGCAATTTTAGGAACTTTCCTGTTGTATTTAATGCATGTCTTTCGCCTGTATGAGCTCTGAACTTCACCAGTATTGTTTTGAGGCTACGTGATCAATAAATGTCAGCTTCTGAAGTGCTTTGCCAGTTTAGGTATCAGAAATGAAAACATAAGCTTCAGCTCTCTTTTACTGGTCATGACAAATTGATTCTTTTTGGTCTACCTTGCATTTCTATCACTTCATCCGTCTGAAGAGAAGTGGATTTCTCACTGTTACCTGCTGTTAGGCCAACCTGAATTCCAAAATCCTTTCAAAGGTTTGTTGTTAAATTTGCCTTGTGATCACGTGCACAATAAAATGGGAACCAGTGGGATTCTGAATGTGCAAGGACTGGGAAAGCAAGGCTGGGATCCGCGTTAGCTGGCTTTAACTGTTCACAGCACCGAGCCGAATTGCACGTTTCCTGGGCCTAATATCTTTATTAGCGTCCAGCCTTCGAGCAGGCAGTTTGCAAAACAGAATCCAGCAGTCCACTTACTTACCTGTTGAAGCCTTTCGTGTTTTGGCAACTAAGAGTAGTAAAACAAAGACTGTGCATGCACAATGAACGTGCACTTGTAATTACAATTTGTACATGGATATTCATGGTTATGCAATTAGGTGAGGAATTATATGCTTAAATGGCCACCTGGGCACTCTATGGCCAAATAAAAGTGTCACCATTCCAATGTACAGTGTATATAGGTTTACTTCAAAAGAAACAACACAGAATTGTTGGATCTCCGGTGCAACACTGTATTCACTTCCCCAGAAGACAAGAGGCCAACTCACGATGAAGAAACCTGAGCAGGATTGTTTTCTCATCGCTGTTCTGAGCAGCAGCACGAGTTCAGGAATGGATTGATCTGAAACTATACCTGTAGTTCCCTAAAATATATCCACAGTTTACTCTGGTTTACAGCCAGCTGTTACTGAGACACAAAAGTGCAGCGTGCACTGCAACTTGGCTTAGCTGTTTTCCCCCCAGAAGTCTGTTAACGAACACTTTCATTGTTCTTAAGGGTTTGTGACACATATGACATGTAGCACTTGCATTCTTTCTGAGTTAGTTAATGAATTGAGTGTGCATTACTGTCTACTGAAATCTGTCTCTGAGATTTCCAATTCATTTTTGCTTAATTTCTGTGTTCTGGAAGTTTTAAAACTGTCAGCAAAGATGTTTTACCAGTCTTCACATTATGACAGTAATCTGAACCCTAGTTTCACGAAAGGGATGCCAGTTACATTCCTTTTCCTCAGATCCCATAGGAGGAAGTATGGGTGAGCAAAAGCTGCTGCTGAAAGAAAAAAAGAGCATGTAAAATACATATCCACAGGAAAAAAAAAATAAAAAGAGCATTAGTCATCTATGCAGAACATATACAACACTTAATTAAATCGGGTTTCACTGAAATTAAAATAAATGGCATGAATTAATGAATGCATTTTGTGATGAACACTCAGCTCCCATTGTGCGAGCAGACTTTACAAGAGGCATTTTAGATAAGATGTTCTGCGGGGCAGAAGCTGTCGCTGTACGTTTGTACCGCCTATAAGGGCAACGGGCAGAAGATGGATCTCTGCTCTGGCATCTGGATGTATCCCAGCTCTTCTGCCTCCCTGCTCGGTGACCTTGGGCAAGTCACATCTCCTTTCCTTGTCTCGATCTCCCCATTGGCAGAACGGTGGTTATTTGGATAATCTCTGAAAGAATTTTGTAGTCTGCTCAGGAGTAACAATATTTAGGAACAAAAGCATTATTGTAACAATAATGCCTGATTTGCGTGCCACTTTGTTCCCCAGCATGGGGTTTAAACAAAATTTATGTAATATACTGGCTTGTGCTGGATCTCTGCACAGGAGTGAATCTTATCCAAGATCAATATAGTCATTCCCCAGTCCTGTGGTTTTTATGAGTTCTACAACATAAAGAAATCAGGTCCTTCCACAACAAAAGCACTATGCCTCTGCCATGGTTGTTAAGCTTGGGAATTGGACAAATGCTAAATTCCATTTTTCCGATGTTTTTCACCGCTTCTGTAACCGTTAATGAAATTACAGTCTTACTAATCACAATATGACATCCTGGCCATGTAAAAGGCATGGGTGAACTGTCAGCAAATACAAGTTTGAGTGAAAAAAGTGCAGGCCTTCACCTGCTGTTATTCTGCTGATTTCAATAAGGTTATACGGTGTTTTCAAAAAGTTTTAATTTTGATTTTCCATAAAATATATCAATATCACTCATTTACAAATTTTGTCGTAGCGTTCTTTTGATGGGTGATTGGATTTCTGGGGAAAAATCACTTTGGGCAGAAAAATATTGACTTGTTAAAAAACTGAAATTGAACTTTTCAGTAAGAAACTAATTTTTTCTGTAGAAGGAGGCGTTTTCAATGGAAAAGAGGAAAATAATTTTTATAGTGCAGGTTTGTTGAAACTTCCAGCCGCCGGTGACTGCAGTTTAAGGAGAGCCTGCACAACCAGCCCGGGTGCCTGCTCTGGAGCCCTGGCGTGAACCTGCCTTTGCGTGAAACACCTTCTCCACGCCTGACCTGGAGCCAGTTAGGAGCAAAGCAAAGCCGTCACCGGCAGGCCCTAAGTGTGCTCAGCTTGTCTGTGTAACGAAGCCATTGGAAAAGTTCGGTTACAGATGCTCCCTTTCCCTTCTTTTACCCTCCCATTCCCCTTTCTCCTTTTCTTTGTTTCGTCTCCTCCCTTTTTCTCCCCATTCCATGTCAGGAAGGGCCACCTCGGAAGGGCCGGGGGAGCACAGCACCGCACCGGCAGAGACTAGTGGGATCAGCAACTACAACAGTGAGTGGTTCCAAACAAATCCGGTGGCTAACGTAGGGTGCCTTGGGTGGCGGGACCTGAGGGTGCTGGTTCCAGCCTTTCCCTGTGCATGGTTTCTCTCTTGAACGGCACGTAATCCTTTGGACCCCAGACCTGAGAGATGCTGAACCCTGCACTGCCCCAGAAACTCCAGGGAGTTGGGTAGTTTCGTACAGGGCTTCAAGCTTCTCAGGATTTTGTCATTTGTTGTTTTTAACTGGGTTAACTTTTTAAACCCATCCCAACCTGTGTTTTAGACAACTGGATGGATGCAATTCATAGTGCTATGTCTTTTAACGGTGCACCATGCTGCAGTCCTGTCTGATGCCTCCAAAACAGCACGCTGGTGACACGAGATGCATTGCCTTCTGCTTTTCTCTAACATGGTGTTGCTGAGGTTCTGATCACTAAAGACCTTGTGGAACTTTATGTTAAACCAGCACTTGGTCAGTATGTCCTGACCAAATTTCAACTTGGGTAATCACTCAGGGCCCAGAATTGGAAGTTATCACTCTTTCTCACGTCTTATTTAGGCAAAAGCCACATAACACCGTTTAGAATCATAGAATGGTTTGAATCACAGAATGGTTTGGGTTGGAAGGGACCTCAAAGATCATCTAGTTCCAACCCCCAACATCTAGTTCCAACCTCCAATTTACATTTTCTTGAGCATATCTCTCAGCTTCAGTTATAAAAGGCACTTACCTTGCTAAGGTTTGATCTGCTGTCTTGATCTACAAGTTAGATAGCTGTGACTCATTTGTTAAAGAATCTCTATGTTGTTTATGTTTTAGGTTAAATAATACTTTGGCATTGTATTTTGCCCCTTGTAATAAATAGCACACGCTGTATAAGTGAAAAATGTTATAGTACATTCAGCAACCATTGACTCTCCAGCTGCGTTGTGCTGAAGCGGAGTAGAAGTTGCTTTGAGTCACTGTGGCCGGTTGAGCTAGTGACCCTGCCGTGACTGATTTAGGTACCTTCCTGTTACATTCCGATGACTGTCAGGAAGGAGCAGTGCACCTCCGTACGGATGGGGTGGTGATGTGTATCGTTAGCACTCTGAGGACCAAATTGGCTGGCATCAGCTGACGGTGGTAGAAGTGCACCCGCCCATACCCAGAACGAATTTGATCTTGCTTCCTTATGCAAATCGTCTAATGAGAGCACTAGAATTTATTCTTAGTGTAGTCTGTGAAGATAGTACCTCTAATGTATGGGTATTTGCTCCTTTAATATATTTTGTCATATGTGTGGGTATATTTACAAAGCACGTGGAGTTAAATGTCATTGAAAAATATAATTAAAAATCAATTAAGAGACCATTTTAAAAATGAGAGGTTGTAAAAATGGAATTTACAATAACAACCAGACTAGGAATTTGGCATTTACATGTCTGTACCAAATAGTGATTCCCTTGTTAACTCTGCTTGAGTGACAAGGTGCTCTCTTATCTCCTGGATATAAATTCCAATATTCTCATTATTGCTAGGACAAATAAATACCTGCACAGAGACTAATTGCACTGCCAACTAACACCAACTGATTAAATTCAGACAATTGGTTTTTTGTTCTGACCTAGACCTAATGCCAAAAATATCCCATTGTATGAAGGGCCAGATTTTGCACTCAGCTTATGCTCAGTTAATGCATCGCAAATTCTGACCTACCAATACAAGCCTAAGTGCACAGAGACATTTTTAAATGTTTTCATTTCCCATATGAAACCTGAACATAGTCAAAAGCGAGCACGGAAGACGCATCTGGCCTATAACACGATACGTTGGTGAATGTGATTGCTGTGACTAGACCTCCGTGAGGTCCAAGGACATATGTGCACGAGGTGTTCTTGGATCCTTTGAGATACAAAGGTCCCCATGACACATTTTGGCATCCACAGAAATATAGTCAGAGAGAGAACAGCTTGGCAATGTCCCTATGAAATCCGTTAGGATGTGCGGTCTGGGTCTCTAGCCATGCTTACATGAACAGGCTTTTAAATGGTATGAGTTCAAGAACTGTCTTGTGGTGGGATCAAGCATACTGGAGCTATATCCAAACTTTAAGTCTTTTTACTTGTTAATATTCATAGTCTGCTTCCCCTTCCTCGTCCATCTTCATCACAAACAGCTGGCAAGTCTTTCTGGGGGTCTTCCTGAGGTTTTTGTAAAAGAAGTGGAGATTAAAAGTATAAAAAGCATTTTAAAAATCATAAACCCATAGAAAATACTAGGATCAATGGTGATGTCCATCCGGGATGATTCCATGGTTGAAGGGAACGGGGTGGGATTAGTGTTTGAAAGCTCCCAACCTGTGCCTGCGTTCCTGCCAGTTCTCTTCCTGGGCCATAGTGAGGCGAGGTGCCTTGCTCTTTCCAAGCACTTTAACTCCCTGCCTGCTTTGGCATCAGCCTGGGAGGAAGGGACGTTCTACTGGCAAGCGGTGTGCCTCTTCCTGGGGGAGACGGAAGGTCGGTGGGATTTGCTACAATGGGAGGGACTGTTCCTCTCAGGTTACGTGAATGTCCTCCTGTTTGGTTCCTTGCCGATTGGGTTTTTCCCTCGTGTCTGGCTTGGGTTTCCACAATTCAGCTGTCATCTCACATTCCTCAACACATATGCAGACCAAAAAGAATCAAAACCCTCTTAAAATTCTGACTTTTCAGCCCTTTTGAATTTGGGTGATATGAGGAGTCCGTTTCCCCGGTTTATGAGCGATCAGAGGCTTTGCATGTGCTAGTCTGTGGCTCGACCTGCCTTTTTCCTACTTTTCAGATCTATGGATGTCCTTGAAATAGCATACTTACACATATTTTATGAGTATGAGTTAGTTCAAGTATTTTGTTCTTTTTCAGAGATTTCTTCTCTCTTTTTTTTTTTTGTCCCAGACAATTTCCATAGGGCATTGCCTCTGACATTCTGGTGACACTACAAGCAGGAAGCACGCTGTTGTAGTCGTCGCTATACATCTTCACTCTGAACCATGTGATATGTGCTCAGACTTGGACTGAAGATGGGTTTTTTGTGTTTACATATGAACATCTGCTTCAAAATCCCAAGCCAAGAAAGACAAGAAGCAAATTAAACTATTTGTTCTTCTTTCTCTCTCTTTAATACCAAAGTAATTTCTTACATGCTATTTAAGCTTCCACTTTTGATCAGGAGATATTAAAAATGAATCTAAACAATTTCCATCTTAATCACATCCCTTTGTGGAAACAGGATAAGAGTGAGCTGGAGAAAAAAAACCCCGATAGCTACTTGGCTGCTAATGCACACATTGGTAACCTCTGCTATTAATTCTCTGCCCGACCCTTGGAACAGCGAGGTCTGCCCGTCCCTCCCGACAAGCCCCGCTGCAGAGCAAGAGGCCTTTGTAACACCGTGCAGCTTGAAATCAATCTCTGCCTGCGCTGAAGCAGCATGTGAACAATTCCCTGTTGCTCTTTGATTTGTGCTTGAGACCTGGAAAAGGGAGAGTTTTGAGGATGACTCAGATATTCCTTCTGCCCCCCTGGGCTTTCTTGATATGCCAGCCCAGCAACTAAGTCATTATTCTGGATGCCTCTGTTGCAAGTTCTCAGTCTTCTTCCTCCAGAGTGTCCTCTAATTTTAGAAAATGTCTTTAATAAAAACCAAATGAAACCTTGCATGTTTTCACAATCCTGAGCAGATTTTGGACAAGGCGTTGTTAACTCCAGGAGGAAAAACAATAAATTATGGTGCTAATTGGATTCAATCAATGAAAAATTAAAAGAGGAATTAAAACGAAGTTTAGTTTTTCACAAGACATTGGTCATTCTACACAAACACGGTTTCATTCTTTGATGAGATCACAGATTTGGTTGCTAGTTTAATTAAGGTAGCTGTGCAAATATAATAAATGTGTGTAACATGTTTGAATCAGTTCTGAAGGATATTCTGATTAAAAAAATAGCACTATAAAAGTACCAATAACATGCATTAAAAAAATTGAATATGAGCTAAATAACAGATCTCAAAAAGCAGCTGTCAATGTGGAATAATCATCAAATGTATTTTTGGTGGGCTTCTGGTATTAGACTTACTCCTATCAATATTTACATTAGTGATATAGAAGTAAATATAAAATCACTGCAGATAAAATTTGTGAATGATAAAAAAACTGGCAGAGTGGCGAGTGTTGATGAGGACACAGCATTCATACAGGGTGATCTAAACCACCTGAAAAATTGACATTTCTAGAGGGGTGATGAAATTTAGCTCCGCAGTGTCTGCGAAGGGTTGTGCTGCTTTTGGTGGGCACTTTGCTAACCTAGGGGCTCGGGGAACTGAAAGGCCTGAGGGTAAGGCAGGAGGCGGCAGTGAGGGTTTGCCAAACAAAGGGATCCAAGGAAACAGGAGGTATGTCCTTGGGCCAGGTGATGTTCTGCCCCTGAGGTTAGCTGGCACAGCCTTGGTCATGTCCATACAGCTCAAATCTAGCGTTCTCTCAAATAATCTGCCTGCATCCAGCCTGCCCACTGGGATTAGTCCCTGGGCTCTGCTAACCCCTGCGTGGCACCTGGACGTGATTTGAAGAAACACTATTTCACGCTCGCCTAACAGAGTGATTGGTATCAGTCGAGTATTCTGGGCAGTCACATGCTCATGTTGGCCCCATACCCTGGTTGCTTTACCAATAGAGTTATAACTAATGAGGCAGAGTAGTCGGTGTGAGGGATGATGAGAGCAGCATTCAGCACACCTGCTGCCTCCCCGCTGCCAAGTTTCTCATCTGCTGCCGCAAAGGAGAATTTCTAAGGAACGAAGTGATGAAGAGCAAATGTGATACCTTTTCTGTTGATGGGGTATCTCTCAGAGGCGAGAGGGCAGCCTGAGAGGAGAAACAAATGTCTTTAAGACCCCAGAAGTGCAGAAGGCAGTCCAGTATGATTTCCAGGAAAAAAATGGGCACCTCATTTCCATGCATCTGAATTCAGTTCAGTGTTTTGGTTTTAACAGAGCCAGCTTAGGTCAGTGGAAAGATTTTCATTTATTTAGTGAGGTTTACATTGGGCTTTGCAGCCCTGCGCATCTGCATGCTACAAACCATTGTCTTTCCTTGCAGTTTAAGGACACTAAGGAATGGAGACTGTCATCCTTAAGGGAGACACGTAATTATGAGGATTCTTTTATACTTCTCCTTGTGCTAGCTCAAGCTTCATGGATGAGTCTTCCTCCTGCTCTCAGGTTGGCCATCAATCACCAATACTAAAAACTCTTGGAACAGAAATATTACAATGGCTTGGGGAAGATCTTGCCATGGCTTTAAAGGGGTGTGAGGTTTAGTGGGCAGCTGTATAAATGGCTTTGGTTTATGGATTTTACATGCTATAAAAAGCCAACTCGCTACCCACAGTCTTAATTAGAGTGCACTGTACTATTAAGAGGGAAGTGGGAGCTTTGTCCATGCCAGACAGAAATCACCCAGTGTAAATCTTATCTAGGACACAGTTTTGGGAAAAAATATCTCTGTTTGGATGTCCTAGTCACAAAACAGCTGTTTGCAGTAAAGTGACAAAAAGGGACATTTCAAGTCTCACAGCTCATGCCTTTTCAGAATAGTGCAGATCTGTGAGTCTTTGAGCTCCCACAGGAGTTAAATAATGACTTTTATAATCATTGGTAAAGCTGTTCCCTTGGTTGTGTAATAATCAGGAACGAGCCTAGCACCTCTTCCAGCACAAACTTCCTTTCTAAGTGAGGAATGAAGGAAGTTCACATATCTTCTTGTGAATGATACACCGATTTTTTATTCCAGAGTCACATCACCGTAGCTTGCAAGCCAGAGGATCAGGACAGCTGTCCAGGCCTCTTCTTTCTTAGGACTTTGTGGGCGCCTATTGAATTCACTATGAATTTTCCACCATCTGTTTAGGGTTTGGCTCTATGTGCCAAGAGGATCAATAGTTCTTCATCTCTCCTTCTACTGAGGGAGCCTAAACCAAAATGCCCCTTGTATACTGAGGACTTAAATAGCTAAACACAGTAAAGAAACCCTTATCAGTGAGCTGTCTGACATCTGCCTCCTCTTTTCATGTACTCCACAGGTCAACAGTTATCGTATGGTTATCATATGGACCCAGAGAGCAACCCGCCAGGCAGCTTAATCCTTACATCCCTTACATCCCACCATTGCCTTTTTGCTTTGGATTGCAGAGGTTCCAGTCAGAGTCTCTCCTTCCTCTAATTGGCAGACATTAAGTTGTCATCTAGAAAAACAGTAGTTACAGGGAAAATCGGCATCTTCGAGTCACACAAACTCATCCAAATCTTTCCAGGCTTGTTAAACTCACTCCACTTCCAGTTTTCACGAGCTGCCGTGTAACACCTCGCTGACACTGTACAAACATCCCAGGAACACGGCGGGGGAAGAATCTCCTTCAGAGCAGAAGGACCTGCTTAGCTTGTGAGCTACAGCAAGGCTGCAGAGGCTGCAGTTCCACCTTGGCTTGTAATATTGTAAGATTTATTTTGAGATCTTATCAGCAATTCGCTGTGGGCCGCGCTCTGCTGAGCAAAATTCATCCATCAATCTACTTCTCTGGCCACATTCCAGCCTACGCTGAGGTGACAGTTCAGTTGTACTAATGATCAGCCTCACATACGCATTCCCCCCTTGGTCTGATTCTTCTTCTCTTATGATGATTTAATTGATTGAGCACACTGGCTTCTAGTCAAGAAGCTCTTCTCAGCTTAACTCTCACTTTAAAAAAATCACTGCTCAACATCTCTATAATTAGAGTTAGTTGCTAAACCCTGTATCCAGGTGATTACTGGTATATAAGAGGGACACATCTTGAACTGATCAAATCAGGGATTTAAGAAAAATGCCCTTGATCCATGTTTTGCAATTTGTTAATGTCTTCTACTTTCAGTATTTTTCCATTTTTTGGTGGCTCAATAAAGCTGGATTAGGAAGGTCCAGGTAGAATTAGGACAGTTAGGGTTTGTGGTTTTTTTTTAATTTGTATCCCTGTTGTTGTTTGGGGAAGCTCAGTATGGTTCATTAATATTGCATTTACAATGGAAAGGGATTCAAAAGCCAAACAGTTCAATTATATTTGGAAGCCTGCAATGTGATACAAAAATGTGCGGCGCAATGAGCTCATGTCGTGGTTTAGGACCAACTGCTCCTGTTCGCCAGTCACCAGCAGTGTTCTCCCCTTCATTCCCCAGGGCAGTTGTTTCATAATACGAACTGCAACCCAATGACACGATTTGAGGGTTTCGTTCAGTTTCTCATACTTGATTCAGGTTCACTGAGAGGCTCAATAAACATACAAAATCTTTAGAATTGATATCCCTGATAGCCAGAGCCTGACCCATCCTGTGTACTGCATTGACCCTGCTTCCATGGATGTGTATATTAAGCATATATGTTGAAAAACTCTCACTGGACAGATTGAACTGCAGCTGGTAAAATGGGGGAGAATAGGCTAAGTTTCCTCTTCTGCTTTTGCATTTCCTTGGTCCAATAGTAACGTTCAGGATGTGGTAATCTGCATCCAGAATTGCGGAGAATTATGAACTTGCCCCTGCAGAACCTGACTGTTCCCCGTCGTTATCCCCTGCTTCCCTAAGAGAGAGCGAGAACTTGGGATTGATTTCCATAAAAGCGAGGTCATGCTTTCTATGCGGAGTAGGCCACTGATTTTCCTGATGCATGTGATCTGGTTGCTAGAAATGACGATACATATGAATTGAATTATTTTTTTCATTTTTCTTTATAGGAGACACCAAAGTAAAATTTGATTTTGCTGGATTGATGGCTTGATCAATTGCCCTATTAAGAGCAATGATTCCGCTCTCTGACCTTGTAGGGCATCAGCTATGACATTTGATATGATGGTCCGAACATTTTTGCGATACAACTCGCAGCCAGTGTATGACAGTCTATTGACTGAAATGCTGTCGATGCACAAATGAGATTATAACCACAGTAGGTCTGGATTGGTTTGGTCTTTTATTCAATCCACTCCTCTCTTACAAGCAGCTTCTTGGCATTTTTTTCAAGATAGCCTAGACATTTCTTTTTTGACAAATGACGCATTAGTCGATTGTATAGACAGAGTCTTTTCTGCAGTTTTTTCTATCTTTAGAAGACTTATCTGTAATAGGACTCTTGCTTTTGGTGTCTCAGCACTGTTCGAGTCTTGTAGTCTGTAATAGCCTCTTTGAGCCTTATTGGCTGTTCAGTTTTCCGGAAAGTCTGATATATCTGTGATGGAGAGAACCGGAGTGGTTTTACATTCCGGTGGGGCATTGTTCCATAGCTGGGGAAGAAGAGCAGGATGGCTTTAGTGCCCAACTTTCATTTCTTTTAAATAAGCAGAATTGCTTTACTTCCCCCATAGGTACGACAATTATTAAGAATTTATATTGCTATTCATTCTGTATAATAATGAACAGAAACTGTTTTTGCACCCTTAACCTTTGCTGTTAGGTAGAAATAAAGAAGCAGCAACAGTGACTATGAGACCGTATATATCTGCCATCATACATACTGCCACTTTTTATACCTGGGGAGACAATGAGTTTATGCTGTGTCATGCTTGTACTTTCCTACTGCAAAAAATAACTAGCTAATGCATATTTTACTCTCTTTTGTATGCTTCCAAAATAGATCTATTTATCACTTAAATAAATCCACCCAGCATTCCTCATGTACTCTGATTTTTCAGTTAAATATTGTTTGTATTTAAATATAAATATTGCCCAAAATGTAGCATTAATATTTTGCCTACCAAAGTGCAGTTCTGTATCTTATTAAAATTTAAACAGCCATTATGTACATGAAAGATTTTTTTGTTGTAGTTTGCAAGGTGGTATAACAATAATTACCAGAGTGCATCAATCATTTTTCATTGCCTCATTTATATCACGGGGATAAGTAGCTCCAATTAAAATCCCATTTTACATAAATAGATATGGTTTGTATCAAACCACAGTCTGTTTCTACTTCTGAAATGCTGGCCATAGGAAATCTTTCTCATTATTCAAAGTGTATGATGTGTACTGCTTATCTTTTTGTGCTTAAAAAGACATAACTCTGCAGGCAGGCATGCCTTACTGCAGGTTTGGCAGGGAACAAATAACTGTTACTGTAATTATCTATCAATTTTGCTGTTCCAAATATTTTAGCCAGAAAGCTAACTAGTATAATCACATGTTTAGCACTGACACATGATAGTTTGAGTAAGCAGAAACAGAAAATATTCAATATGAATTACCAGCTATAGGAAAAATTGTATGTTTTCTATTACTAGTGATTTCACCTGTACCACAGCAGGTTTTCTGCTAAATCTGCTTGCATTGCCAACTATTGTGAAAAACTTTACTACAAGTAGGTTGTTGAGTGAGGCAATCATAGGTGAGAACTATTAGTTGCTCTGCACCATAAACCAGTGCCACTCATTCCATTTTATGGGCCACACCTTTGTACTCCGACGTTTTTCAGTGAAGCGGAGGTCCCTGGGGAGGGATGCGGAGAGCAGATTTGCTGCAAAGCATTTGTACCCTTTCAAAGTTGGAGCATTCAAACTGCAAATGGTTAAAAATTCTCCGTACAGGTGGGGTTTTTGCATCATTTCTGCAGGATTCGGAGCTTGATGAGCAGAGAATTGCAGGAATTCTCAATGACTAAAAGGGCTAAACAGTAGCGTGGGCCACACTACGCCTTCTCCATAAATTCCCTTTTCTTTCTCACCCGTAGTGCACGACTTCTGGAGCCAGCAATGGGATGCTGATGGGGACAGTCACACAGTGATGCTAGAGTGAGCGTTGGCTGTAGGTGAGCAGGAGCCAGTGGTCTGCCCACCCTCCTGCCCCTATCAGCACCTTCGTAGGTGAGCCACTGAAAAAAAAAAATAGGGAATAATGCTAGATTTGGGCTCCAAAATGTACTTACTTCAGATATTTAAGCACGTGCTTAAAGTTAAATAGATGTTTTGCAGCTGTCCAAAATGAGGACAAATTAGGAACTTAAAGCAAATTGATTTAGCTCACTTTTACAAAGACTTTTCTAACTACTCTCTTACCATTTGCTTTTCTCTTCAAATCAGTGCCTACCAGCTTTATTTTCCTGCTGCTATTGCTATGACTAAACCCCCTTATTTGTGTCATAACTTAATCACCAGATTCCTTCTCTAAAGTGCTGAAGTAGTAGATAATGTCTGTGTTTTTATTTGTAAGGTCAGGAGCACCAATTCATAGCTTCGGGATCATCAGCCCAGGGAGCTGACAACAGAGTCTGTCCAGCTTCTGTTTTCTTATAGTCGCGGAACAGAAAATCAATGGTGTCAGGAACATTGGGATAATTCTACTGTTACAATCAATACATGCTGATTAAACTAGTTGTGTCTGTTGGGTAAATTTGCTGCATCATAATTAGAATTATTAATTAAAAATAGGAAATCAATTGACACAAATTAAGCAAAAAAAGAAATTTGCTTTATTTCTTTGACACTCTCTCCAGAGGCCTCAATAACTGTGACAACACGGACGTGACCGAGTGACATTTGTCAGTTTTTTAATGCTGTCCTGAGTTTTAAAAATTGACTTATAAACCCCTGCTAATGCAGCTCCCAGGAACTCAGACATCAGACGTTGTATGTGTAAGAAGCAGCTATTTGTTTTATTTCAGTTAGTCGTTATTCCCTGCCTAGCCAGGAGTAAAAAGCGGGAGGCCCGTGCGTGTCACTGGCAAGAGGAAGCGGCTGGGCAATGAAAGCCTTGGGGAGCAAGATGTAGCCCATCCCCTTATCACATTGTTTTCTCTTTTCAGCTAACAAGGATAAACAAATTGATCATTTCGGTGGTGGTTGTAATGGGCTACTCATTGCTGGCTACTTTTGTAATGTGCTGGTGACCTTCATTATTTTCAGGGACATATTATGTGGGACACTAAAGCAGGGAGTCCTTCGTAACGCTCTTCGCAAGGACAGCAGGAATGTACGGCATCTTTCCTTTCAGCTGTTTACTTTTCTCGCTGTTATTTCTGGATTTCATGCGGTTTTTGTTCTTTTAACCTATTTCCCTCGTTATTCTTTCCCTACGTGCATTTTCTCCTCCTTTCCTCCTAGTCTTAGTGATTTTCTTTTCTCCATCTAATCATTTCCATCCCATGTTTTCTTCTTCCTGTTCTGCTTGCACACATTGAGTAGAGGAGAGCAAGCATCAAAGCGCAGTACTTTGGGTCTACACACTCCTGTCTTTTGCTCAACCTATAGCCAAATATTTTCTTTGAGCTTTCACACCTATGAAAGATCTGAGGGTGAAAAGGGTGACTGGTTAGGGTGAATGTGCGACTGGTAACTGGTGGTGCTGTATATAATAATGTACATTTACTAATCATTCCTGATAAACTTGTTTCCAGTTTATATGAAACTCATGTGATGATTTGATTGCTAAGAAGAGTTGGTCACTTATAAGATCAAATCTTGTATGTGGGAAACCTTACGGGTCGACAAATGATTAATAAAGTGATCTAAGGCAATTACCCTGTAAATAGCCCTGAGCCAGGCTGTGCATGCAAACACAAACCTTGTCTCCACTTATTTTTGGGATATCTCGGGCATTTATTTTTGCTTTTTATAGATGCTGACTTATGAATGGTTTTTAGGACCAGCTATACAAGATGAATGGCTTTGAGCTTTTCTCAAAAATTTGTGCGCAGCAGTGAGATTTAAGAACGGAGTGTGCGAGTATTCCCCTGAGAAAAGCTTTGCTACTGTTTTCTTCCGTCAGGCTCTCCGGTAGTTACTAATGTCCCAGCATACTTTCCAAGTGTTGCACAATGTCTTTTCATTGGCCCACTGTGAATTGTAATGGACATTATTTGTGTAAGCTCTGGCACCTTTATTATTATATTTTTAATCTCCTTATTTTTCTCAGGAATACCTTTCCCTACGCTGGAGTGCAGTACGTAGTTGATAACCTGGGAAATCCATCTCAGTAAAAAATAATTCCCCCAATCTTCATAAAATGCAAGATCAAAACCTAATAAAAATCTTAACTGCTCCACTATGTCTAACTTAAAATATTTAGGGGCAAAAAAAGCCCTCAGCAATTTGATTATGATTGCGATAAATTAAATTTGGCTAAGGTCCTTTGTAAACCTGGAAGTATTTTCTTCTTTAATGGGGTGGTGAAATCATGGAATCATAGAATCATAGAATGGTTTGGATTGGAAGGGACCTCCCAGCCCATCCAGTGCCACCCCCTGCCATGGGCAGGGACACCCTCCACTAGCCCAGGTTGCCCAAAGCCCCATCCAACCTGGCCTTGAACACTGCCAGGGAGCCAGGGGCAGCCACAGCTTCTCTGGGCAACCTGTGCCAGGGCCTCAGCACCCTCAGAGGGAAGAATTTCTTCCTCATATCTCATCTAAATCTCCCCTCCTGCAGCTTCAGGCCATTCCCCCTTGTTCTGTCACTCCCTGCCCAGTCCCTCTCCAGCTTTCCTGTAGCCCCTTTAGGTACTGGAAGGGGCTCTAAGGTCTCCCTGGAGCCTTCTCTGCTCCAGGCTGAACAACCCCAACTCTCTCAGCCTGTCTCCATAACAGAGGTGCTCCAGCCCTCTGATCATCTTCATGGTCTCCTCTGAATTCACTCCAAGAGCTCCACACCCTTGCTGTCCTGGGGACCCCAGAGCTGGATGTGGTACTCCAGCAGAGTAGAGGGGCAGAATCCCCTCCCTCGACCTGCTGGTCACACTGCTTTGGATGCAGCCCAGGACACAGTTGGCTTTCTGGGCTGCAAGCACACATTGCTGGGTCATGTTGAGCTTCTTGTCCACCAACACCCCAAAGTCCTTCTCCTCAGGGCTGCTCTCCATCCATTCTCTGCCCAGCCTGTAATTGTGCTTGGGATTGCTCCGACTCACGTGCAGGACCTCGCACTTGGCCTTGCTGAACTTCATGCGGTTTGCACAGGCCCACCTCTTGAGCCTGTCAAGGTCCTTCTGGATGGCATCCCGTCCCTCCAGCGTGTCAACCACACCACACAGCTTGGTGTCGTAAATGCTGATAGGAAAACAGTACTAAGCATTCCTTGGTTTTGAAGTTAAAATTAACTGGTCTGTAGGTTTAACTGCTGTATTATTTAGATCATTGCTAATTATTAAAGTATCGTTGCCAGATGTGCTAGTGAAAAAGATTAATATGATCGAATTCATATAGATTTTCCAGACCTAAAACTGGTTTTTAAGGTGTTTTACACTTACAGTATTTCACTGAAGTATATTTCCAGAACAGTCAAAAGTAACAGCAAATAAAAATGTCTTTCGTTTAAATGCCAAGACAGATTGAGCAGTTTGCACAAGAATCGGGAAGAGCAGAGTTGTTAAAATCCCTAATTCCAAAGACTTACAGTCGTATCTTGGGCGGGATGAGCAAGCTGCCAGCTTTGACCTCCCTGACAATTGAGAACATATGGATAGCATGGAGGATCTTTCAGATCTATTTGAGCACAACTGTTGAGTGCCTTAAAATTAAGCTGTAAAACCTTGGCATCGATAAAGAATTTTACAGCGCTAGTGTAAATAGTGTAAAACAAGCAGTCAGAACCTGCGAGGAGGAATGCTGGCAGCTACACTCGGGGTGAGCTGTGCTCCAAATGGGACATAATAAAGATCTCCCACAAGGAAAATGTTACAATAATTGAGACTTGAGAAAACAAGGATTTGGATCGACAGTTTCAAATCTTTTTTACTAAGATTCAACCTGGCAATATTTTGTGGGTGGCAGCTAGACGGTTTGTTGCCAGAACAAATCTGAAGATAAATTGGGTTATAAGGCTACATTTGGAAAACAAGTGGTGTCTTTTGCTTTCATTTCAGTGGGCTGTGGATCAGGATTTTAATTAGCATATCTGCTTCATAAGTCTTTGTTGTAATATCTGTTATGTGTATAGAACGGCTGTCAGCATGGTAGCCCTACTCCACAACTGGGTCCCGTTGCCATAAGTGAGATGTAAACAGTCATCACGGTGATTCGCCTGTAATTGGAGGGCAGGCAAAAATCAATTGCAAGGTTATCTTTCTAGGTGTAGCGATGATGAGCTACAATTACTATTTTTGCAGAAGGTTAGAAGATGGAATTAGTTAGCTTATGCATAAAATGTGCTTGCTGTTGCTTGGCAGTCAAGTGGTGTTTTGATTTTTAATGAAATTCAGAGTATTTGCATTATGAGGTTATAATTGTTTTAAGAGTCCGTAGGTCTAAGAGTTAGCCTGAAATCACTTGACTGGAGCAGACAAAAGTAAAAGCCTTGAAATATGTGTTCATCTCTGACATGCTTTAGAAACTTATAAATAATAGTGTTGTCACCCATTAATTGTTGATTGTAGAGCCCTATATTTAAAAATCGTACAGAAACTGATACGAGACTTTAAAAAATGGAATCCTTTTCCAGGCTGCTATTAAAAAGCTGGCTTTAACTCTTTTATGCAGGTCCTCTTGCAATTCCTAGGAGGAAGAGCGGAGGACAGAACATTGGTTTCAACAGCGACCATGAACACTGGTGGCCAGAGCCACCATTGCTGTGAATTAAAAGATTTCGTCATGCAGTTGCTACAAAAACATTCCTGTGTTGCTTTCAGCTCTGTTTAGCTGCTGCATTGCTAGCTGACAGCGTTTCCACGTTCGACTGACCTGTTGGGTTAAAGAATTGGAAAGTTCTGAGATACAGTCTGGAAGGAGCTGATTGAATTGCCATGTTTCCTGCAGTTCCTCAACAACTTCCTTGCTTTCCTAGCAAATTTAAAAGGTTAAAAATGCAGATTTTTAAAATTATGTGCACCTGTGTTCTCAAGTCTCAGTGGGAAGTCACCTTCTTAATCTTCTAAGTGCACAGACCCAATAATTTCTACTACCTTAATGCCAATCCCCCAATTTAATTTTCTGTGTGCCTTTCAAGAGTCGAGGATAATTCTTGGGCTCATAATGTTGCTTTCAAGTCTTCCTTCTTTCAGATCTGCCTAGGAATGAGTGAAATGAGTCAACAGTAGAGGTTTTTTTAAGCTTTCTTCAAGATTCTTGATCTTCTTTCAAGACATAAAATGTTAGAATTCTTTTAGTTTGACAGAAATTAAGGATGTGCCAAATAGAGGAGTCTGCATATATGTGAGTTAGAGAACAATAAAGCATTTAAACTTTGCTAGCTATGAGGTCTCTGTAAGGACAAGACCTTCTGGTACAATATGAACTTAATTCTTTTTACATTTAAGAATTTAAATTAACAAATATTTGAAGAAGCTCCAGCAGTCTCTATCTGTGTAATGTTACTGCCTTTTGGATCCCTTGCCTTGCAAAAATTCCAATTCTGTGACCCTGGCAATCAACGGGGAAACAAAACGTAGCAGGTCTGAGCGCAGTCTGTGGAAAATCTCGCAGCAAATATTGCGTAACTTATCGTGGGGGTTTGTTTTAGAGCCCAAGTGAGTGAGGAGATCAGCACAGGTCTGTAAAAAACAATGTCAGTGATAATGGCCGTGGAAGAAAATCCAGAGAAACAAACTGTGGCCGGTGAATCCTGCGTTCCCTTAAAGAGAACAGGAGAGCTGGGACCTGTAAAACCAGGAGAGAGAATCGCATAAAGTGGAGCCTCTTTATTGAATTGCCATATATCATGTGTGTAAATGAAAGACTTTCAGATTTTCTTCAATTTCTCTTCTGTGGCTTTCCGGTGCAAGCCAGCAGCTCCACCCGGCTGGGAAAGCCCTGGATCAAGAAGTGCCCCTTTTCTCTCTGCATCCAGAGCTCGGGGGATGGCATTAGAGAAAATGAAGAAGTGATTACTGTTTTAGCCATCTTTAATTAGAGCCTCATTATGCTGAATAAGCATTTATTAAGGTTGTATCCACTCTGCAATCAGAGGGGTGATGAAGCAGATGGCCCTGTTATTTCTACCCAGCCTTTTCCATGACGGGCGGTAGTGAAGCCACGGGTAGCAAGAGCCTTTACCGGTGGCGTTGTCGGCACGGGTACGTAGGTGCTTCTCCCCTAGCCCCTGCTAAAGACAACATTGCTGAAGCTTGTCACTTAGTGTCACTTGCCGAGCTGGAACCGGCTGAATCGATGTCGATCGGGAGGGAGCGGGGGGGTTCTTGGCTGGGCACCTTCCCCAGGATGTTCGAGTCCCGCACCAAGCCATACGCTGCTTCGGTTTCCATACCAGTGATGTTATTTGGACCAAGTTTACACTATTTAAACACTATTATTGATGAGAGACAGAAAAATACTTTACAAATTAATCGCTGTATACATAAAATAATCATTTTTCATATGTTTAATTCAGCACAAAATTATAAATGTAGTGAAGCTATATACTATAAAATATTTATAGCATAAATTTAGACTTTAGAACTTGGAGCTGTTCTCACTGCTACCACTTACTTTCTGGGTAGCTTTGTAGTTGAATGTAATTTGACTTTCTCAGTTTCCCTTCTATGAAATGGTGAAAAAATATGTTTTCTAGCTCATAAACGGACCATGAGAATTAGTGTTTGTACAGGACTTTGATGATGGAGGCAATTCTATTAAATGTGCAAAACACCTACATATTTTGATCTTATTGGACAATTTAGAACCCAAATTGTTGCATATTGTCATTTTTTTATTATACCAGCATACTCTGAATTTTATTCAGTAATGTTCTGTGAATATTTAATTATTCAACTAATAATTATCCATTCCAAATAAAACAACTTGATTACTAAGCTTGATGAGGAAAATCCAGTCAGGAAAGAACCCTTTCAAAAACAACAACATTCTGCAGATATCCTTAAATATTTAAAGGGTGAGCTATATTTAGCAAATTCTTCCGAAGGGGCGGAGGGGAGACAAACGGATGCTAATTTCCTGTGTCATCAGATTTGTGTATGTGTGTCAGCAGCATTCCTAAATCACCACCTACTACACAATCACCATCTACACCAGCATCAGGCAGTGTTCAACATCTCCCTGGGTGGTTCCTTTTTACCATCAAGGAAAACGGTCTACTTTGGGGTCATGGCATTTTCTTCTCATCAGTTATTTACTATTTGGTGCATGCATGCAGTGTTTGCTTTGCTCAGATATTCAGCAGTGAGCAGAGAACCTTGCTCAGCAAAGGAGACATAAAAGTTGTGGCATCAATGTCATTTTCCAGGTGGCACTAACGTATCCCGCGACGGCCAGCCCCTGTCAAAGACCATTACAGTCAACAGAAAGAAATTCCCCGACTGTAAGGGGCACTGGATTGAGTTCAAGAGGCTTGTGATGGGCACCATCCGGCATGGGCAGTGGACAATTTTGATGATGGTCTCATCTGAAAACCTCTCTCTTCTCCTGTGGCATTTTAAAATACAGCTCTGCTGCCACCAGGAAAATGTAGAGATCTGAACCTTATAGGGAATCTGGCATTTAAAAACCTTAATGCACAGATGCTGCGTTCTCTTCCAGCAAAATCCCGTTCGCTTCCCTGCTGCCATCCAGCCAGGAAGTCACGTATGTCTGTTTTGCTTTTTACTTTTCAGTGACAGTTGTCACTAAAAAAGAGAGAAATTAAATTAATCCAGTGAGAAAGCTGTTTCACATAGGCAGTTTCTCGGACTGCTAAAAGTGAGACTGAACCTCCAAAAACTGACACGGCAGAGCTGGGAACTTGAGCTCCTCTGGAAATTTTCCTGGTTTCTTTGAAGCTGACCCACTGATAATGCTGGAGGCACTAACACATTGTTTGTAAACAATGAGGAAAAAACATGTGGAGTGATGATTTACTGTTTTCTGCCTGCCTGACATTTGATTGCTTAATGCAATAATCCACAATGGGTGAAACTGTTCCGCAAGCACTGCTTTCCATATGGTGGTGGTTTTGTCAAAACATTTCAGTTCAGCAAACCCATAACCGATTGTGAGGAGGAACGGTTTTGATCATCCTGTTTTTCAAAATGTAGAACAGTTAAAGAATTGTCTGTTTTTAACATCATAACAAAAAGTTTCACTTCCCAGTTTAGAGCAACTTCTGGCTTAGAAATTGGCATTAATTTATGCTCCTGTGAACAGCATTTGAACATGTTCAGAAGTCAAAATAAAATATCAAGGTTTAGACATCCAATCTCAATAATTTATGAGACAAGACTTTATCTTCCTGCCTAGCTCTCCAGAATGAAACCAAAGCCCTACCAATATGTAGAGGAAGCCACAGGGAGACAGGCAGTGGCGGCGTCCTTATTTTCTGCTCAGCGCTTGGGGCTTGTGCCTTTTGTCGCCGCGATGTGAGTATGAACTGCTGGGTCAGGTCAGGAGACCTGTGGCTTTGCTCTCTCAGCGTTAACGTCCTGAACAAGTGGTGCAGAAGAGCCGCAGCGGTGTTGCAGTCTAAGGAGCTGCTTTAGGGACTCGGGGATTTTACTGAGTAAAACTCTTGGTGCTGGGGTGTGTGTCCTCTGCCCATGTAGAGCCATCCGTGCTTTGACTCCTGGTATTAAGCTATGTGGCATTTGTCTACCGCTCTGATGAACTCTTTCATTAACAGAACATCCCACATCTCAGTGTCTGAATACAGTGAAAAGAGGGTATAATATTCTAGCATGTCGGTATTTTTGCTTTTTTTTCCCCCTATATTTTCAAACTCGCTATTTTCTGTTAGTAAATATAAGAAAGGTTTTGCACAGACTGTGCTGAGTTTCAATAAGTGAACATTCTAGTTTTTACTGGGTTACACAGGGCAAGACTTTTTTCAAAAACTGTTTCTTTTTATGTGCCTGAAAGGGACATTACCATTAATGGTTTATAAGAGAAAGACAGCAGTGTATTTAAGATATCTTGAAGACATTAGGTAACATTAAAGAGCCATGTGAAGATTCAAGTGTGCCTAGAAGAAAAGAGAACAGCACGTAGCTTGTGCGGATACCTGCACATAGCTTTTTGTAAGCCTTTGAACTGTTTTAGATATAAAAGACACCCCTATTTCAAAGGCCACCAGGCCTTGTGCTGCTCTAATTCTCTCCCAAAGTCCTTAGGTAACAGAATTCACACTAGAGAAGGTAAGATTTTTCCTAGATTCGGTTACTGGGGCAGAACATCCTTTAAGCTGATATTATTTGGCTGAAGGGCAGTGCACAGGTAGTAGACGTTAGGGTGGGACTGTGGCAAAGGGAAAGAAGCAGTTGGTTTTACTCTACATCTACACTGCTGGAAATAAAACCAAGTACCACAATCCACAGTGTTTACTTTGGGTTTCAATATCAATGCAATAAAATAAATTGCTTATTGACCACCTTAAAAATGACTGATGAGTCAGTACTGTGTGTTATGTTATGCATGAGGGATGTGCTTATACCTCTCCTTGAAGGTGAATCTTTATGGTATAATTTGAAGCTGGCTAGCTAGCTGTAGCATTTCTTCCATATGCTTATCTTGATAGTACCATTTTATCCGCTGATCGGCCAATCTTTTCGCTCGTGTTCATTTGCATGCCGACCTGCGCAGTCGAAGGTGAAGGGACACATGCATCCCTGGGTGTGAATGGAAATGAGAAGGAACACGCTCTCTAACGCTTGCTGGTTTAGTGACAAGAAGCTTTTCTTCTTTAAGCACTGCTTTAACTGCAAATAAAGGTATATTGCATATCTGGCAAAACATCAGCAGGGTGACCTTCCGATGCTCAGTTTATGTGCTGTGAAAAACAAAGAGCTGAGCACATCTCCCTGAGAGCTTTGCCAAATGGGGTTGATCCCACTCGATCCTATGCAGCAAACACCACTCTGCACTCGCAGAAGGTGGAAAAGTGACTTCAGTGGTCGGATCAGATTACTTTCAGCGTGGTAGATTCCTCGGGTGATGGACAATGTTCTCCTGCCCAGCTTGCTGAGGATGCAACGGAAGGGCACGCAGCGTGGCTAGCCTGCTGCGGCTGCTGGTCTGGCCCTGAACTGGATCAGAGTCAACTGGCGTTAATGGACGAGAAGGGGAAGAGGGTTTGTTTCTGCTCCCACAACTCTGCCTTGCTAAGCACTCGGCTGAAGACCGTACGCTCTTTAGAATAGCAAGCAGCATGTGCGGATACTTACACGTAGCTTTTTATAAGCCTTTGAACTGTTTCACACCAGGCACAGATGTTGTGTCAGCAGATCCTAATCTCCAGTGGCAAAGGCCTCTCTCTACTTCTGCAGAGTTTGCTTTGAGTCTCCTTAGAGCAATGCTGCTGCTGCTCCTGGGCCCTTCTGGTGGCCTCTCCAACACGTGACGGTTGAAGGATGCTTGGTCTCTTTCCCTATAGTTGTCCTGCAGTGTTTTAGGCATATCCACATGTGTCTCTACCCCTTCTTGCTACCCCGGTAGCGCTTCTGTGCAGAGGCATTACAGGAAAATTTCGTGATACAGTCAATGAAAACATCTTAAGTCCATTATAGATGCTGAGAGAGATAGAGAGAATGTTTTACCCAGTTGGAAGACAGAATTTGGAAGTAAGTTACTTGCAGATCTTATTATTACAATCCTGTCCTAGACAATAATAATGAAGTATTGATGGAAGTTTTGCCAGAGCAAAGACTGCTGGGTTTCATACAGAGGAAAGATAGTATCTTAATTTAGTTTTATTAGACTCTTGATACTCTGCCCATGTATTTTTTAATTCACCACAGTAAAATTCTAATTAAAGAACAGACTTTGCCTCCCATTAATATGACACTAAAAAACATTTTAAAGAATGCAGCATCTTCTTTAAAAAACTATAATGAGAAGACAAGCCGCCAGTGTTGTATAGAATGTTGTCACTCCCTGATGAAGCGTTTCATGATTTTAAACTCCTTGTAACATCCAGAGTGTCAGTAGAGTTAAAGGCTCATTAAACTGAGCGGTAATTTCTACAAAAAGAAATAGGAAATATTCTCAGATTTTTTTTGTGTTCTAATTTTCACTTCTTTTGAAGCCTCTGTCAAAATAGCTCATGATGGAAATTCTGAAAACACAACACTTTGATATCTGTCAGGAGTAGAAGTTGTTTCTCCCATTTTGCTGCTTCCAAAATATAGTGAGTTCATTACGGGATTTGACGAGGCTGACATCCAAATACTCAACTTTTCTTTGACTTAGAGTGATTTTGTTTTCATTTCTCCAAAATAAAAATGTACAGTTAGGTACAGAATACTGGACGAATGTTCTTTAAACAAGGATTACTTTGGAAAGAAAATGTTTCCTCAGAGGATACTAAGTAAACTGCAGGGTCTCTAAAGCGCTGTGATTGAATTAGGCACCACATGTTGGAGAGTCAATGACTAATGAGATCATCATCTGAGATTAAATCATGACCTAAATCAGCCACATGTTCCGTATCTGATTCAGACAATGAACTTCAGAGAGGATCAGTACAATCTTTCCTGAAAGATGAAAAGCTCTCCTCCTGTCTCTAGGGAAAAAAAAAACCCAAACAAACACAAAATCAGATTAATTTCCTCCCGTGAGTAATAGCCTACCCATTTGGGGGAAAACCAGCTGATATTCCCTTCCCATCTCGCCCTTTCTATCTGATGAGGACTGATCTATAAACTTGGAAACGGAGATTGACTGCAAGGTCTGCCAGCCTCAGATTAACCTCAGCTTTTTGGGTGGATAGTTTAACAAATGCATATTTACATATGCAAAATGTATTCTCTGGGCAGTCTTAGAGACGTAGACATCGAGACTGGCATTTTCTTCATTATAGTTGTCTGTGCTGTGACTGAAAGTCTGGCATTGGAGATAAAAATGCTAGTGCATACACGGTTGCACAGAAACCCATGTTTGGAACCTTAAGGCTGCAAAGCTACAAGCTCAGAAGACAGAAAATGCCAAGGCGTGTAAATGGTAGCCTGTGCTCACATAATTAAAGAAAATATCATAATTCATAGCTTAAGTACTGAATTACTGCTGCTCTTCCAACCTTTAATCTGACATTTTCTTATTTTTGTGACAGCAACTTCATATGTCACATGCCTTATTTATGTGTGATGTTCCCTGGCTTGGTTTTTTTTCCTTAAAAAGCAAATGGAGAATATGAAAAATCCCTTCAAGAGTGTCATCAAGCTGATATACAGACGGTTCATCAGCATGGACCAGAACAAACCTCTGACATGTGGGTAATGGACTAAGAGTAGAAGGCTGTCACCCTCTCCGTGGACCACTTACTACATGGAGATTAAACAGCCAGTGGCCCATGGCTGATACTAGGAGCAATTGTAAGAGAAGTCCTGCTAAGTCCCTGAAGCCTTTAATTGCAGATTGCTTTTAATACAGAGGAACTCTTTGCGGAATGTAGGTAATGAATTATCCAGAGGTGGCACTGAGTGTCTATGCACTGCATTTTTTATAGTTTGATCCGGTACAGGTGGATTTTCACTGGGGACACATGAGCACACCCTTGGGTGTGGGACAGTGCTCTGCCAGATTTCAAGCTATTGCTCTGCACACAGAAGGTGTCCCAGCTTCTCAATGAAAAGGGTGTAAAAATGTACTTTAACAAGCAAAAACTACTGCTTTAGCTTACTGATTTAAGTTAAAATTCCCTTACCTCTGTTCCTCAAGCCAACAAATTGAGTGAACCTGAAACTGGAGATAGTAAATTCTGCATAACAGAAGTTGTCAGGGACTGGACAAAGCATCTCACAGTGGAAAATGAATAATCACAGAATCATCAAATGGTTTGGGTTGGATGGGACCTTTAAAGGTCACTGGTCCAACCCCCCCTGCCATGAGCAGGGACATCTTCAACTAGATCAGGTTGCTCAGAGTCCCATCCAACCTGACCTTGGCTGTTTCCAATGCTACTAACTAACTGCCTGTGACACCCTTCAGGTAATCTAAATTATATTTGGAGCAGGATTATTTATTAAAATCTATTGCTAACTTCATAGTCCCCCAAGAAAGTCTTTATTTACAGAAATCCAACCTATTTGATGCTTTGACACTTGTAGGACCTCTCTCATTTGTAAGACCTGAGCAAGACATGTTGTCCCATGGCAGATTATCAGTATCCTGACACGGTTAGGAAGAAGAAAATCAGCTGCAGTTTGAGCTAATCTGCCTGTACCCACTCGTGTGTCTGTGCTATAGATGAGGTTTTCTCATTCTGAAACCACAGAATTTGAATGTTGGTCTCTAAGCATTTGTAGGAAGATTTTTGAAGGGAATTTCTGAAAATCGGGGTTATTTTGAGGACAGCCGTGGTCCATAAATGTGTTGGAAACTCTGAATGTAAACACTCTTACAAGATAAACAGGTTTTCTGGTTTAGAATCAAGCAGATCAGCAAGTGCTTTTTCAGCACCCTGGCTCATTCCTGTAGAAGCGTATCGGTATTACCTGCAGCGCCAGCACGGGAGGGACTCAGCGCTGCTCAGAGCCAGACACAAAGTGGTGTGGACTCTCGTCGTGAGGGGATTCCCTCTCGTTTAAACCTATTGCAGGCTTGGCTTCTCTTTCCGAAGGTGTTGAACTGTGCCAAAATGAATCATGTTTGTACAGTGAGTAGACATCAGCTCGATACAGAGACTATAATTTTCCTATTGGGCTAAGTACAGGGAATAAAAAACTAATTGATTATTTTCATTTTTTATTCACTAGATCCAGGCATATGTTTTAGCTTTTGCCGTTTCTTTTCCTGCATTGGATTAGCTGGGCAAATCATTGCCATAAGTGGGCAAAACATTTAAAACCCAGGCAGATTCCGAAACTGAATTAGACCAAAAAAAAAAACCCTACCCAGAGTCTGGGCTGCATGTCACCTAAACTGGTATTCATATAATCATTCTACAGCAGTACAGTTATATTAAGGGTAGAATCTAGCCCTAATTTCAAAATAAACTCTAAAATAATCTGTCTTAAACTATGCCCTCCTAGATTTAATAAGTTAATTTTATCTCCCATTTCCATTTTTTAAAGGCTTTTATCTCATTTAAACATTTCAGACTGAATTTGGGAATATTCATTTCAATATTCAAATCAATATTGATTATTGACTAGGAGCTACATTCTGTGCTTTAACAAATTTGCAGAAAGTTCCTTTAAAGCGTGGATTAGTTGAAGATTGCTGTCAGCCAAACACGGCCCTGAGCCCTTAGGCTAAGAAAAGCAACCACTTCATTTTTTTTTCAGCTGTGCCTTCTGCAGAGTGTTTATGAATGTCCCACTGACTTTGCACACCTGGAATACGGGACTGGGCACTAGCTATAAAAAGAGACGCATGCAGGCTTATGCTAATGAGATCAAAATAAGCCTAGACCTTAAGACCACAGATTCTGGTGCTGCTGTGATAGAAGATGCTGTTTTCATATTAACAGTGTATCTGTGCAGTGATGGAAAAGCACTGGAAGAGCACTTTCGACTCTCTCCTGTTGGCATAAGTCACTTGATAAATGTCATCCCTTCCCGGGAACTCCTTTTCTTTATCTGCCAAGTTTTCAAGCTTGTGCGTTTGCTTCGTCTGTGCCCGACGTGTGCTGTTGCACTAAACGCTGGGTAGCTCAATTGACCCAGAACACGGCGATTAATCGCTCCTAGAGGGGAAAACAGCCATTTGGGAGCGAGCAGCACTTCCAGCGTGCCCTCCTTGTGTATTTAACAGGACCGAATTGGTGACAGGATGTCACGCACGGCTGTAGTGGTGGATATGCAGAGCCTGCTGTAATTAGCCCTCATTTCAACGAGGCACTGAGGCTTCGGGGTGGGGGTAGGCATGCAGAGAGGCAGGAAACACTTTTGCTGTATCGAGCGAGTGTTCCACGGAGGGATGAATCTTTCACCTGTCATACCACTGTATGCAGACAACTGTAATTATGCTCAGGCACCCAGCATCATCCTTTACAGAGTTATATTCATTTTTATTGGTGGCAATTAATCTCTAGTCATATTTTCGAAGGAGAAAAAGTGAGTAAGTTAGCACGTTTGCCAGGGAACGTTAGCACGTGACCTGAAATATGGCAGCTCCCTTTGATGTAGCATCTCCCAAGAGAGCGCTAGCTATTTCAGACTCATCTCTCCTGGTATTGACATCCACACATGCAGTCTAAAGGGAGCGTTTGTGCCTCCCTGACATCGCCACTCTCAGGTTGCTTCATTTATTGATGGTGTAGTAAAGTCTCTGTATCATTTTGACATTTTTAATGGCATATGCATTTACAGTGTAGCTCTTGTGTAAGCTTTAATCAGCTTTCTGTTCGCATGGTGTTGCTATTATTATTTATCTCTATTATGGTAGCACATAGAGGCGATCAACAGGAGCAGAATTAGACCGTGCTAGGCTTGGGCTGTATTTTAAAATGGGCTCTCTGTGCCCATAGGAGAATCCTGGAGATTCCTGGAGAGCGGCAGGCTTCCGTGGCTCTGAGGCTGCTTTGCCCTGTAGCTCAGAAACTGGAATCGCTATCACGCACCAGCTAGGATTTGCCACACTGATGTGTATAGAAAAAAATACATCTTGGTTGCTAAAGTCTTTGGTTTCTTCTGTGTTTTTAATTTTCTAGCTGGAACTATTAGACCCCATTCCCATAGCTAGTTATGCACTTGAGTAGTCCCACACACGAGTGGTCTGACTGAGCTCAGAGGAATTACTTGTATGAATAAGTACTCGGATTTAGCTTATCAACTCTGTATCTGCCTACCCTTGTAAAGGTACAGAAGTTACCACGTTGCAGATCTGTGAGTTATCACAACGTAAATATCACGTAATGTCCTATTGAAATCACGTAGGTAAAGAATTTACTTGCAACTCCATAGTCTGTCACTGCAATGTGGGACTTAAAGGAAAGGGGAAACGAAAGCCAACAGGCACTGATGAACTTTAAGCAACACAGATCTTATTTTCATGTGAGATTACCGCAGTGTAAAATCAGGTGAGGATGATATTTCATTATCACAAATTTTACACTAACACATTGCCAACAAATTGCACTCAATTCCCTTTGCAATTAAACAGCAGTGGATGAATTGATACGGCATTAAATGGCTCTGCTCATTGTGACATATATAGGGCTTAAACCGATAGTTAAAGTAGAAAATCTTTACCATCCGAGGTAAAGACTTAAATCCCGAAGAGGCCAACATGTCATTGTGTATATATGATCCTGTCACTGGAAAGACAACAGGATGTTCACCATGGTTATACACACATCGTATTACTCGGGTTTCAAACCATTTGGAGACCTGTAGTTAAATCCTGCTCGTAGTTGTGGGAACATAAGAAGAAGCCTAACACGTGCAAAGGCTGTAGCAGGCACTGTGAATGAGACATGGTACAAGCCCCATCTTTTTGTAATTCTATTCTTTTCCGTGTCTTCCATGAATATTCGGATGTACTTTAATCCTCATTTTTATGTCCTCTCCCTAATAAATCCCCATGAAATTCACATTCTTAGTAGCTATTTGGTATGCCAAGCTGTTTTATTTCATAGATAATTAAAACATTTTGGCTAGCTACTTTAAGCTAAACATACTGAACGTTGCAATGTGTGCTCACTGATGCCTCGTATTTAGAAGCCTTTGGAAAAATCTGTCTAACTGCCAGCTGGTTTTCTGGTCACTGCAGGCTTCTTTTATTATCCAGATTTGGGGTTTTATGATTTTACAACCAATTAGAGGAATTTCTGCTCTTTACTTCAGCATTTTGCTCTTCCCTTTGGCTAGATTGTGGAGTGAAATTTGGTACAGGGAAAAAGCAAGCATGTGACCAAATATAAATAGTAAATAATTGTTCAAATAAGATTGACTTACATAGAAGGAGTTGTGTTTGGGGCAGACACTGTAAATGTGAAACAAGGTGCTTGAGCTGATGACGGGAAATGGTTTTCCCTTCCTCAAAAAGGTTTGCTTTACCCTTCACTTTCTTTCAAAGTGAAAAACACAAACCGAGCAGACGAATCTGATGGTTGGAGCGCTCATCTGAGACATGGAAGACCAAGGATATAAGTCACATCTTCTAATGAGCGTTATTTATTCCTATTAAACAAATTAATTGCAGCTGTAATTATATCAGCCCACAGCAACGCACAGTCTGGCAGTCAGGGCTTTAATGTGAGGTGTGGTAAGGTAGGAATGAAGTCCCTGAAGCAGGCAGAGTCAAGTTTGATTCCTGCATTCCACATCCCCGTGCAAAGGGCTATCGGCTATGCTCGTGTGGTTCCGGTGTGTGCATACCCTTTGTGGAGGTGTTGAACTGCATCCCTTGACATTCAAGTTCTGCAGAAAACAAATCAGTGTTTCTGGAATGGAAATTGCTGGGAAACTGCATCAGGTCCAGCAGATTTGCTCCCTGCCCCAGAAGGCTTACAGAGCCTCAGCGAGTGTCTATGTGAAATAAAGATAGATCATCTCTTTCCACAGATTCTCAGTAATAATTTAAGACTTATAAAGAGTAAGATTTTGTTTGCTCGGCTCCCAGCGGTGTAAGAGAGGAGCTATCATCCCTGTTTACAGCTGTGGGAAAAATGAGGCAAAGCAATAAAATATCTTGTGTGAGGCACAAGCAGGATGATGCACAGGGGTACGTTGCATGCTCCGCTTTCTGCAGGCTGCGAAACCATCTCTCTACGTGTGCATCCTGTAAGACCCTGCAGATCCTTTGGGACAGCCTGGAATTGTCTTGTCATGGGTTTATTTTGGCCTTTGACACTCTTGCTCAAGAAACACAAGTTTGTAAATTGGTAATCAGTAGCGCGAGTTGAGTGAAGCCTCGCTTCTTTTTCTGCTGAGTATCCTCAGACTGACCAATGAGTA
Organism: Grus americana; assembly: GCF_028858705.1. Taxonomy (NCBI): domain Eukaryota; kingdom Metazoa; phylum Chordata; class Aves; order Gruiformes; family Gruidae; genus Grus; species Grus americana. Next base: position 21,688,254 of record NC_072861.1, on the reverse strand, counting down.
CCCTGCTTCTCAAGAAGAAGGACAAAAAGATTGCCCGAATTAACTGATAGTCATCCAGTGTGGGTTCATAGCCATGTGCCATAGAAGGGGAGGGCTATGAAATTTCTAGGACAAGAGCATCAGGCTTAACTGGGCTTTACATTTACCTTGCTACGTCTGGAAGCAGAGATCGAGGCCTGAGAAGCAGCGAGTGTCACGCAGGGATTAGTTTACATGTTTGCAAACAGAAGCGTTTGTGAAGACTGCTGTGGTGCTGGGATTGCACACTCCTTTCCTGCGTGGCAGTGGATCTTACACTGGAAGAATTGTTGGAATAATTGAAACCAGCTCTCTGAGCACATCCAGCTGTACCTGGAAAATGATCTGTAACTGTGTCTTTACCAGGGATTTTGCCAGCAACTCTATCCTGAATAGCATGATGACTTTTTCACCCTTGACGTAGCTGTATGAATGGCTGCTAAGTGGAGGGTAGGACTACTGAAGGAATCCTTGTTTTTCTGTTGACCATTTACTGAGGAAACCTTAACCTCCGGGTGTTTGCCCTGAGCTGCCTGCTTCGTACGCATACGTATAAAGCGGGTGTTTTGCAGGTGCTGATTGCTGTTTCTATAGCAAGTCAGGATCGAGCTGTTTCTGTAGCATTGACTTCCCTCTCTCATCCCGCATAAGGTCGCAGACAAGGAGAAGGGATCAGGCAGGATTGTCACATGAAGGGATCTCACTGTGCTTCAGGGAACCTCCACTCCGCGCCAGTGGCCGCAGGGTTTGGGGGCCTTCTGTAGTGCTAGCACATACTGTTACCAGCACAGAAATTACCTGACATACACACTCCATACCTTCATCCCTAAGCCTGGTCAGCCTCATGAAATCCCATCTCCAATGTTATTTTCTTCCCTACCACCCCTTTATTTGAGAAAAAAAACCCTCACACCAAACCAAACCAAAAAACACCACCAAAGAAGAAAGTCTTCTTTAGATTATCATATTTATTATCTTATGGGAACAGTGCAAAGAAACAATATTTGATGACATTGTTAAATCTACAGGATTTGTTTGGCAGTACTACCTGCCATTAACTACACTGCAGTCAGGATGTGATCCTCTGCATCTAATTCCACTATAAATTCATTCCTTCCAGCTATCTAAGAGCACTAAGAAACAGGATATTAAAAGATTTAGGTCCTGATCCAATAAGGGTGTTAAACAAATCCTCAAATTTAGGTATATAACTAGAGCTGTTGTCTCCTTGCATGCATCAGTGGATCAGGGGGGTGCTTTTCGAAAGTCTGAGGGCCCTTTAGACAGTTCCTGGTATTAACGGTGCCTCTGCCTGCTTGCCGACCTAAGCGTAAGAGGCTGAGATGAGACGCTTGCGATGCACTTTCCTAATCATCTTGGTAAACGACTGTATGTTTTCCAGGTTGCGATAGCGATCACTGGGGACCCCACTGCAGCAACCGCTGCCAGTGTCAGAACGAAGCTCTCTGCAACCCCATCACGGGCGCCTGCGTCTGCGCAGATGGGTACCGAGGATGGCGCTGTGAAGAGCTCTGTGACCCTGGGAGCTACGGCAAGGGCTGCCAGTTTAAATGCCAATGTCACAACGGAGCTACCTGCGACCATAAAACGGGAGAATGTCACTGTGCTCCCGGATACACGGGGGTATTGTAAGTTCAATGATAGGTGTATTTTACTCTGCATCTTTTAACAGCCTTGCTGTGACCGCTTTTAATGCAATGAGCAATTGGCAAAATTTACGCAATCTCTGTATTGTACGCTTTCCTTTGTAGAAATCAGGTAACGGAATGTCAGAGAGACTAACTAAAGGAAAATCTTTTTTTGCTGGTAATTATGCTTGTCTGCATAGTAAAATAAAATTTAGTGCTAAAGTGAACTTAAAAATCCATTATATTTTCCAGCTTGTACAACAACTGTACCTGCTCCTAATTTCCGTATGTGAATACAATCCAAATTACAGTTGAGTTTTTATAAGCAATTGGACACTCAACTCATTAGCAGTCCAGTGCAGTATCAAATGGGACTTACCATCCCCAATTTATTTGACTTTCAATCTAACTGAGGAAGCATTACTGTTAACTATATCAGCTTACTATCTAGGGGGTAAATTTTTAGCATAGTGAGCAGGGATTTAGCGGTGTGACTCCTATTAACTTTAACGAGAATCATGTAGCTAAATCCCCATCCACCACACTGGAAGTTTACCAGTAGGATTCACAAAATCTGCATATTAATTTTAGGACAGCAAGCAATAGTTCCTTGTTTAAAATTGCCCACAGTGTAACATCAGTTCTCATTAGAGATCTTTCAGTACTTTCAGAAGTAATTATGTTTTTCAAAATTATTTAAGGGGAAAGAGAATTTAGTTGCTGAATTTGGTTGGAGATCTATCGCAGGTGACTTAGTACTTTCTGCAGTCTAATATTATTTGTTGACTTGCATGAAGGGGAAGGTGAAAAATAAAGACAATATTAACCCTCATAAATAAGTGATATGCCTTTTGAATATTTTATTTAGTACCTGATTTCCTCATAGACTTGTGACCTCAGTCCTGGAAGCGCTCACTGTTAAAGGCTCTGCTTACTATTAGGAGTGGTTCCATTGACATTACTATCTCATTTCTCAGCAGTAAGTACTTGCAGGGCCAACCACCGAAATATTGAATGAACATCCTCATCAGATGATAGTCAGTTAGGGGAAGAACCTACTGTAGTTTCAGAGCCTGGGATCAGAGAGAGGTGATGCTGAAAAGCACCGATATGCAAATGTAGGAGACTGGTTTTTGCAGGGACCAGCCTTACACTGGCTTCCCATGAGTACTGAGAGAGACCCAACAAGTTTAAACAGCCTTTAAATGATGCAGAGTTTTTGCCAGTCCATTATACACTGCAAATGTTAACATTTAGAAGTGACTGGAGAAATTTCAAGCATTTTAATCCCATCCTTTTATTCTATTTGCAGCTTCTTTTATTGCCATGTCACATAATTCACATTGAGGGCTTCATCCTGCAACTCTTACTTTCCTGGCCTGCTTTAGTGGATATGAGTTGTCCTGTTGAGAGGGGTGGAATTTGGTACACGCATAAAGATTACACACATGCATCAGCCTTCCACAACTGGATCCACGGCACATAAATAACCCCAGCAGAAATAAAAGAAATCTTGGCTAATTTGTAATGCCAGCTGAGGCTTACTGAGTTTTCATACTTTGCATAAGGACTCCCATGATGACGTGTGTTGTGGATTTTCCTCGTTTACTGTTTCCAGTAAGTTCTTTTAAATAATCTCTCTGGTTTTTTGTTTCTTCTCTCTCCACAAAGCTGTGAAGAGCGCTGTCCCCCAGGCAGTCATGGAGCTCAGTGTGAATTGCGCTGCCCTTGCCAGAACGGAGGAGTCTGCCACCACATCACCGGAGAGTGCTCCTGTCCTCCTGGATGGATGGTGTGTACTTGGTTCATACTCATCCCTCAGTTAGAGATTGGAATAGGAAGTTAATTGTTCGCTGTCTCAGCAGACACCTTCCCTGTGTGCTTGTGATGCGTATCTGCTATTTCTTGTCACGAGGCTGTAACAGTTCTGAAACTGGGACCACCTTTGTTAGGTGTGCACAGCACTTACGCAGACAGGCCACCAGCCTACGGCTGGTAGCTACCATCACAGAGTTAAACAAACAACAGTAAACCAAGCAGTGACTACTCATTACACTTCTGTGTGGGAGAAGAGGCAAAAGAATTGTCTTTGAATTCCAGTTCCTTGGAATATTCCCTGCACCCTCATACGGGACAGAAAGCTCAAAGCTCAGCTCAGCATTGTCAGAAGCCCTGTCCTGTTTCTCCTTCAGGAGAGAGGGAGAAGCCAGGGGGATTCAGTGGCTCCGGCAGTTGTTAAAGCAGGACTAAAGATAGGACACAGAGACCAGTTCCGTGTCCTGTCCTTACTCAGGCGTAATTCCCATTGATTGCAATAGATTTGGTTGCATCAGGGGTTGCGCTGGAGAGAGCAAATTGCCCTAACCTTTAATCCTTTATGTCAAGAAAGCAAAGTCCTCAACTTTATCAATAATGTAATAATTAACTCTCTTGGGGTTTGCCAAGTCTCACAGGCCTACATACCATTTAGCTACGCTAAATTTCCTGGCATTTTTCCTGTATCTGACAATTAGTCTCTTGGCAATCTTGCTGGATTTTAATACATACAACTACCGTGACTTTTTATTTTAATACGTGGAAGACCCTGAAGATCATCATACAACTTTGGTTTCTGATGTGGACTTTATACCTGTTGAAACATTTCAGGGCTGAGAAAGATGTTCATGTTCCTTTGGATTAGTACAGCAAATGCTGATCACACATCTGCTTTTAGTTAAAAAGTTAAAAAGTACCAACCAGGAGATTCTGGTGACTATCGGGCAGCAACGTGGGAGAAGAACATTGCTGCACATAGCAGCTGTGTACGGAAAATCTCTCACTCGAGAGTTAGAGCCTCTCTAACTTGGCCAGTCATGGCAAAGGAGATGATGACAAATGACAAAGCAGGCAAAACTTTTCAGAAACTTAAGTAAGAATATGGCATCTTATCCTCAACTGGCATTCAGTGGAGACAAAGAAAAGGTTCTTTCCTAAAAAGTATTGGAGCTAAAACATACAGGAAGCAATTGAAATATTTTTGAGGGCCTATCCGTCCATTCTGGCACTACCCCTAAGAAGTGATCGATAAAGTGATTAACATAAAACTATTACTTTTAGGGTATTTTTTTCACCTCCCCTTATCTTCTGCATGCCAATATTTCTGAGGATCTGAGTTGTTTGGCTGTACTCTTCCTCACCTGTATTTTATCTCTTTTTTTGCAATATTAAAAAATCACTAAAGAGATATAAGACTATCAGAATAGAGCAGGAAGTTTTTCGAGGTCTTTTAGGATGCAGCATAGACCCTAAGGAAGAACCACGGCACTGGGGCTGCGCAGCAGCTGTGGTCGTGTATTCTGGCCCACTTCTGCCCTGTTCCTTACAGCTCGGAGTTTCTTCTCTGCATTTTTAGTGGCCCAGAGAGACTTTCCTGAAAACTGTGTTGTTGGCTGCTCTGTCCCCAGAGAAACCCTAGAGTTAACAATTGATGTTTGAAACAAGCATAACTGAAAATTGAAGAGAGAGATCAAGTAATCCGGGGAAAGAAACTGAAATTATAAGTAAAAGCACTCAGCTTGTAAATGTTGAGATTTTAAGTATAAAGGGTCTCTCCAGGGTTTTAATGAAAAGCTGGTAATTCAGTACACAGAGCGAGAAAAAGATATTTTTTTCATGCTATATTTTTAACTCTTGGTGGTTGGAATGGTTTGGGAAGTGAGACATGAGTGGGTTGTAAACGAGCAAGCGAGATGGGATTGCTAGACAGCATTCATTTTATTTCACACCATGGATAGTCTTCCTTTGACATCGGGAATTTTACTTGCTGATTTTGAAGCTTGAGACTGCACGTATGTATTGAATATACCATCATGTTGGAAGGAGAGAATTCTCCCTGGATTTATACAAGTGCAAATCCACTTGGATTTTATTGCTGCTGGATGAGCTGAGACTTTTATCCTTTCCTGGGGTAGGCTTATTAACAGCAGCTCAGCTCCCTTAGGGGCTTGGTTGCCTGTGGGGTATGCAAGGAGAGGCAACAAGTTGAATAGGAGGAAATTCTAGGGTTCTTAAGTTCTTCCTTGGATCTGCCATCTTCAAAGCCTGCTTCTTTTATTACTTGTAATATTTCTTTCCTCCAGTTTCCTCCCACCCAGTGCAGACTCTCCCAGAAGCACAGCAAGTTATACGAACTGTGTCCTGTGAGATTTTACCGTCCCATGGGTTTTTCACCAAGAGGATGATGACTAACAGCATATATTGTTGAACTAGTCAACAAAATGTGGCTTCCAGCATACTATGATGTTGGGCTTTTTCCACTTCTGTGTCTTCGTGGCTGTGGGAGTTAGCGGGTGGCTGCTTTAGGGCCTCATTAGCTATTTACAGGTTTAATTCTATACATCTTTCTCATTTGCAGTATTAAATTCTCCAAGCACTCTCAGGAAGTGAGGAGAGAAGTTAAATTTAGTATTTACAATGCTTCTCAGAAACGCTTTTGAAGGACTGGATGTCCGTGCTCAGGAAAGCAGCAATCTTTCCTTACATGACAGAACATTTGTCACTGGCAACGCACCCTGTTCTGTCCCAGATCCCATCCTGAAGGCTCTGCATCATGGTGCCATGTTTCTGCTAATCACTTCTTTCTCATTGCCTCTGGGCTTTATGAAGCAACTATAATCCGCATTTTTGTCTATTTTTTCTTTCTGTTGTGGATTTTAAACATAGGGGCGTGTGAGAAAATGGAGCAGAAAAAAATCCTTTCTATACTACAAAAAAGTAATAATATAGCAAACGCTGTCAAAAGCAGAAGCTGATGAGATCAGGGCCTTGAAAAAAGGTGCTGATGGGGTGAACTTTACTGATTAGATGTATAAGCAGCAGGAAATGTTGGTCTGACATTTGATCCCCCAGAGAGGGATGTTTTGGATTCCCTTAGTACATATTAATGCAAAGAGTATGCCTAAAGATTCTCTTGGCTCCGGGGGGATGCATCACAGAGTATTGCTTTCTCATCATTTGTTGATAGAAATCCTGTTCCTTTTGAGACGTGAAGAGAGAAAGTATTTATTATCAAGATAAATGGATACTTACATTTTCAGATATATAGTGTTGTGTATTACTCAAGTCCAGAGACACCAGTTTTTTAACACTGTAATCTGAATGTTCTTGAACTGAGGCCAACCTGTCTATTTTACAGCCAAGGAGCCACCTATCACTGGTCAGGAAAGGTTTGAAGTATCTGTTTATGATTACATGGAAGAGCAGCCTCTCCACTTTGGGGTTGCTGATCTTGCTAAACTTCCCAAACTGTCGAGCGAGATCCCCAAGGAGTGAAAGCAGCCGTTATGTTCCTGGTTTATGTTTTGTATAAGTTTTGTCTAATACGTGCCTTGTTCAAAGCTCAGAGCCCCTGGGGTGTGGTTAGGGAAATAAGACTTCTGAGAGATTAAACCAAAATAATAATAGGGACAGAAAAACATCGTTTCTATCAAAGACTCTGTGCTGTGCATGGCACTGGCGGCAGCACCGCTTCCTACAGCTGCCAAACGTATTCCATTCATTATAGGGCCCAACTTCGGATCACAGCACTGCCAGACTTGTTTTGGCTGAAGTTACTCAGCTGGATGCCAGCCTCAGTTGTTATGTTTGCTTACATAAAAAAACATTCATACAACTTCTAAGAAAGTCTAGGGAAATCCTTCTGAGGCCTTGATACTTGGCAGAGTTATGTGATACTTGGGGGGAAACCACCTGAGCTTGGCAGATAAATTCTCCAAAGACACAACCCATGGTAAGCATTCTCTGCCTTGGGGCTGAACATCTGGAACAAGGCTTGCCCAGCAATTGCTTTTCCTGAGGAGCAGTTCGAGGGTGCACAATCAAGAATGACAGTCCGTCTTCACTTTCCGGGATGGTTGAGCAGGGAGGGGAAGGAGGAAATACCTCAGACATGGGGATTTGGGTCCAGATGAAGGACTAAAAGGGAGTCTGCAACAAGGATTTAGGGTAGACTGGAATGAAGAGCCAGGAGAGCAGATGGCTGGGAGAACAAAATGGGGGAAGGAGGTAGCCACCAAAATGTGGAGCTCAGGCAGGTCAGGGACTAAGATATGTCTCCAAGGTTGGGGATGAGGAGCTTGGAGCCTGTTGGATCATGCATCCAGCCAGTGTTCAGTGATTAAGCAGATTTTCCATTGCAAAATCACTTTTTTCTGGCCAAAAGGCTGCTGCACTGCTGGTGTGGAGAGTCAAGATGCTTCTGTGTCATCACTGGTGGCTTTCTGCAACTGTCCCAGTGTCTTGTTCCCATCCTGCCTCCTCCATGGCTTAGACAAAGCACTGGCATTTTGTCATTTTTGTGCTGCTTGAGGAGATGAGTGTGGGGCCTCATGAGCATAGACGTAATGAAGTAGGTAGGATCTAAGAGTAGTAGAGACTTCTCCAGCAGTTGGATCTGGTCTTCTAGGATGGAGTGGGGCGATCTGAACAGGGAGGATCATCATAGACTATCACAACTAGCAGAACTTCATCTTCCCCATGCAGCCTTTCCAACGATCCCCCTCTTCCCAAACGTTCGCTTTGTGACACTTACCCAGGGTAGGTCCAACAACTTTTCTGACTCTGTTTCACAAAAACCCCAGCTTTGTAACCTTCTCTGGTTGCCTTTAACCTCTCCCAAGCCTTCCTGCGTCTATTCAAGGGGCAGTGAATATCCTGCCACCCAGCTGCAGTTCACGGGGAAGATCCAAAGAAGAGAATTATCGGTGACTGTACAGTGGCGAGAAAAGTCCCTTCTGGAGATAGGGTAGGCAGGTATTTACTCTGGTAGCAGAATTTTGAGACTGTCTTTAGCCCATCTTAAACAGAAAAAATATTGCTGCTACACTTAGATCTAGTTTTAGCAAGAAGGACTATAAATATCCAAGCCGCATATAGAAATTTATTGCATTATGAATGTTGACTGAAATATTACTCTTTCTGTAACCTTACCAGGGGCTGGTGTGCGCACAGCCGTGTCCTCCTGGAACATTTGGAATTAACTGCAGCCAGGACTGTCCATGCCACAACGGAGGACACTGCGATCCCGTGACAGGAAAATGTGTCTGTGCAGCTGGCTATGTAGGAGACAGGTAAAAATCAAAATCCTTTAGTTTTAACCATGGATTGGCAATATTTATATCCCTTCTAGGACAATCTTACTCTCTGAAAAATGATGTTATGTTTCTATTGCTCCAATTAGGTTCATCCTTCTGAAGCAGTTCAAGCATTATAAATGTGGCAATGTTATTACTTTTTATTGGCAATGCTCTCCATTTACAGGTTTTTTTAATATAACTTTTAAAATTTAATGGATTAAATTTAATTTAGATATTTACAGTGATAAATTTAATAGAGAGCATTACATGTTTACAAGATATGTAAATGAACTATATTTATACAAATTAATATCCTCAAGAGTAAGCAATGCAGCAGTTTAATGTTTCCCTCAGCCTCTCTGTGCTGCTGCAGCACTGATCCATCTCAGACACCAACAAAAGGTGATAAATCCTCAAAATTTATAAACGAGAGCCGTCACCCATAAATCGATCAGAAAAGGTGATAATATTGTTTTACAAAGGCGTCATGGATTTAGCAAAATGACTACACAGCAAAATCAAGGTGGGACTGTAACACGTGTTGGCTAATCCTGCCGGCGGAGCTAACGGTGGTGGGGAAGCTGCAGTTAAACAACCTTTCACAGGCGCTTGTCACCAGCGGCTGGACTGTGTCACCAGGGTTTCCAGAGACCGCGGGCACAGCTCCCTCGTGTACGCAATGCTAAAGCCCTTTCTCCTGCATCTTCCCTTTTTTTATTAGCTAGAACAAGCTAGTATCAGTATGCTGACATATGCTACAATTATACCTTTATGCAGGAAAGCTCATTGGAATTTCTCGTTTCTTGCTTCATTGTATGATCAGCAAGTCTTTATAGCACACAAACAGACCAACGCTCAGCGCTGCGCCGGGGTTCGGAAGGCCGTGTTCTTTCCTGTTAAGTGAGGAAGCTCCTTGTTTCCGTTTTATCGACAGCGGTAGTTGGAGGGGACTCTGGATATTATGTCATAATTTGCATGTTGTTAAATATGGTGGAAACACTAATTATTTCAAATTAATTTAGTGGAGAAGACATCAGTGCGTCTCTCTTCCCCCATTCCCCATCTGGAGACAGTGATTTCAGCCATAGGGTACCGTGTAATTACTGTTGCTAACCACAGCTTTCTCTTTCTCTCCTTTTGGAGACAATTTCACTAAAGGAAGCAACTGTGCAGCCTGGACACTTACACTGGTGACCCCACTTCAGTCGCCAGCCGTCCCCAGCCCTGGCCATGCTCAGGAAGGCTGAAGAGGACCTCCATCTCCAGACAGGAGACAGAGTTCACAAGAGTTGTCCTTGAGCAAAGGGAGTGTGGGCTCTTCAGATCTGTACTTGGAGAAATGTGAGAGAGGTTTGGCTCGGGAAGATAGAAGCAGGGAGGGAGAAAATAAGGCATGAGCAGTTGGAAGAGGTGGAAAAGAAGCTGAGGGAAGGTCTCAGTGTGGACCTGCACCCAAGCAAATCCCTTAGGAATGGCTCTCCTGCCCCCTCCTGCAGCAGGGAGACGCTGAAGGGAGAGGCAGAAGAGCAGAAATGCAGGCGTGAGAAGGGTGAACGAGAACAGGAGCAAGTCAGGTAAACCAGCCGTTCAGAAAAGCTTTTCTAGCAGCAGGAAAAAACTGCATTAGCCTAGAAATTCCCACCTTTCAAATGGGTTCTTAGAAGGTTAAAACGTGTTTATCTATCAGCCCTTAGTCAGCCCTCAATAAGGGAAGTGAAACCTTAGGCCCATTATGCTCAATCGGAGTTCTGCCTCTCGCTTGGGCTAGGACAGCGCGTTGCCTGGAACGGTTTGCTGCGAACAGGCGCACGTGCCCTCCCCTTGCTGTTAACTCCAGTTACCTAATGTAGATTGCTCACTGACTGCAGTGAGGGCAGGAGCAGGCACAATGTCTTTAAAAAGTCTAAATTACTTTCCTTAGTTATGTGTTCATGCAGCATGGGCAATGGGACAGATTAGTCAGCATCCCTTTATCTTAAAGTCTGTTTTACTTTTGGGATCTCATGCAACGGTTGCAGCGTTACGGTGGAAGTGCAAGTATAACAGAAGAGTGCTACTGCACAACAAAATAGTGTTTTCTCTAAAATTTTACAAGGCGCTGAAAAAATTTTCTTAATAATAAAAGATATTGTGAATAACAACATAAACACATTTCATCTACTATCATCTTTTTAAATTGTCAGTAGGTACTATATGATACCATAGTTCATCTTCTTGTGCAGAAGATAATAACATATATTTAGATAAATATTTGTGGGGATGAAATGGTCACAAAGGTGTATGTAAGTGTAATTGCCACACTCGGTTCCCTCCCTGTATTCCAGGAACTGGCACGACACTAATTATCTGGCAAGCACTATTAATAACTCCAGGCAGCTAAAATGACTGGATCTGTCATGTAAATGTATGTTTTGCAAACTGGAAAGGAATAATAGCAGAAGCTCAGTTGGAAGCTGAGGATGAGGTGTCTAACAATTCGATGGCTGACAGGAAAAGGGAACATACTGGTTTAGCTCTGTTTTCCATATTGCCATTAAGCCTAAAGATTGAATCTTAGCAGAATAAATACTACATTCATTATAACAATATGAGCAGAGTTATGCTCCTGTTGTGTTTGTATCCGCATCTTTTATCGACATAACGGCAATCTCCACGTTAGTGTGTTTTGAACGGCTCGTAATATTTGTCTGTGCTACCTAAATGTGATCACTGTTTCAAAACAAACAAACAAACCAACAAGCCTAAAAGACTTTACAGCATTATTCCATGAAAAAATTTCTCTGGAAAAAATGTAGGTGTATGTACTAAGTTAATTTGTTAAGCAGGCTGTCTTATGTTTAATATTTTGTGAAATTGCTTCCATTAATTCTACAGGTGACAGCCATATTATCCTATCCCAACCCAAATAATTATAGTACATATTAAAGTTCAGTGGATATTATAATACGGATCTCCCCAGATAGGCAGAAAGCAATGTAAATTAAACAAGAAACATAACTAGGGCTTAGCAGCTCATTTTGTAATTTAATTGAACAATGTATCTGGTTGTTAATGGTGCTATGGACACATTAGATTGATATGTTGCAAAGGAAAGATGTTTAAGTAGAAAGCTAATTCCTGCTGTGATTATTCTTATGTTCCAGAGGAGTCATTATTAGTATTCTTTGTATAAAATTCATTAGCGGTAGCTGCTTGATCTCCAAATAAATAAGTTGGTTAAATTGTTAGTAGAAAAAGGCTAATTATGTAAATGGATTAGGTCGTCAATATTTCATTTCCAGATGCTTTTCTCCCTGCTAGGTAATGCTTCATCTTCTATAAATATAGAATGATATAGTGCACTATTGACTAAGTATTCATCTCGTTGAGTACAGTGCTCTCCCGCTAACTAGTAGAGCCGTATACAGCAACGGAGACATAAGGCATCTTAATACGTTCTTCATTGCATTTCATTTGCTTTAAGTGTTTCAGTCCTAACGTTACCCATTCTTTGCCGGTTCTTTGCAGCTGAGCTACCCTGAGAGCAGCAGGATTAGCTGCCAGTACCGCCGGTGATTCTCTGGGCTGTTTGTCACCGGCTGCTCTCAGTTTGGGTCTCAAGGAACTCCTGAACTCAGATTGCGGAACTCACAACTGTGTTGATGCCTGCTGCAATTAAATCACTAGCTAGGCCTTTTGCTTTGTTCGTTTATTTTTAGTAAAACGTGATAATCTGAAGCTGCAAAAGTAATGATCTTCTTATATACTGACTGTGTTCACTGCAGTTTTGCCTGGCTTGCATCACACATTAATCTTTTATTACTGATCATTATATTAACTCTCACCTGCCAGCTGTGAAATGACCTGCAGAAAGACGTTTAACAATTGCCTCTATCCACTGAGTTTACAGTATACACTTTAATCAATGCTCAGGATTAAATTAATGCTGATAGGCAATTTCCAATATCTGGCATCCATGCGATAAGGGAATTGGGCTTTTCTGGACTTCTTTTTCTTTTTTTTATTAACTGAAAAGGCATATCTGTATTTCACGGTGGATCATGTAAACTGTAGTACTGACTCATTGCAGAATTTTGTCAAGCACAGAATCAGTTGCTTGCTTTAGGACCTTAGTTGAGCTTTTCAAAGTAGGAAATATTATGAACGCTCAACCTGGTTGTGTAGGACAATGAAACAGACTTTTTTGGCAGATTTCATAATGTATCCAGTAGGGAAATATTTTAAACAGTGCATGGAAGGTGCAATTTAAAGCAATCTGGGTATAGTGTTTGCAGGTTCCATTTTTATGTGTATCAAATATTAAAAATGTTGGCAATTTTGGAAAAGATACTACACTAAGGAGCATGGAAGTGATTTGTCTTGAGATTTTATACTACTGAGCATCCCTGGAGTAAGAGATTAAAAGCAAATTTGAGCTTTAGTTACTCAGAACACACACAAAAGACAAAGGAGTATATTTTCTCCTAGTTGGTACAAAGCTGGTGCAATGACAGCATGGAGGGGAAGTAAAACTCTGCGTTGCTGGAGAACGCTTTACTCAATATTGCTTAATAGACCATGTTTCCTTTCAATCCTCATTATTACTAAGAGGACCATATGCTTCTAAGGAAGGTGCGCAATCCTTCAGTCGTAAAGAGAAAACAAACTTGAGGGGTTTTTTATAAGGTATCTCATTCTATATCAATTTCTTATGCTTGATGAATGGAATTGTCAAGGTCCAAGAAACAAGAATGCACTTTGTTAACTAAGGTAATATTAACTAATGCAAATTTTGCAGGATATAATTGGACAGAGATTAACGCACTTTCAGTTCGCAGCAATTTACAAACCCAAGATATCACAACGCTCAATGATATCATCAGTTCACAGTATGTTACTTAAATAAATGAGCAATGATTTCGTACTTCATTCATTAACAAAAACATTCCCGTGTAAAAGTCATAAGCAGATTAGACCGAGCATTTGATTGGATCCTGTCTCACGTCTTTCATTGCAGGTGTCAAGAAGAGTGTCCGATTGGGACATACGGCTTTCAGTGCGCACAAAGATGTGACTGCCAAAATGGTGCAAAGTGTTATCATGTAAATGGAGCGTGTATGTGTGACCCTGGATTTAAAGGGATTTATTGCCAAGAAAGAATGTGTCCAGAAGGGTTTTACGGCCTCAAATGCAACAAGAGGTGTCCTTGCAATATTGCCAACACTCTCAGGTATGTACACCCTATTACATACTAGTGCGGGGACTGGTCAAATAAAAGCATTGAGAAAAAATTAAATTATCTACACCTACTCCCTTTTTTCTCCGTAGTTTTAATTAAGAACACAGACAGTTCCTCTGGATTGCAATCTTTGATGTAAATGACCTCGGGTTTGGAACCATAAGCCTCAGTCCAGCCAGCTACTAAGCATGTATCTGTTAACTATTTCAAGAGTTCTGCTAAAATCTGAAAAAATCTGACATATGGCCTTAACCCGTAACTGCAGTCTTTTAGGCACAAGAACTATTATATGATGCCCATATGTATGTATAATAACCCACTGAAGTTTAAAAAATATAGATATATTTACTCAAATCCATCATTTTGGCTCTTTTTATGGCATGGGGTTTCTTGTTAGATCTATAGACAGCAAGGGGACTTTCAAAATGAAACCTAATTTGCTTCAGTTTATGTCTCGTAGCAAATTACCTTGTTGAAAACACTTGAGGCAGATGTATAAATAGACTGAAATCAATATCCCTAAGTCAGTCTATGGAACTGTAACGAAGTTGACATTGTCAAAATAGACATCTCTTCTCATGTGTCCCTATTTTGGCTCTTCATTCAGTACGTGTATGTGTGAAATATTCAGGAAAATAAATATCAAGCAAGTATACCTAAAATGGAATAAGCCTCACTTAAAAGGTCAGGTTTCAATATTTTATTCCCTTTTGCTTTTTTTAGGATCTGATTCTTGAGGTTCTCATTACTAAGGGCTAGAGCCACAGACAGACTTGAGCACCTAACACGAGGAGGTTGAATCTGCTTTCCCACTGCAAGCTTGAATAAGTTTTCTGAACTCTGAAAAAAAGGCGAATTTAAGACTCTTCCCTATTATCCCATTTCTTACCTTTTCTAACTCCTCGCCTTGTTTACTGACTGCTGGAATTGCTATTTGGAGGTTCCTCGCTCTCTCACATGCAGCGATGGGAGCCTGGACAGCAAAACCACCCTGGCATGAGCTGTTCTGATGGACTGGAGCTCCCACACTTCCTCACCATCCCTGCAAGATGCTGAGCCCCTCAGCTCCCGCTTGATTTCCTCCTTTTCTGTCCGTTACTGTTAAGCATTCATAGCCAGTTCAGGACCGTGTAGGCTTCAGAGGGAGGTGGGGATAATTGATGCCCAAGCAAATACACCCTTGATACGGACATTCTTCAATTTTAAACCAGACAGGTAGGGACCTGACTGTCTTGCTGATGATGACAAAGCTACCGTGCAATGTTGCAGCCTGCTAAAATATAAACACCCTCCTCAATTATGTATGCAAGCAATACCACCTAATTTGTGCGTGCGCGCGCACACACACTAACACTTCAGGCAAATCTGTTTGTGCGCTTGAGATAGACTCTATTTGTCTCAGTCTTGGAAATAAACAGGTGATCTTTCTTGTGAATTCAAGTTCAACTGTTAACGGCGAGGTTTTGCTTAACCGAAAGTCAGAGCTCACAATGGATTATTGAGAAGCCTTGTAATTCTGATGATATGCGTCCTCTACAGGAAGATAGCTCTAGCTCTGTTGGGTTTCACAGCGAGGATCCAAAGTGTTTGCCACCTCAAAGGTAGCTCTGTACAACAGACTTCTAGCATTTCTGATTATTGTGTGTGTCATGAAATCATCGCAAAAAATAACATCCCTAAGGCATGAGCTGAGCATTATACACGGAAGGTTAATGTTGTGTTGTACTGAGGACAGGGGATGTCTCAAGAATTAATGCAGAGTGAGCTGAGATATAAATTCCTGCATGTCACACTACTCTGCCCTACTCACAGTGTGCACGACTTAAACCTGTGGTAAATACAAGGTAAACTGCTCCTCAGGGAAAGCTGTTCTTCATGTGTACCGGAGGGTGAGAATATACTCTTGGACAGTAGCTGACAGTGTGTCTTCACCCCCTCTCCTAGCCTGCAGAAACCTGTTTGTGTGCCCGTTTTCCCCTAAAGGTGTGAATAGAAGGGCTGCAGGCCACGGGCAAGGCGGCGCTTGGCTGCTGTTTCTCAGCTAAATGCTCAATTCATTAAGAGTCTTTTAAGTGGGGGAAGATTGTGGGTTCGAGGGTGCAAGAGTTCATCGTGGGTTACTGATAGAACTCCCTGGGAGGTGCACTGGGGCTTTGCCAGAAGATCCCTCCTGAAAGAACAGACTAGCACCATCCAGCTGTGAAGAAAGATGAGGTCTCAAATTTGAGCGAGCTCAGGAAGGTGGAGGATCGAATCTTTTCTGGGCATGTGGTCATTCTTACACACCATGTACCTGACCTGTGCCTGGCTGCTGTCTGACAGATACATTTTATGCCTTCCGTCCCATCGCTGCTCCGTCAGCTTCACTTGCAGCATCCTCTGCTCAGATGGTATCTCCGTTTCCTTAATAAATGAGTCTAGTCTCTCCATTGATAAAATCTCCCTTTTTCCTACATCTTATCACTGCTGTTATGGAACAAAGAGGTATCAGCAAGCTGTAGATCTGTAAACGTTCTTTCATTCATCCATGGTATTTCAGCTTTCCACTTTTCAATGAGCTCCTCAGAGTGCTGCCTATTTCTGAGCCATGGAGTGTCAGAGTTGATGGAAAATGACCTTCTCCAGTGACGCTCCATATTCTGAACAAATCTTTTTACTCATTGCTTAACCGATCCCATACAGCATACTTCTCTTCCCACCCACCTCCTCCCATTCCTCCCCTGAATTTTTATCATTACTGGAACTGTGGTCTTCCAAAGTGATTCATTTACTGACAACCATCTATTTTCCCCAGAAGCAGTTTAAGCTGTGGGCTACTTATTGCGCTACCTAAGTGTGTAGGATAATTATATAAACACTTGAAAGAAGGTGAGGGAAGCTTCCTTCTTTCTGTCAGTGGTTTTGACTCATTTCATCTGGTTATTGGAGAGCTGGCTGGAACAGAAAATCCTGGGAACTTTGAGGAGCAGGTTGGGGAGGAACATTAAGAAATACACAATCAGCTCTTCTATTTTCATAGATCTATCTATTTTAATGTCGGAAGAGACCAGTGTGATCACCTAGTCTAACCTCCTGAATAGTAACGGCTGAAGAACATCAGCCAATAATTTCTGCATCGAAGCACGCTGAAAGGCACTTTGTACAGGACTTTTGAACAACCCCAGAATTAGGTAATTTGGAATGAGCTGGTGACTTAGACTGCCCTTTTTACACCTGTAAAAAATTCCCCTGTGCAAAACGTCCACATCGAAACAGTCTACAATAGTCAGAGAGGCATAATCCCGGCTTGCTCTTCTGAAAAGCAGAGAGGGAAGTGAATAACGGGAATAGTCTCAGCCACCCACCCTTCTTGAACACTGGTGTGGAGCCATATGCCCATAGTCATGTCTTTCCCAGGTCAGAGGTATGAGAAGGGAAGGAAGACACAGTGAACTCTAAGCCTTGACACTTTCCTACTGTACCGAAGTCTACTGAAATGGATAGATCTCCAGAGGCTCTAATTATTGCCTCAACTCTGAAAACCTTGGAAGGACCAAACCCCATGGACCTTGCTTGACCTGGCAAGGCTGGCTTTGAAGACGTGCTGGACCAAAGCAGTGGCCCTACAGTCTCATTGTGGCTACTTCTGTAAAAGCAAGAGGGCATTTTAGTAAGGGAGACTGCACGTAGTGTGGCCACCAAAGACAGAAAATACTGTTAAATAAGGATTAGGGCTGTTGTTAATTAAGATGAGATGACTGGTGCTAGTGTATAAACAGAAAGTCAGGAAATTCACTGGGAAGAAGTTGTTTTGGCTGAAAGATGTGTGGAGAACAATTTCAGAATTTGGAACAGACTGTGCTGTCTAAATCATTTCTTTTCCCAATTTGCCTTACAAAAGTTAAATTACCTGGTTTCCTCAGATTTCCTCAAAATTAGATGCTTAAAAAATGTAAAGGTCAAAAATGACTTTCTGTTTTTCAGTTCAGCCAGTAAATTTAAAAAAATTTAAATCTTTTATGCTGTAAATGTGGCTCAAAAGCCTGGGAGCGTACAGTAGCTTCCAAACTGCAGCAAAAGCCATGGAACAATTTCCTTCTCATGCCATGTTGCGCGCTGTGGATGGCTTCCAGTTTCCACCTCTACTTGGCCTCGGGCCAGAGGAACACTTGGCTGCTTGCATTCACTCGAGGTTCCCTATACTATTCCTTCCTGTTATGCAGGAGATTTGAAGAAATAAAAGTTGTTCAGATTCAATGCAAAATACCAATGTATAACACTGCCAAACTCTTTCAAGAGTGCAAGGTTCTCTTCCAGCTCACAGCAAGTGGTTGGAAAGCAGATGTTAGTGGGTTTGCCTTCTGGGATCCTTTCAGAGGCCTCACACTCTCTTACCCAACCATTCAGCAATCCTTCTCCAGAGGAATTGTGTTCCTTAATTTCAGTTTATTGGTGGCACGGTGTCTTACATGTGCTGCACCTCATGCTGGCAAAATGTTACATGGACTCGTGACCTTGAAAGGTACGCTCAGAACAGGAAGGGAGGAATTATACAAATAATTCACATTGCTAGCTGTATTTCCTATTCTTTGCCTTAACACCTTTGCCATTAAGTGCCTCAAACTTTTCAACTTCAATGCAGCTAGCATTTATTCACCGGATCGAGTCGATGCATAGATGGCTGGCGGGATGACAGATGAGTTTCCTAGCTATAGTTGTATGTCCAGGTGCGTGGTTTAAACAGAATGAGATTTTACAGAATACCAATGTAATAAGAGAGAAGCGTTCTTAAATCACACATACACGCATACATATACTATTTCTACATCATGAGCTGCAATATATTTAGTGTCTAACTCTGATTACTTTAATTACTGGAACAGTTCATACATACCAGAATAGAAAAAACAATTAATAGTAAAAACTTAGTACTATTTAGTGATATCAGCTGCAGATCTTAAAAGGTTTTCCAAAGGAAGAAAGGCATCATTTTACAGATGGGAAAGATGAATGCAGAAAGAGTAAGTTACATGGCCAAGATTCACTGGCAGGATTGGGAAGAGAACAGCTGTCTTCTGAATTTTGGTTAAGCATCTAAATCACAGCCATCTTCAGGTTTACACTGCATCAGGGCACCTTAATTGTTGACCAAATGTTTGTGATTCAGGGCATTGTATTCTTTGTATCCTAGACAAGTCTCCTCTGTCCCCTGGCCCGACACAGCCTGCCACCCCATTTCAGACCTACCTATGTGGGTTTGAGGTCCTTTTGCTTGTTACGCTACCGTAACACTACGGTGCGTCTTAATGTTTGGCTTGCCAAAAGCTTTGGAAAGATTTATTCTGCTACTGTCAAGAAGTTTCCCTTCCCCTGCTGTACAGTGTATTCACCAACTGTTGCTACTCAGAGTTATGGTACCCATAACAATAGGTCTGGGTACCATAACTCTGGAATTTAATGTGGAGGACTTTTCCTAATCCTACAATGCCAGTGCTCTGTACAAAAGAGAAGTATTTCAAAGCACTGAAAGACTACAAGTTCTTGGCCTAGGAGAAAAACAAAACTCTGATATGCTTAGGCTGATAATAAAATCATTCTTGCTTCAATGGGAAGATTATACGGATAGAGGGACCCAAACATCTGCACTGGGCTTTTCCTAGCTCATAGCCTCATGAAAGAGTGGAAAAAGGCTGTAGGGGGGCAGAATATGGTCTTAACCTTCTACTGGACCTTGTTTTGGAGTCCAAGCCCCCATCTCCCACATACTCTTCTGCAAAGCCTCTTTGGTTCTTGCTTCTTATTTTAGTGCATGTTAGGATGATTTTTAGTCCTTAATATCTAACCTGCATCCCATGCAAAAAAGCTGTCCATTTTGATGAAGGAGCCAACCTTGGAGTAGAAATTCTTACTGAGTATAGTATTTTCAATTGAATTGTCATAGACTGATTCAGACTGCCATGATCATATATTATGTTTGAAAGATTTAATTTAGCCAACAGATGCAGTTTTCATGGAACTGTATGATACGTGCAGTAGTAGTGAAAACAGAGAAACAAAAAATCCACTTTAAAATATTTCTTTGCTGTTTAGCTTTCTGCTCCTATTAGGTAATGATTAATAGACACAGAGGGGGAAAAATGAGCTTTTATTATTTTCATCTGAATGTTAAGAGGTGCTTTGTGAACAACCATAATTTCAGGGACTGCTTTGTCAGAAGAATTTCATGGATGGTAGTTTGTTAAGCTGATGAATTGTTTTAATTAGTCAGTAAAACACTATTTATGAGGAAACATATGACACTCACAAAATTTGATCATTCTTAGTCACAACAGAATGGGACTAACCTCTCCTACCAGTAATTGCCAGAAACATACTTGGAAATTACGTTTTATGAGGTTACCTTGAAAATTAACATATACTATATTAATTTTATAGGTGTAAGGAAACTCATTCAGTCATGTCTGCAATATTACACTATAGCAATAAATAATCGTAAAGGAAAATAAATAGTTTCTATGAGGCAAAAAACCAGGAGACAGGTCCATAGAGAGGTGCCACCTCGCAGAACCATATTCTTTCTTGTTTTGAGAATAATAGAGCAAATCTGATTTGTAGCAATATTATTTCTCGTCTTTCTCACTGAGGGCTAGGCAGTGCTATTATGGTACCGTCTTGTGGTGCAGAGGTCCCAGAGCATATTGAGCTCTCGGGTGAAGCCTTACACTCCCGGCTGGCCTCAGACAACATGGGGTCCTTTTCCAAAGATCCGATTCCCCCTCCATCCCCTACTCGCTCTTTCCCACCCCCTCACTGACCACCTCTTCTCCCCAGACTAGACATCCCCCTGTGCTCTCCCTTCCCGTCCTCCAGAAACCTCCATCTCTTCAAACCACGACTTAAAACATCTCCAGCCTTCCCCTCCTTTCCTAGCCCCCAGCCACAGCTTCAGCGGGGCTCTCCTCCTGGGGGAAGTTAGTGCCCTAAGGAAACCAAGGAGATGCTCTTTCTGTTCGTAGAAGAGAAAATAGTGAATAAAGATAAACTGTTTCATAGCAGGAGGAACAAAGGGGTAAGTCTTCTACTGAGCAGATGTGGAAGGACGAGGCGTTGTCCAGTCTTTTGGGCTTGATTGTCGTTTCTCTTTTTCTCTCTGTGTGCTCTCACAACAGTGCGGAGTTGTCTGAATAGAAATGAAAGCCAGAGGATTAATGTTGGGCAGCAATGCTCATTATTCAGCATAAAGGAACTTGACTCATTTCCCTGCACGGCTGAGATTTAGTCCCAGGGCTCCTGTTGACTCCTGCCCCAAATAAATCCCAAGGCTTCAAGCAGTGATTAGTTCTGTTCACTATGGCTGAATATTCCCTGCAAAACTCTTTTTCCAAGGAGATTTCTCCTTTGCAAACTACTTTCCTTTCAGCTCTCCCTCCTGAAACTTTCTGCTGAGGTGGCACTCACTTTTAAAACACAAATTAGAGTAGAGTAGAGTAGACTAGCCTAGCCTAGCCTAGCCTAGCCTAGAGTATTTGTGCCACAGGACTCAGGTTTATCTTCACAACTCTCTTAATTGTATTCCGCTATCCATTGGAATTTTTCCAAACCCTGAACATCTTTAACAGACTCTATTACAGCCAAATAGTATGGCACGTATATGGTTTAATCCTGATGTGGTTAAAGTCAGTAACCCAAGTCACACTGACGTCTGGAAGTTCCCAGCCTGGCATTTAGCACCGGATTCCCTATTCATTTCCTGACTTATATGGCTGCTTACGTCCACCATCCCTAACAGTTTTCAGGTTTGTTACGTTCTTAGCACGACTCTTGCATTTACAACATTCTACTGCTGCTTCCGGATTGTATTTTTCTTTCATGTCCACATCTCATTAATGTTTGTCTGTCTTCATTAGTTGCCATCCGTTGTCTGGAGAGTGCAGCTGCAAAGCTGGCTGGGCTGGGCTGTACTGCAATGAGACCTGTCCCCCCGGATCCTACGGCGAAGGCTGCCAGCTGACCTGCCCTTGCCAGAACGGTGCAGATTGTGACAGCATCACAGGGAAGTGTACGTGTGCACCAGGATATATGGTAAGCGAGAGCTGTGAATGATGGGCCATTTCGTAAGGTACCTGCAAAAAATTGAAGAGGATTTTAATCTGTTTTCAAATAATATTTGCATAGAAGTGGCCAAATGCAGGTGATTTTTCCCCATTCTATTATAAGTCTACATAATTCTCCTTTGAGCAGTGTCAACTTACTACTTCTGGTTATTTACTTAACATTAATATTGTAAGTTTATTACTATTATAAGGATAAAGACATGGTTTCCCATCGTATATTCTAAGTCAAGACATAACAAAAAAGATGTCAGATTATTGTCTGCCTGGAAGAGCAGAAAAAGAATTCTTATGGCCTTTCAGCATGTTCCTTGTCAGTCATCCTGTGATTTTAATAGATGAAGATCTTTTAAAATGTTACAAATGATAGAGCAATTTATGTCTTTTCTGAGCATATATGGCAGGTGTCTTTTACCTGAGCATCAGAAAGAGCTTCAGACATTCTGAAGTAAACAAGCATTACATTTTGTACATGAGATATAAAATGGCTGAAGAAATCAGCCAAGATGAAAAATTTAGAATTAACGACTGCCAGGTTGCAGCAGAAAGTATTAGGACGTGGATCCAGGTGCCCAGTCCTGCTACAGCTGGGTGTAATGGAATAGTAAGTTCCCTGGTCATCCTCTTCAGGAGCACACCATGGAAGAGATCTGCAGGCTGTGTTTAAGAAACAATACTTCCTAAAGAAAAAAAAAAATTCAAGAGAGAATTCCACCACAACTTCATTAGCAGTTGTCTTTCTGTCATTCGTGTCCTTAATTTTACGTGGCCTGTACCCACAGGCCTATCTATATGTTTTCAATACTATTATAATATAGTTACTATAATATATAGTAATATAATTACTAACTTTACTAGAAATCAAGCTTCAGATTCAAAGACATTCCCAATATTTTTAGAGCTTCGCTGACATTTAGCAACCAACTGAACTGTGCAGCCTCCTCGATGAGTTTTACCCTCTCTTGTTTTAAGTTACAACTTCAACATGAGCTGAATAAATATCTTCAAATACTAGGGAGCATGAGATGTTATCTTTGACCATGTTGTAGCTCTTTTGATTTGCATTTATGAAACATGGTGGACATCGTACCAGGTAGCTCTTTCTGCAACGGGAGGGGAATGTTGGATCTGGACAGCAGAGCAGCCGCGTCCTACCATCCGCACCCGCTGCAGTGCTTAGGGTTTTCTAGAAAAAAACGTCATGGGATTCTGCAGGGTCATACGCTGCCGTCATCTGTAGGGGAAGGGTGCACAGCTGTGTGACAAGACCCGTAACGTGGGAGTCCTATTTGAGATTAGTGGGATGCTAAAGCCTTTGTAGTCTCCTTCCCTTTTAAATCTACATCTGAGCTTGGGAACACCAACTGTCATCTCCAGAACTGTAGAACTGGAGTTCTGGCTTAAAGACGCTTTTGTTCTCTGCTTCATGTCAACAGCTGAACTGAAAGTTGGAGCTTCCATCTAATTTTCAGGGGTTCTCGCAGTGCCAGGTATAAACGGATTTATTTAGACATGAGGGGTAGAATTGTCAAAAGCATCTGTGCAAGACAGTAGTACTTAGAGATGTAAAAAAAGAAAAAAAAAAAGAAGAAAAGGATTTTAAGGTTTGATTCCCCACTGATGCTAACAGCAAACAAGAATTTATCTTCTCTATACAGTGGTGATACACAAGTATTAATATAAAGTAGAGGAAAGAATGAAGGCAACAGCATGTTAGTAAGAAATGCAAAATAAAAAGATACCCCGATTCTCTTTCTTAGCAGGAGTGCTGTTCAAGTTTGCAGCACAAAAATATTTTGGGACCCTTTACTATACACATTTTTTTAAAAAGCATAGTTTGTCCAATATATATTGCTCCAAGACAGTATTATTGCAGGCACGAAGCCTGAGAAGTTCCTATTGCATTGCTTCAAAATAATATTTAATCTCATAATAAAGAGCTTTCTTGCATTGACATTTAAACAGCTTGGTTATTGAGGATAGCTCTATAATCACTGAAGCATATTTAGGCATTAGTATCATTGCTCTCTCATAATATACTATAATCTCTGGCAATTAGTCCATGAGGGGAAGTAAAGCCTTGAAATTGCTAATTTATTGCCTCTGAAGCATATTTGTCATTCGTATGCACGCCAGCTGACTTGAGTTGCAATGGTTCTTTCAAATGCTGGAGAACATAGGCTGTAAAGAAAACTTGACAGGAACCTTCACTTCCTAGCCCGGAACGGCCGTGTCCTGCTGAGCTGCTCTTGCTGTACGCTCCATCGTCTGGGCAGGGAGACGGTGTCAGCACCGCTTCACGACACAGCCTGCAGGTCACGGGAAAGATGCTCCGGGGGCCAGAACCCTCTCAAGGCTCCAAGTGCCTTATCTCAAAGACACACTCCAGACCAGACTCTGCCTTCAAATACGCCTGCCTGCCTCTTGCCGAGGCGATGGGGAGCTTTGCCTGCGGGTAGAATTTTGCCCTTGAATTCAGCTAGCCTGCAAGAGAGTGGCGCGACTGTTCATGAATGCAGGATATCTCTTTTGGCAGCGCTGACAATTGAGTGATGCTAATACAGAACTGGGCAGAGCTAATTATTCAGAAAAGCCATAAACGAATCCCTCTTGCTTTTTCTAGCGTGAAGCTTGGCTGATGCAGCTACGGGGTCAGGAATTTTGCCATGCGATTGGAAAGAATGAAAGTGGGATCAACATCTTACATTTTACAGAAAGGTTTGATCTACGCACGATCTTACAGAGCAGAGCAGGCTGACGGGTTTCTAAGTAAGGGGGGAAGGAAGAGGATAGGATGGGATATAACTGCAAAGGCAGAGAGGTTGGACCCGTAGGACTTTTGGGTTACTGGACGCCTAGAAAACGTAGTGACCAAGAAATATCAGTCTTTTCCTGACAAAGCACTCCTCCAGCCCACTTCTTTTGCACAGATGGCTTGTTTTTTAACTGTGCCCTGCCTTGGCTGTGTCAGGGCAGCTGGGCTGGGTTTCAGAATGAATCATCTGCGATCGCAGCCAAAACAGGGACATTTTGTTGGGATGCAGAACAAGCCATTAAAAACACAAAGCATCTGGTCACCTTTATTAAATGTATTAAGTGGAAAGGCAGCCATCCCATAGGTTGACGTGTACGTGAGCAGAGCACTTAATTTTTGGAAGTTAAGCAGATTCAAGTTTTAAAATAAAAATGTACATTGTAGCTTAGAAAACAATACATTATTTATTAGCTGTGACATTTCCAAAAATTCAAATGCCAAAGCTAAATATTGGTGAGCTTGCAGTTTTGGAGAGAATTTCAAAACATTTTATGTCTTTTTTTTTTTGATGAATATTTTGGGTCAGACCCAACAACCGGATTTGCACATACCTAGCTCTAAAACGAAATTACACTGTTGTAAAGACATTATTGGGTACTGGTACAGGTTATTTGTGTGAGGTTCTGTTATGACTGTGCTTACACTAGAGGGTTGAACTGTTTTAACTGTATGAGTGTCTAAACCGCGGATTCAGTAGATTTGACTTGAAGAGGTAACTGAGAAATCTGATTGATCCACAATCGTACCCAAAACAGGCCAGTTCTTGGAGGCAACATACAGAACAATAAAAATAGGATAATAGGACCAGAGAAGACACAACCAAATCTTCTTCCCCAAAATCACAGAGCCTGTCTAGAGCTACTCCCCACGTGCTCCGGCAGCACAGTCCACACTGCAGGCCTGTTGGAAACCCTGCGCTTACTGCATCTCACTTGTGAGGGAGGAGAAAGGTCGTGTCAGTTTAATTAAGATGATTGCAGGGAATCATCATGATAAGCGTGCCAATAGGGCGCTTCCCTGAAACTGGTATTTTTAACATATTTGAGGATTGCCTCTCAGTACTCATGTGATGAATTGCCAGCGATGCTTTCCTGAAGAATGAGTTTGAAAAGCCATTCTACTGCCATCTCATTTGTGGCAAGAAGGAATCTGGTAGACACGCACAGGGAGCACACAGAGATTAGACTTAAAAAGTATACAGGGAGATCCTTGACTGGTAGAAATTGGATCCTTACTCCCACATGCAAATAGTTGCTCCTTGCAATAAATTAGTTGGATGCAATTATGGGGGTGGTCAGAGGGGTTATACTAACTTGTTCCTCCCCCTCCTTCCAAATTCTGCTTTAGGATGCTCTCTTACAAGTCCGTGGAAGTCAGTTGTGCGGTAGGGATGTAAAAGAAATGAAGATTTGCCCTGTCCTCTCTTCTTTTGTTTTTGGTTCATTGAATTTTATTCCTGTAATTCAATAAATGTGGTGAAGAAGGCCAGAGGATATGAATTAAATATGACAGGAGACCACAGGAATCCTGACCTTCTGTCTCACAAGGAAATCTTGCAACCAACCCCCTGCACGTACCTATCAGCGTTCTAGCTACCGAAATCATTATAAATGCTATTGAAATACAACTAAGTTCACCTTCTCCATTGCACAGCTAATTGCAACTTTCTTGAAAACAGTAGCTATCTAGAGACCTCATCCTGTGATATGCCTTTGTTTCTTTATGGATGCTTTGTTTTCTTCCTTTGAAAAATGGATTTAACTTCAAATGCTTTCATTCTGTCTATTGTGGCAAGGAGATATGTACTTAAAACATTTCTCAGCCCAAGACACTCTGAGAAAACTTTAACACTTATCTATGGAATGTGCGGTCAGCTTTTACTTCAGCGGGCACTTAGGTCTATATTTCACATCTAGGTGACAGAACTTATATTACTTTAAAGAGTTCATCTATTTATGCTGCAATTTTTTGAAGACCTGTCTGATTTTATTGAACCCTGCATGCTGGCAAGCAAAGCTAGCACTTCATCACCAAAATGAAAGAACTCATTTTGACATTTTTCTATTCCTCGACTATATTGGTAGATCCCATACAAGCCAATCACAGTACAGGAAAGTATGGAAACTATAGGAGTGATGACCTCTTACTAGAAGGTTTTTCAGCTTTTGGAATGTCACTTGGATTCCCTAAGACTTTCCAAGGTATCTCCCAGTACTCTGCATCTCCTTTTGCATCTCCTGTTGACATTGCAGCAAAATAGCATTTTAAAAACATAATAAATTAGTGCCTTTCAAATATATCCTGATATAAGTGCTTATGCGTATATATCTCTGGCTGAGCTCAGTGGGAACCTGCGCACTTAAGGACTGAAACACAGGCTTAATCTGGATCTACGAGTCCATAATTTTGTCTAGTATGCCAGAGTTTCTCAACATAACGCTTTTTCTACCACAGGGGTACAGATTGCTTCCAAAGTTTGCATGTACAAGCCTGCACATCGGAGTAAAAGTCAGCCCCTGTAACACTCAATAAACAACAGCTTGAGCACTTAGTAAAAATAAATGTGTATTACAGTGCTATAAACCTATCCAAATGCGTAGCAAATGTACAGCGAACTTTGTAACGGATAATCTCTCAGTCAGTGCAAACACCCACCCACAGTCCCAGGCCAGTCTTAGTCTGTCCCACGCCTGCTTCATGAGGAAATAACCAATTTACCCTTCCATAGGAATGAGGAGGACCATGATGTTGTGTTACCTATAGAGGTCATACGGAACGTACAGGTCCAGTCTGTTGAGTATTCCAGCCATGACTGGCTTCCTTCTGGCGCATACAGTATCTCTTGTTCCCTGAAGAAAACATACAGGAGAGAAAAAACAATCTTTCCCTCTATATGAAAAAAAAAAAAAGAAGCCTGCTCTCCTGTCCTACACCTTTAAAATTCTCTCTGTTGTCTAAAAGAAAATAAAAAAAAAGTAAATAGAAAGGAGCACCTTATCTTCAATTGAATGTTCCCTGAAGGACCGAAATCCCAGGAAGGTCTGGAGGAATTTGAAGAATCATTGCCTGTAGGTGTTTTCTAAACACTCAGGGTTGATAAATACAAATTTATCAGAATATTCCCTCTCTTCTACATATTTGCTTTCATCTTTATTCTAAATGTATCATCTCTTACCACTTCAGAAGGAAGCAGGAAAAAATGAATGAGACTTCTTTGTCTTATAAGCCCCTGGTTCAGTAGTAATGCTACTTTATAAATTTCACAAAATTTTTAATATTAAAAAATGAACCTAAGGTTGGAGATAGTGGATCTGTTTTGGGGGCTTTAACTCATTTAAATGATCCGTTTCTCTTTGAGATAATTCCAAAAGTACTTCAGTGGAAGCTCATCTCAGAGCAACAGGGCACCTCATCAAAAGGTTTAACAAGAAAAGACGAGGGGAAAAAATCTTCAATAGAGCCTGTGTCCTTTTATCCTTGATTTACCGAGCATATCAGTTACCCCCCTTTGTTAAGAGCTCTTTTCATTTATAGGTATAAAATAAATTCAACCATTTTATCAAGATGTTCTTGTTACCAACCACCAGTATAAATTTTACTTGCTGTAGGTGGGGAAAAGGTTTTCTGGCACAGCAGTTGTCCAATTAACTGGAGTATTACAGGCAACAGAAATCATTTGCCCAGTCTCATTTCATGAATTACCTGGATGCACCAGGAAGATGCATTTTCTTCTCACTGGTTTCCTATTTGTATTCATAATCCAATGTCTCAAAGCCATTGTGAACGGCTAGCGGTAGCGGCAATGGGTACACAAAAAGGCATCCATACTGTGCAGGTGGCTTGGAGCGTAGGCTGTAGCTGGCAGTGAGCGAATTATTAATTAATAATAAAGGTAAAACAAGTTGTCCTGTAAGTAGTGGAGCTAAAAGAGCCTTGTTTTCCACAGCTTTCTGGCCTTAGTCCCCTGGCCTTTCCTAGCCCGCTGCAGTAACGCTGTCTCTCTGTCAGGTCTCCTGTGACGCTTGCACTAGTGAAGGACACTCAGATGGGCTCATGGACCTCAAATTCACATAATCCCCTCCCCGCATAACCAGGTTAAAAGTACTGTGCATCGCCTTCCCTAAAAAGGAAAGGATTTTGCCTGAACGAAGACTGAATAGTAAGTTATGACGGGGAAGAAATTGATTCCCGTGCTCCCAGCCTTTGAGCTCTTTCCTCTTTATTGGTTTTTCCTTTGTTTCCCCTCAAGTATTCAGAAGTTTTTAGTAGACTTCATTTTATGATGTTTGGGAATATCCGTCTGTAGCCATGACTAATTCCTCAGCTACCCTTGAAGTAAAGAGACATAGAAGGCAAAACCAACCCGGGAGGACTATTGCTGGTGATCCAAGGAGCCGTGCGAGAGGGAAAGTCCCTGCCTGGATACACAGAGAGTAGTGGGATGCAGCTGAAGAAACAGCAGAAAGACCTGGCAGTTTCAAATGAGAAGATCATTTTGTCAAAGTCAGCAGGAAGGAAACGAGGTCTCTCTGCTAACAGATATCCATGTGAGTTTTAGGTCTGGAGGTAAAGTGAAAGACAGGGATGTGGGAAATTCAACTAAAATAAATTTTAAAAAATGGAAGATGTAACTGTGCACTGGGAAACCATGATGGGAAAAGTTAAAAATTACATTCACATGGTGCTTGAAAAGTGGATAAAGATAAAAATGCTATTAATTGTGAGACAATCAGTCACAGTAACACAATCAGGTCCTCTATACTAACTATGGCTGCATCCCAGATCCCCCTTTCCTGGTTCTGGGCTCTGAGGAATGCATTGTCCTTCAAACCTGCGTTTTCTTGGTGTCTTCTAGATGGAGATAAGTCTGAAAACTCATCTGATATTTTTTTCTAAGCTTACAAATTACTTCACAAGTGGGTGTGGAACAAGAAGCAGGCAACAGAAAACATAAAGCGTGAGCTGGAAAATCGCTCTTGACATGAAAGAACTGTCACTTTCTAGTTGAACAGAAGTTTTTCTGTCGGCTGGACTGCATGTTGGTAGGGCTGAGTTTGTTAACACAAATCCAAACATCTCTTGCCCACTGTTTTGGTACATTCCTCACATCAACAGAGCTGATCAGGAATCATTTGCTCCTATCAGGACTTTTACATATTCATAGATGAGAAGAAAACTACCTCTGAATTGCATCTTGATATTCCTTTTCATTGATGACCTCTGAATTTTCTTACCCACTTCTCTATGCATACAAAAGCACATATTGATCTGCGTAAAATGTCTGTACTTTTATTTTTTTGTAGGCCGTTGGGACTAATAACAGACTATAAAGTTTTGCATCCCTAGGCTACTAGGTCTGATCCAGGCCAGGTCAGTACAGATTGACAATTATCTTCTCTTGGATGTGCAGTGGCCTGCATGAAATGACTTTGGTCTCAGTCCAGCTCCCTGTGGATCAGTATGTACATCACAAACCCCATTTCTATCAGCAGTGACTGGCAAATCTGCTGGCAGACTGAGCCATTTTACCACTTTACCTTCACAAACCATTGCTTCAGGTCAAGCTTGGTGGCGTGGCTGTGTGATCCATTTCAAAGTCCCCGCAGGACTTTTTCTGGGGACAAACAGCACAGGTACTCGGAGCTTTTGGAACAGCACTCATAAGCACTGCAAGCCACCCAGATTGTACTGCATCTTTCTTAAATGGCAGGTGCCTTTCCGAAAAGTCGATCTGCTTCTGAGATGGCTCTGCCGCACGTAGGCTAGGAAACAATGAACATCACCTCAATGCAAAGAAACTGGATGCGGGCTAAAACCAGTATTGCAATAGCAACTCACAAATGGATTCTTGTGGCTCTGCTGTACTACGGGAGAAGATATCCTACATTCAGATCCCAACAGGGAAGATCATTATGGGGAGACCACCTGCGTATTCCCAGGCTTTCAGACTAAGCCGCTCCCCTATTGATTTTTATATCAATGAACCCGGTGCTCGCTGCCTATTAGGCTCGTTGGTGTTCTCCCCCCGGAGCTCGTATTGACCAATTAGACAGTTCTGCTGGAGCACCGGCAGCCACGGCGTTTAGGAGCCTGTGTTTTCCTAAACCCTGACAGCGTTCGTGTCAGCGCCTGGCTGCAGGAGCCTTAACGAAGGGTCTTCTCTCACTTCAGGGCATTTGTTGTATGCTTTTGAGCGGGTGAACTATTGTACCGGAGTATTTAACAAGGTCACTGGATGCACAAGACACAGTGGGTCTCCCTCAGTTGTGGAAACTGCATCCCTTTCTTTGAATTCAATGGAATTTTTCAGACCCTTTTATGAACTACTTCTATTTCATTTTGTTTGCTCGCTCTCTTATCAATGTACAAGCTCCAGAAATTGTCTGTGACAGCTCAAATTCTATTTTGTCAGCCCAAGTTTACCTGAACACAACTGCTAGCTTCGGTAGGATTGTCCCAGATATGCAAGAGTGGAGTTTGTCTCAGTGACTGCCTCTGCTAACGATAACTTATTCAGTCACACACAGTGTCCATAATTTGGTAAGAACTGTGAGCAAGTCCCAGGTCTCCTCCTTTTTCTTCTTATATTTACTTTTACTTCTGGGCTCTGCTGCAGTTTTTTATTTACCTGAATAACTCCAAAGTTTTTCTAAGTGGGTCCAAAGGAACCAACTTCATACAGAAAGCCTGAATGCCTCTGACTTTGTTGCTAGTTGACATATTTCCTGTATTTTATCCTTAATTGGCAATGTGGCTATGTCAAATTGCATTTCCGTTCCTGTAGCCTCATTCAGAATCAGTGGAGCTCAATATTCCGTTCAGACTGAGTTATTTGATCTGAATTTTGCAGAGGAATAAACTGCTTGCCAATAGCAGTGTCCCTTTTCATCTATTAAGCTTCTAAACGTATATATCTTTATCCACACCATCAGTGGATCCATGCATAAAAGTGTTGGTACCTGACTCTCCTGGTAGTGCAAATTGCACACTGACCTCATTAAAACCACCGAAGTATAAGATTTAAGTCACAGGTTAGTTTTTCATTTTATTTTCTGTCTACCTATACTGTCAAAGGAAAAGACTTTATCCTTTACAATCAGACATGTATAAATGGAAAATCCTGGTGTGTTTTCTTATGCCAAAGAGCAACTGAAATTTTACCAGATCTTGGACTCTCTTGCTTTAGGTTTTTGGGTTTAGAAAAATCTGTGGAAGTTGGAAGGGGACGACTGTTTATCTGCCTGTGTGTGATTGCCAGGTTATTTACCGGCTTTTCAGACGGTACATCGCAAACCCTGTTAGCTTAAAGTTGACATTGAATGTTATTCATTTCATCTCATAAAATACCTTTTTGTTTTTTAGATGCTTTCTTTTTTTTTTTTTTCCTGCTTTGATCCTTTCACATGTGCTCATGCAGCTCAGAACCAAGGTCGGCCGCAGGTGTTAGCCTCATCAGCCCCATACCTGCATATTTTCCATCCCCATTGCTGCTTCTGCGGCTTCAGTGCTCTTAGCAAGGGACCAGCTGAGGATTCCTGCTGTGTACAGCGCATTTAGCTCCTCCTGGGCTCAGTCCATCCAGTCTGTGTGAACAAGAGTTCAGGCGTGCACCGGTGTTCTGAGCTCATTTGGCAGCTTCTGCTACAGAAGATCTCAGCTAGTGACCGCACTAGGGAGTGCAGACAGTGCGCACGTAGGGAAGTTTAGGTTTGAGACTATGCTTGGACATTATCCGTAATTGTATAGCACAGCTGTAGAAGAATTCGACAAGAAAGTTTGCAAATAATGCAAAATTATTGGGATTGTCAAATATAAAGCTAATAGCAAATTTGAGGAAAGATTTGTGTTGCTGAATGACTGGGTAAGTTGAAATTCAGTGTTCAAAAATGCAGAGTAATAGACAATGGGAAAATAACGTTATTTTTTAAGTTACCTTCACAGAAGGTGAGTTCTAATTCAATTCCTACCATTCAGGGAAAGAGATCAGGCAATCACAGTGGATAGTTTTCTGAAAAACTCGAATTTGAGTGCTCGGCACCCGTCAACAAACAAACGAAGCCAGAGCGCCAGATAGAATAGTTAGAATGATCAGGAAGAGAACAAAACAGGATGGAAAAAACATTTTTGTGGTATTGTATAAATCCATAATATAACTAAATCTCAAATTACTGCATACAGTTTGGCTGATTCCTGCTTACAAAGGATATAATGGAAGTAGCGAATGGTGACAAAGATCATCTTTCATACGGAATAGCTTCTATACAAAGAGTGACCCGATAAGCTAGAACTCAGCTCAGAAAACAGATGGCTGAGGAGGGGTACGATAGAGATCTATGGAACTGTGGATGGTGCGCAGAACACGAGCAAGGAATGGTTATTTACTATTTCTAATAACACAGGAACAAGGGGCAACCAATTAAATGATTGCACAGCAGGTTTAAAGACAAAGATAGTGCTTTTCACAGAATGCGTAATTAAATTGTGAAATGGCTCCCATAAAATGAGAATAAGAGAGTGGGATGATTTTGCTTAGAAAAGGGGTCGCCGAGGGTAGATATGTGAGAGGTCTCTTACACCATGGGGGAAGGGGAAGAAGGAACGCATGTTTGCTATTTATCACAGTATAAGAAGTTTCCCAATTAAAAATTGGGCAGTGGAGTTGAAGCAAACAAATAAAGATAATTTTTCTCCTTTGTATTTATAATTAAACTGTGGATCTTCTTGCCAGAGGACATCACAGAGGCTGAAAGTATAAATGATACCTTTTATTTCCTGGGTTTGCTAATGCCCTTTTCGCAGAACTGTTCAGACTTGTCAGCCAGAGCCCAAATTTATTAGTGCAAAAAAGTCAGGAGGCCGTAACTGTTCTACAAGGTAGATCTTGGACTGCGCCACTCAGGCTATGTGGACAGAGCAGAAACCATCTCTCATTTCTAGACAAAGATACTCCCATAAAAATAGCTGATGCAGAATTGTCACAGCCAGCTCTGAATTCTCACTCTGAAGTACACTGCAGTGCCCTCAAATGCTTCTCCCTATTTCCAAATGGCTTCTGTTAGCCACTCATCTGTTCCGCCCAAATCTGCAAGAAAATGCTGGAACTGCACATAGTGTGTTAAAGTCTTTCCTTTACCACAGTGGTAACTCCAATTCGGGCGCCTGCATTTAAAAAAGCAGAAGAAAACAGCTTTTTTTGTCTGTACCAGTAGCATTCGAGGACTGTGATTTAGTATTTTGACATACTTAGCTAGCTTCTGTCCCACAGTTTGGACACGAGTAGCTTGTTTAGTACATCGCAAAGAGCACATGTACCAATTATATATTTCTCAGGCATCTAAATGCTTTCCACCGACTTGAAATAATGCACATTATGCCTGGGTCATTTTACCATTTGGGACATTTAATTGTGATATGGCTGTGGGTTTTGGAGCATTTCAAAATAGCAGCTGCTCAAAGTTCATTATAGCAACAGCACTGAGCCCCACAGATGTTTGACTCTTTATAACTTCCCCAGAGTTAAGTTTAAAATATTCTGAGTT
This sequence comes from Grus americana, assembly GCF_028858705.1. NCBI lineage: Eukaryota > Metazoa > Chordata > Aves > Gruiformes > Gruidae > Grus > Grus americana. Next base: position 21,653,813 of record NC_072861.1, on the reverse strand, counting down.
TACTCCCTGCCTCACCTGAATAAATGTGAAGTGGCCCTATTCCAGGTTTAAATTGCTTTAACTAAACAGAGGACTTGGTTATCCAGCTGGCCCCATAATGTATATCAGTAATCCTCCTGATCCGGATGCGATTGTCCTGCCTTGATAATATATCTTCCCATTAACTGAATCTAAACCCGTGTATTATAGACAGTTTCATTTCCACCTGAAATATCTGCTCCATAAACAAACTCCTTGCTCCAAACTGTCTTGCCCTTATGTAGCCAAGTGCTGGGGCTGGCCGAGCTCTGCACACCCATCCGATTTACCGGAACGCTGACCTCCATCATGATTTTTGAACTGTGCATGGCTATGTTCCTTGTACTCCATTACAGGCTGCCCGTGGGAGGCTGTCCTCTCCGGGATGATGCGCTGTCTCACCAGATGAAATGTCCCAAGGAAATGATGTAGGAGTTGTTTTACCCAGTCTAAATCCAATCTCCTATTTTTTGGAGAGGTCCCTCCTGGATAAATGTGTTTTGTGGTATTTTATTAGGTGAAAAGTGCTGACTGTATACAAAAATCTTGTTCAGAGGTTGATGATCATCTTCTTTACTCTCCACACTACTTTCCTTGTGAATACATTTAATTATATGATGCTGTATTCATTGCCTCGCTGACACTCAAGTGCTCTGCAGTTAAGGCCTAAATACTAAACCAGGCAGATATTCAAGCGTTGTAAAGTTAGTCTAGATTTTTTTGCCAGCAACAGCACTACACTGATTTATGGGAAGCGGGGAGGAAGGTGCTACCTCTTGCCTGCTCTCTTTATTGAATTATCTTTCTTTTTTTTAATGTCCATAGTCAGGTGGCTTGAATGGCAGGAATGGATTTTTTACATTGCAGATAACTGACTGATATTGGGTATACTTTTCGTGCAAACTAGAAAACTATGCCCTGGTGGTGAGGGGGATTATAGTGCTCCCTGACAGAAATCCAACTCGGGTTTGCTGAATTTTAGTATGCAAAATCCAATTTTTTTAAACGAAAGTTTTATTTGTATTTGTTTTCGCTTGATTTCATGGAGGCAAAACACCATCACAAAGCTAGAATTTGCTGCCTTTATTCTTACAGAGTACTGCTCCACTTCACCATTGGTTTTATTGTGCCAGAGCATTGTTCCTTTTGGATGTACGAAGCATGTTGGAGCTGAGATGCTGGAGGACAGGAGAGCGGTGAGATTCTGTGCACCCTCCGCTTCAAAAGATGAGACCTGTCTTGCACACAGGGTGTCTTATTAGTTTGCCTGTGTGCGTTTACTGCTCGGGGATCACGCAGTGCTTGCACATGGAAAAAACCTCCTCTGTGCCTGGGCGGGGGCACCCGGGGCGGTTCTGCTGCCGGCAGTGCTGTCGGCGCAGCTCGCCTCCGTTACCTCTTCCCCATGAGTTAGTGGGACAGGGACACATTCAGACAGGAGACCCCGAGCCAACGCGCAGTGTCTGACTCGATGCGCAGATCCTTCCATCCTGCACAATAAATCCCTCGCAGCTGGGATTTACGGTGCTGGCAACCACGAGCTCTGTGCGGTTAGTTCCAGGTCTGCGTACGCATACATGGTGTTCCGGCTGAAAGGCTGCATGAGTTCTCCAGCCTCGAGAGCTACAAATTATTTTCCAGGTAGCCAAATCCTAATCGAAGGTTTTCCTAAGCTGTGGGCAAAGGTTTCCCGAGGTGCCTGGTCAGTGTGATGGGGAAGGTCCCTTCCGGGAAGATGGATGGATAACTGTTGCTGTGAAACCCATACAGCCTTGGGACCCTAGGCTGAGTACTCCTTTTTTTTTTGAAATAAAATAACCCAAATATACTGTTAATGTATCTCAGATCAGTTGTGAGGCTGTGCGATGGGAAATGGAAAAATTTAGATGGGGGAATGAGAGGCTCTAGAAATAAGAATCTGGTCCAGGTTCTTCTGTGACCTTACTGAGGGAGTAACGTGTGTTACACCAGTAGCAGCCTGCAGCAGGCCACAGCAAGTATATTTGGGTTTATAAAACGGGAATCCACAAAGTTCAGCCAGATTCTGTACAAACAATTTGGAAAACAACAAACCACAGTTACTTTGTGGTAACTTTTACTCCCCTCACAGTCAGTGTTCCCAGCTTTGCTTTTGTGTAACAAAGGCTTTGGCTAGAACCAGTAAAATGGAATTAAATAGTATTTAATAAAGTACCTTAAGTACTTAACATTATTTACAATAATTTTACTTACTAATCTCATTATAACAAATCAAGTTTCCATTTTGTTTGTGTGCATGTTTCACTGAACACTTTTGATCAAACACCAAATTTAAGAATTATTATCAGGATGACTAATTTCAAACTTGGCATTTACTGTGAAATTTACTGTGTGAATTAGCATATTAGCACAAAAACAGAGGTGAAATAAAATGCTGAGGTCCCTTTGTAAATGTTTGTAAATCCTTGTAAGATTATAGGAAGCAAAGCGGTAAGTTCTTCCCGCTCCCCGAGGCGGCCGTGCTTGGTGCCCACGGCATGTCCAGGATTTACAGTACGCTCAGAGGACTGTGATGCTGCTGAGGTGCAGGTTGGGGAAAGCTTTGCAGATGGCTCTTGGAAGTGTTTTACGATCTAATGAAAGACTCCGGCATTCAGGACGGCCAATAGTTGTGTCTTTGAATGAGTCATGAGCTGTAAAGTCACTTTTTAAACGTAGGAAAGCTCTTTCTTTGCCATCCTTTCCACTTTAGCCCATCTTCTCCCATAAAAAGGGCAAAGGGAATAGGAGACTGAATAAGGTCGTCAGTGATTTCATTGTGCCATTTTAGATGTATATCAAACTCCAGCATAGCTACATCATATAACGTTACAAAGTGGGTAAAGGACCATTTGTCAGTTCTTAGTAACAGTGATTACCTGCAAACTGAACGCTTGGCTTGTTCCTCCCCAACCTTTTTTCTGCATTTTATCATTAGCACCAATAATAGCATCTGCAGGGAGTAATTAGCAACACCCAGAGGAGAAAGGAATTCTGCCAGAGGACATCATTATGTCTGGAAAACTAAAGATGCTCTATAGTAAGGTCATGAATAAATTGCTTGAGTCTAGGGTGGAGGAGAAGACCAGTAAAAGTACAAAGTTTCCTACTGCTGCTTATAGGCTTATGAAGAGCACATTAATTTCCACTGGAACACCATTAGGGAAATTAGTTTGTTCTGACAGTTTGTGTTGCTGGATACCATATGTTTACCTTGAGGGAATGTTTGTGGAGAACCACTTTGGGTTAATTGTAAATGTCACAATTAAATAAGTAAATATACAGAACTATCTGTGATCTGCATCGGTGCACAGACACCGTGTACCAGCACACTGGTGTGCCGCGTAATGTGTGTACATATAAATATATACTTTTATGTACCAAATCCATACCGACCAGCTTATCTGGACACACAGACGCCAGGTACAAACAGCACCTGCGTTTGGTCTTTCTGACCTGTTTATCATTACACACATATGGCACCGCACCGTGCCCTTCTTTCTATTTAATACCTGCGCCGTGAGCTCTGAGAACCGAGCATCGGGCTGCCCCGTTGCTGGTGCCAGGTCTTGCGCCTCTAATTCATCTGGCACAAAAGCAGGCGAGGAGAGGGAGAGGGAGGGAATCAGAGACCGTGTTAAAAATCTCGGACTAGTTGGAGTCACATTACAGATTACCAAAGGTTCAGCTATGTTGCCTTTCAGAGTTGTCAGTCCCCCCTCATAATCTGCACAGGAGTTGAGGATTTTCAGCACCTTGACAGATTAAACCTTAAGAACACTCAAACAAACCTGTCGCATAGGTCTTTATCATGCAAACTTGAGGCCAAGTTCAATAACAGCCCTGTTAGTCTTCTGCATTGCAGAGGCCTTGAAAAATTGATTTTCTGTTTTGCCACTGACTTCAGTGGAACCAGGCTTTAGCCCTCCGAGGCAAATTTATTCCTGTAGGTGGTAGCTACTTCTGAAATTCTTGATTTTATGTCCTTAAATAGTCAAACCTTGCAACAGACCAGGTATGGGGCAGACTTTGCTGGGTGCTGACCGTTCCTGGGTTATTGCTTCCCCTTATAGTCTGCGATAGCCTTTTTTTTTTTTTTCCTTTGAAAATGCATTTCACGGATTTAAAGGCCTGATCCAAAATGTACAGGAATAAATACAAATCTTTGTATTGAGCCCCCGAAAAGGATTTTAAAGGGAGTTGGTCATTGTTTACGGCGGGAATGTATTTTTAACAGGAAAAAGCAATCTAATCTGTTAGGGCAACATTAATCCAGGGAAAACCCTTTTGGAAGCCTCCAGAGCTTGTTAACACGGCTAACACCTAAGGCAGCGGTGTGTCTTTGAGCTCTACTAATATTGTACAATAATAATTTTGTGGAAGAACATCTTCCCCTCTCCCTGAACAGAAACAAGACATATTATTGACTGCCATCCGGAAAGATGTATGCTCTGGCCCTCGTGAGTCTATTAATATTTGATGCTGATGGATGTGAGCTGGCAGCCTGAGTTATTAATGGAGTTTGGTTCGTCGGACCTCACCCTCAATGCATAGAGGAGAATTAACAATAACAAGAACCGTATGCCCAAACCTCTCGTGGAGCTAGAAAGGTCTGTCATTTAGTTTCAGCAACAATTAGTTAGTATTTCTGAAGTACTTAAAGGTATGGAAGGTCATATAAGTGGTGTTAGTTACATTACTGCCACCATTCACTGTGATTTAAAGCTGCCTTTTTAGGGTGCCAGGGATCACAGGTCCCCCAGCTGTATCTTTGCTATGCTGGGATGCTCCCACCAGAGCTGAGCATTTACCCGATCCCACCTCCAGTAAAGAGAGTTTTTCCATTGATTATGTTGGTGTCAGATTCGACCCCTGAAATTAGGAAATAATACCTTGGAGCGATTTCAGGGGTATATTTTGATCAACTGGACCTTCTAAGTGAAAATGATGAAGAAAATGAAGCACTTTTGAAAGTTCGTGATGTCCATATGGATCATTCTGACTTGGAAAACAGAGATGTAAAATACCCAGTTATTTATAGCTAGATTTCTTAATATAGCTTTAACATTTTCAGGGGTATACGTTTGATTGAATCAGCTACTCCTTCCTATCATGTATACCACATCCAGACATTTCACTACTCTCATTAACCTCCTGATCTTAATAGAAAAAAGAATAATCAACATAAGGAGCACAGCTGTTGATTAATTTTACTAAATAGGCTAGAAATATAAAGTACCATATTGCAAGAGTGCAGATTCAATGCACAACATTTGAAATGGGCTTAATAGAATATATAACTCATTAACAACTGGATAGACGTACGCCGCGGCGTTATTCACTTGGGCAGGTGGTGAGAGGGAGGTGGAATTTACATATCTTTAACAGTACCTGAACGCATTTCATTTCATAGGTCATTCTCCTAAATCAAGTTCAAAATGTTAATAACGGGGTGTGCATTTATAATTAATAAAATCTTAGAGCCGGTGCTATAGTTCAAGTGCATTTTCCTCTTATGTAATTAAGAAGTTAAGTGTATTTGGCAGTTGTCACTCAGAGAGCTCTGAAGGTCTCACTTGTCAAACCCAGGGATACAAATCTCATTAAGCCAGTTATTTTTTCAGCTCAGGTTTGTTTGCAAAGTGCATATAAGGTGGAGAGCCAGAGTGACCAACCCCTCTTAGTCCATAAAATATAGTATATTAAAATAAATGCCAAAACCCAAAGGCATGTTGGATAAAGATGAAACGGCCTGATGTTTAGCTTGTGTACAGTACCTTTTCTGTGGGACGCCCAAAGTGGCTGTGTCTGACACCGTCTTGCCCGCCGTGCAGAGCAAGCCTGCAGAAAACCGGCGAATCGACACCAGCCTGTTGCGCCCGCAGCCATGGAGTATTTACGGCATCACACCAGCTGATCCGCGGTCACGGGGATCGGCCGAGGAACTGGAAATCCACCTGCTGCCTCCACCCGTGGTCCAGATGCTGGTTTAGTCAGTCTGGTTCCCAAGGGGGATATTTCAGCTCCGCATCACTCTGTTCTATTTTCCTTTTCAAAGGAATTTTCTTTTACTTCTAGATCACTAGTTCAAATCCGGATAAGGTCAGTTGTCATAGAAATTATTAGCAGTACCAGCAGTTCTGTGTTGTACATGAAATGAGTTGGGAGTTTCATTCGCACAAGATACGGCTTTCTAAGTGGCACTAATTGGCTGTCTAATTGTCACACGCAGGAGAAAGGCAGAGGATTGATTAGGCGTGGAGACTGAATGCCCCTCTGCCGTCTCGCTCGGCTCTGGGTTCCCGTAGCTCATTCCGTAGGCATGCTGGCAGGGTAATGAGGGGCAGCGTGCGCTGGATTTTCCGGCTGTCAAGGCAGCACCTTTTACTGCCAGGCCTTTTCAGGGGAGCTTGTTTTACTCCACCGTGGTCAAAGATAGCATCTTTTACAAACACTACTTTCACTCCAAAATCAGAGACTTGTAGGATTTACTTCTGAAACGCCGTGTCTTTTAACCGTTTCTTTTACTTCCCCCTAAAAAAAGGTTTTTATTATAAAATAGGATGAGTCATACTGGTGCTAGGCAGAACTGCTACAGCAAGCATATGGGGTTTATGGTGCTCAGAAATCTGTTCATATTTCCTTTTACTGTCTCAGTGTCTGATGCTGTGATATACAGGCTCCTGGAGGTACTTGCCATGGCATGGGGAAGCTGACATTTTGTGCATTTATCTCCTGATAAATGGATCCTCCTATCAAACAGTGAAGCCTCTCACCTGCAAAAATACATTTTGACCAATATCGTTTTCCCTGAGCTGTGGTATAGGTCACACTGTGCAAGGTAGTTACTATTTAACTTTGGAGTAGGACAGCTTTCTCTGACATAGAACTAAATTATTAAAGTTTGACTCACTGAAGAAGTAAATTTAGGAGCTAATTTGTGATGTGAAAGTCAGGACTACACAGAGAAGAAAAAGGAGCAAAAATACCCTTATATATGCCAACATATGTTGACCGGACTACGGGACTTAGTAAATAGGTTTAAAGCGATCATGCTCACATTTTAACTCCCTTGTCGCATCAGATGAACAACATCATTAAGAACTGTGTCTCTCTTTCCAGTCACACCAGCTAATCAGTGCACACGGCAGACCAAAATTTACTGTTGAAATATACTGTATTTCTGCAATATATAAGCATTTACTCTCCCTCACTTTCCCCACACCTAAAGCAGAAATAAGACGGGGACCGTCTCTGTGCTCTGCTCTGTGTGCCTCCTCTCTCTGACACACGCGTCACTCCTTGTTCAGCGTCCTTCCTAAAGTCACAATCTCGTGCAAATTAATTGAAAACAAATGCAGGTCCCAGCTACGCATCAAACAGGTCTAACGCACCTGCCATGTAGTTTTCCTCTCTGCCAGTCTGTGGAAGATGAGCACGTACGAGATCCTTTTTAGCTTTTTAACAACGCTGCTCTTAGAATATATTTTCCAAGAAATGCAGAGCGATCTTTGCACAGTTTCAGACTGTATATTTTGTGATTAGTGTTTCGTAAGTGATGTTTTGCTTAATGATCTAACATCTGTTCTAGGAGGTTTGTTTTTGTAACTTCCCCACCTCCTGCTGAATGAACGCCAGAAACTTGTCCCTTTCCTCCAAGTCAATCAAAGCACTAATTGCATCATAATCATGGGAAGCAGCGGTGACTGCTCAAGTGCTGAAGACTCAGCAATCAACCCATAACACTCTGTTCACTGTTTCGAAAGAGAAAGCCTCCCTGTGCAGAGATGGGAATTTCCTGCAATTCAGATTTCTTTAGCTGACTCTGACTTTTTTGGTTCGCAGGGAGATGACTGCACCATTACCTGCATGGCAGGAACCTACGGTACCAATTGCTCATCAGTTTGTAATTGCAAAAACGATGGCGCGTGTTCCCCTGTGGATGGTCTGTGCTATTGCAAAGAAGGTAAACAAAATTCAGATTTAACAATTGCCTGCAATTTGGCATCAATGCTTGTCCCCTTTTAAAGTGGCACAGCTGTGCAGTCAGTAACTCCACTATTTTCTTGCGCCTGTCGGTAATTCAACAGTCTGCCCAAGCATCAAAACTCAACAGGGGCTTGACTGTATGTTTTGTCTCTGCCCTGAACAGAGGCCAGGCTTAACTGCTCTGCTGCAAGAACAGGTCACAGAACTAAGTGTGCTGGCAGAGCCACAGCTCCTCTCCAAAGGAAATGCAAAGCAATCCCCAGACTGTTGGGGTTTTTTCTCTATCACTTTGCTGCCCCGTTTCTCCAGGACCCCAAAGTCCCCGTTCTCCCCTCCATGCCTAGAGTGACACAACCGGGCAAGGCAGCAGAGCCTCCCGCCTCTCTTTTCTTTAGCCCATTGCACCGCGCTGTGCCCGGCCGTCGTTATCCTCACCAGACCTGACCTTGACCTGCAGACTGCCTGCCTGTCTCGACCTTGGACTTGTCTCATTCCCGTAGGCTCTCCTGGCGATCTGGGCTCCTAGCCGATCCTGGCTGCCAGCCCTGTGCTTGGGGACCTGGGGGGGCCCTGGCTGTCTGCCCTTGCTGCCATCCTCAGGTCCCCGTCTTGGCTCTACCCTGACACTGGGACATCCCAGCCATGTGCAGGTATCTTCTGCCCCTGAGCCAGCACGGGCTTGCAGGCTGTGGCTGTCTTTTATCTGGGGAAACAAGAAGCCTTGCCTGCTCCGGAGTCTCTCTGCAAGACTAACCTCTTTTCTTCCCACACACGTGTCCATAATTCCCTTATGTACCTGGTAGTGAGCATAACCCATGTACCCAGCCACGACTTCAGCAAGCTCCATGGCATGGTGTCCCTTACGTAGCCTGTGCAATAGTGCCTTCCCCCAGAATACCAACATGAGCTATGGCTGTATGGCATACATAAGCCCTAAAACAGAAGTGAGGCAAATAACGATAAAACCTGGCATTTCAAACGTGAATTAATGGGTCACTGCAGAACCCCATTTAATGAGGGTGTATAAACCATGAGTTACTGCTTAACTCCATTACATACAGCTGCAGTGTAATGAAAGCCATTGTGCCACTAGTAGTTAAGATTTGAGCCTTAATGGTTAGAAATGATGGCCTTGGTCTTTTTTTAGGTGTAATAGCTTCTTTATATTAAAGAACATTCTCCAAAAAATATGAGGTAAGAAACAGGCAGCATTGAATGGCAAGTTTCTTGCATTCTCGTCGATCGGCGGGTCTCCAGCCTGCCGGGCATTACTGCGCTCTCTCTTGCTGCCCGAGCAGTTCCCAGAGAGGCACCAGACACCTTACTCTGGTAAACAGCCAACCCAGTGATTCCTATATCACCCTTCCGTACGGATAGATGCTGGTAGAAGAAGTTGGGAGGTCATAATTAAAAGGACAACCTTTGACCCCAAGATACTCTTAATTTACACCAAGATCAGGAGGAAACTGGTCCTAGAACCAAAGAGCTGCAGTTTGCAGCTGCCTTTCTTGCTGTCTCTACCTTGCTTTTGCCCTGAAAACATCCCCAATGCTGTTTCTCTCATATGTTTCTTTAGGGTGGCAAGGAGTGGATTGCTCTATTCCCTGTTCGAGTGGAAGTTGGGGTCTTAACTGTAACCAGACGTGTTATTGCACGAACGGAGCAGCCTGCAAGCCAGCTGACGGCTCTTGTCTCTGCTCGCCTGGGTGGCAAGGGGAGTACTGTGACCAGCCCTGCCCTGTAAGTACAACTGGGAAGGTCTTCCATCCCCTTTAACGCTCTTCGAAAAGTACAGTAGGTCAGTATTTCATCTTGTCTATGGATATCTGAAGGAAATCATGTGTAAATAACAGATTGGGGTTCTAGCAGTCAAGCAGATGTATTATAGTTTGCATTATATTTTATCAGAGCTATTGCCATGCTATTTGCATTTTCTCAAACGACATTTTTTAAAGCCATTCCTCACTTGGTTCTATATAGAAATGTTAGGCACCGAGTTGTTTCTGTCTTCTCTGTATGTTAATTTAAAAAATGCTACTCAGCATTAAGAGGGACATGATAGATGATTTTGCACATTTTGGAACAAAAAACTGATTACTGAGAGACTTTTTTATTTATATTTTTTGAAGGATGGAACATATGGTCTTAATTGCAGTGAACGTTGTGACTGTAGCCATGCAGATGGGTGCGATCCTGTCACCGGTTACTGCTGCTGTCTTGCGGGCTGGACAGGTAAAATTAGCAGTTACCTTCGTAAACCTTGGGGGTTTTGTTGTTCATGGGGGTTTTGGGGGGTTTTGGTGGGTTGTTTCGCTTTGTTATTGCATCGGTTATAGCACTGGCCTTGTGACTGCAAACTTTTAACTAATAGATTGAGACAAGATCAGCTGAACTTACCCATATTTAAATCACTCATGATGGTGACAATAATTGGCATTCATTAAATTTGTATTCAGATTAGTTGAAGATGGCTCCAAACCCGGAGCCAGATGTTAGCCTTCTGTCAAAAGAATCCTCAGGAGGGATGCAGATCATCTGGAAATCCTGCAGAGTTTTTCTCCTTGAACGGCCCTTTCCACGGGGGTGCAGTTGTGGTACGATGAATCCTCGGATACCTGGGGATGCAGATATAGGTGTTTTCTGAACGCCAGGAGTCATACAACACCCAGTTTTGTCTCAAAACGTTGTCTTTATGCTTTTCCCAGTTTCTTATGCTTCTTATCACACAGAAGGACAGTTCTGGAGAGCAGCTTAATGCTGATTTGACAAAGAGTTCTCGTGATTACGCAGAGGCAGAGAGGAATATTCAGTGAAGTCGGAGAGCCCAGGCTGGAGATGTCAGTACAATCAGACCCGCTCTAGACTCCACACTGATATGTCCCTTTGCCAGCTTTTGACAGCTAACATAACAGCAGCGGGGGGCAAGTTATTGACCCAACCAGTATTTCACACTTAGCTGCCTAAAATACTGGTTAATCTCCTTCAGCTCTCTGTAGAGGCCCTGGAGGGAAATAAATTTATATTCTTGCCCATAACTGCAGAAACACCAGTGGCACTGACGATCAAAATGCATTTATATTAACAGCAATTCATTTGGAAAATTTAATTGTTTTTCAAACAACTACAAGTTGGAAGAATGTATGGAGCAAGGCAGGCTGATCAGGCAGCCAACGTTTGGGATACTGTCACCTTACCCCCTGTGCCTTAAACCAATGCGTGCTTTCTGTTTCTGATGGACAGAACATCACCACGGCAGCTCAGCTCCTAGAAGCATGAAGCAAAACCAATGAAATTATACCTAGAACGTACAATGGAAAAAATCTTTCAAGAATTAAATAAAATGCAAAAATGGGAAATTCTACACACTGCTTACAACAAAGCTACTTGTAAAAGATACTGGGCATGCATCCCTGAAAAGGGCATTTTTCCCCCAAGAAAATCCATTTTATAAGCTCACTAATATCCCCTCCGCTTGCATTCCTCACTTCCTGGACTGCATTCATCTTTCTTTGAGCCTCTTTACTGTCAATATATCCATCTATCAGGCTTTAAAACTCTACTGTGCATTATTGATGACCATCAGAGAAAGAGTTGGTAGGCTTTCCTGTAGTCATTGTGAGTTTCTTCAAGGGAGAAGATGGTTTTTAAAGTTACAGTAAACGAGAGATATATTTATACACACTTACTCTAAAAGTTTATTACGCATCTTTCTGGATGTACCATTCCAGAGGAAACTGCAGAACGTGTACTTTGCAGACAATGCAGACTAGAGGTTTGGCTTTTTCTTAAAGGCATTTGCAACAAATGCTTTATACTTACTCCCATGCACATCTATAAGTGTACCTCGAATGCAGATCCAAATTACTCCAAGTAAAGGTAAGAATAATTTCTGCGTACCCTTCTTTTTTTTATTTCTATATTGGGCAAGATAAATGTATATTAACTTGCAGGGGACTTAGTGCAAACTAAGCACTTTATCTTTCAACATGCCCCTGCAGTTCTGGAAGTCCCTTCTACAAGATCACATTTCAGGGAGGAAAATATTCCGTTAGGATTTGAGACCAGGTTGGAGTTGAGATGTTGACAGGGCCATGCAAGGTGTGCACTGGAAATGTTGATAGACAGAGGCAACATTTGTTTTGTCAATTCTGCTTCCAATGTTTTTTCTACTTGGCTTAGCACCAGACACAAGAATAAATTCTGCTCATACTAGTTTGAAAGTATGTAATTTAAGAAACTCTTCAGCTAGATAATTATATTTTCATATTAAGGAGGATGGCATCGGTGAAAGATTAATCTTATCCGTAGTTGTTTGGAACTGGGCCATGATGTGTATTGCAGTGCATTTTATAAATATGACGTGATAAATAATTCAGGTTTAAATTTTTGCTTTCTGAGTTTGGTACTAATTAAACATGGCCTGAAAAAGATCAGAAAAGTTCAGGATCATGGAACATCTGAAGGTTTTCCTGCCCACTCACACCAGACAGAGAATTCAAGTGGCTTTCTGATCCTAATAGCCACAAAACTTCATCTGAAACAGCGTATTCTGTATGTTCATCCCACACGTGGGACTTCCTCTTGATGTCAGTGTTCCATGTAAAGTTCAAGGGGAAGATTGAACCCATTTTCTTTAAAGTGGTTTTCAAGCTGTTACTGATAGAAACCTTCAGAGCCTGATGGATGGTAGGAGCATGGAGGAAGACTGGGAAAGGAAGAAAAAAAAGCATGTAAAGAGTAGCATACAATGTAAGTTAATAGCAGTCTGCCATCCTCTTATTATGTTATGACTGCCACCCATCAAGACTATTATTCAGGACAATGCTCTTCCATGTGTACCGGCTGGGGGAAGGTAATTTTCAGGAGCTGAGTGTACCTGGCAGAGGGGAAGATGATGAAGAGATTCCCACATATCAGCCAGGAGATCACAAAGCTGTGCAAACCAGCTGTATGCATAAATAAGCACACTGGCAACAAGCTGCTTCGAGACGTGCATATGCAGTTTCCGTTAAAGTCGCTGGGGAATTGCACGTTAGGCAGAAGTTAGATCCTGAGAAATGGACCAGATCTAAAGATGATTGCACCCTGTCGTTATTGCTGAAAATTACCCAACCAGGTACACAGCCCCATTGTATCACAAATGGCTTTGTAGACAGCATGGCAAGCATAACATTTGTACTTAAAAGACCAAAACCACATTGGCAAAAGGCTCTCGTGTGGTAGAAGCAAAGTGAAACTTGTTCAAATGTGGTCCAAGATCAGATCTGTGACCTGCTGACACAATGCAGAGCTGAATTTTCCTCCACGTGAAGGAAATGTCAGCTGCAATAAGAGCTCAGCCTTGCGCTGAATGGAGTTTTCCAACTCCACACGTGTAACCTCACCTATATAAACAGTGCCCTTGAAATCAAAAGAAGACGTGTTCGTATCTGTTGCCAGGTTAGAAAGGAAAAGCATAGCCCCCAGCAGGATCAAGTCTTGAGTGATTAGACTGATTGTTTTTTAAAGAAGAATAAGGGTCTCTCTTACTCCAGATCTGCCATGCATTTTAGATACATACTGCCTCTGTGCTTGCAGACCCTACGTCTGTGTGTACGTGTGCACACAGATACTTTAAAACTCCCAACACACCAGTCATTTGTGGAAGAGGCATTATTTTGTGTACGTTCAGGTTAAAATGAAAATGCTTGAAAATGGAGTGCTTACCAAATGCAATTTGCGACCTTGCACAGACTGAATCCACAGAGAGAATGGAAGCGCAGAAAAGCCGCGTGGTGGAGCATTTCCTGGAAGTCCCTTGCAAGCAAACAGGTCCTGGAGAAGCAGGCATCAGTCTCCTCTCACCCAGATGCAACCTCCCCTCCTGGCTGCTCAGTGACAGTGATAAGGTCCTCTTAATAAATACCCTGGACAGAAGAGGACCAGCTGCCCTGTTAGCCTTGGTAGGTGGGTCAGAAGCTAGGGAGAACGTGGGGACGCAGTGTTCCTCTGTTAGGGATAATGCTGCGTGGCTCTGGAAAGCACAGTTCCAGCTAAACCGTTTGGGTTTTGCAAGCTGAACTTCAGACTCCATCAGCTTGGCCCTCTCTCCTGAAGGCGGCTGCTGGCAGCATGTTTCGTACCAGAAATGGCTCCGTCACAGATACCAACTAGTTATTTACTACACAGCCTTCCGTTGGCTCACTCAGTACAACCCTCAGTAATTAAATTGGTCATAGCTGCTGGTCTGTCCTCTAATTTCTGGAGGTGCTCCCTTTGTGCTTGACCCGAGCCAGGCTAGCGAGACTCCCTGGGAAGCCAGACGCAGCCATTGCCCATCCCGTCCCCCAGACCTGAGTCCGTCCACTTTCACCGTCAGACGTCCCGCTCGCAAACAGATTACAGAAAGGAAAGCCACAGGCCTGGCTGATATTCACAGCAAGCTCGTTTCCTCCCTGTAACGAGTCAATGTGCTTCAAGTTAATTGTGGCAGCGTGTATTTTGTTAACCTTTCAGATATTACAGTGGGATTAAATAGGAAACGATCTGCAGGGGGATATATTCCATCCCTGTAAATGTTAAGGTCAGTTAAAATCCTGTTTATCTGAATTCCTTTAATCTGAAATACTGTCTTATCTGAATCTTGGTTCTGTCTTGCCTTTTTTTTGTGTTGCGTTCTGGTTTTTGCAGAACGCTGCGGTCGTGATGCTGTCTCAATTATCCACTGAACTAGTGTACTCGGCAGCTTGTCTGAATAGCCGAAGCTGAAGTTCATTCAGTAGATTTTAACATCCCAAAAATGTGTGGGGAAAATGGGATGGTACTGTAGATGTCAGATGGAAAATACAGAAGTGTGCCTCCCATAGTTAATTGTAAAAGAACCCCTCATAGCTTTTCCGTAATTAATCAGGACGGCAAATACAGATATGAAAATGATATGTGGTGGTAAAGAAGAAACATCTCGTTAGTGCGTTGGTGCTCTGCACCTCCAGGCTTCATTCCTGTCTTGTGAGAGCAGCCTCCCTCTTTGCCATTACATACGGGAAATCAAACTATATATTTCACTGTCCTTTACAACCTCAATAACTTTCTTACGTTGCCAGCAACATAAACCCTAATTGTCTCTTATCGTGTCCCGAAATATCGTACAGTAGTCGTGGTAGTCTCGAGTTGCAGGGATTTCCACGTGTGATGGTATGAGCGAGTTAATGGGGTCAGGAAACGTCGTCTGGTCAGAGATAAGGTGAGCTTTGAGGAATGAGACTTCACGTTTGTGAGAATTTTCAGGCTGCGAGTGACATCGGCACTGTCACTCAAACACAGAAACATGTTTCTTCCCTCCTGTGGACACATTAATTCAGTAAAACTGATAAGCCTGTTACTCAAGGGAAGGCCTTTTTGAATTTTAAAGAAATAGTGACCACTTTGATGGTGAGCTCTAAGGTATTTTTAACTTCAGTTTTTCTGAGTTCTTTGCAAGGTGGTGGTATATCTTTGGAAAAAAAAAAACCCAACTTTCCATCTGGCTTTCCATAAAATGCATTTTGTTTGTATTAATATGACTCTTCTTCCATTGCAGCTGTATCCAGTTTATAATCTTAGGGCCAGATCCTGTCCTCAGCTGACCTGGGCTGAAGCCAAAATAATTCTATTGTCATCACTCCAAGAGCACACTGATATAATTGGTAGCTGACTTTTCCACACATCTTTAAAACCAGAAAAAAAATGTAGGACTTGTTTTATGCACCTATGGGTTTTAGCTGAAGAGATCTGCAGTATTTTAGAATTCATAATGTTGTGGGGTGGCTTTTTTTTTTTTTTACATCAATGTGTTTCATACTCTCTTGGTTTTTTAATATAAAGCCTAAAACATCAGAATGGAGCAATAGTAAGTTCCTATTAAACATGCATTTTCTAGATGTCTAATCCCATTATCTAAACCATATCTTGCACTTATCACTTTTGGCAGTCTTATCCCAGATTTTCAAATTAATAATTTATTTCTGTGATTATTCTGTATCCTTACATTAGCTTTAAACAGACAGAAAAACTAAACATTTTAGAGTCAGCCTAAAATGGTGCATTTTAGCCTCTCTTCTGGCCTCTGCCTTTCAAATGTGAAAATCTTTTCCGTATGAGAAGGTATGCTTATTCTCTGCATTCGACAAGTGCCCTTTAGTCTATGAATGTAACATAAGCTTATTAGAAATTAGCTTTAATTTTTCATTGACTTAATTTCAAGTGAGTTGATAAGATTTTAATGTCAGGCTGTGCTTAAAAATTCTCTCTTTGACAGGAACCTTTAAGTATGGTTCCTGCTGATACAGGGCTAATTTTCAAAAATATGAATTATGAAGTTATATCAAAGCCTTCATTGATGTCCCGACATTAATTATGCCTGTGTGTTCCTTGGCAGATATCTAGGGGGCTCCAGATTCTCATCTAAGTGAGGCTTAGCTCTGTTTGTCCTGCGCCAGATTTAGTATATATTTCACCTTTCATGAAATCGGTTGGATTTTTGCCACTCATTCAGTGGGAGTTGGATCAGACCCCTAGACTATAATTAGAATCTGCTGTAAGCCTACTGCTAAACTTAAGCATGCATGCAAATGATTGCAGCATCAGTCTTACAGAAGAGAGACGAGTTCATTTATCTTTGTATTTATTTGGGGGTTTATTTTCACTTATTAAAGGACAGCTTTTAAATTTATGTGAAAAGATATAGCTTGGATGGCATCCTGGATTATGCTAATTTAATGGGTTCTAAAAAATGAAACTTGATGCAAGAGATATTCAACCATTTTCCATTTTGATATGGAGGCATTCTATATATAAGCTTGGCTGTGTGTACAATACGTTCACCTATAAATAAACGTGGGCGAGAAGCGGTGAAAAATTATTTGCGAACATTTGAGCAGACTAAATACTGGATGCTGGCATGCTGTGTGTGAAAGAAGAAAAAGGAAAGATCATTCAATAAACAGCCAGCACGCTTAAAAGTTGTATACGTATGTTATTGGTGAAAGCGTTTGCAGTGACAAATGTTGTAAATATCTTCCTTCCCGTCCTACACAAAGGAGAAAAGGTTGAATTTCAGTCGACGTTATTGAACATGAAAGGCTTGCACACATTCAATTGTACAACAGCTCTTGCTAAACTGCGTTCTTAGCTCATGGCTTAGCTTGGGGGCTCGAACGTTGCAGCCAGGAAAGCAATACATTTTTTCCCCGCTTACAAGTTCCTCCCTCCTATTTTCCTACTGATGGTCTGCTTGGATCTTTCCCAGGTTTCTCTTCCTTCCTGGCCTGAACCCATGTCCAGAGCTTGAGAAGTAGTAGGAAGGAAGCATCCTAAAGGTGAAGGAGAAGTGCGTAGGGCTTGGCTCCCTTTAGTACTGTTTTCTTCAAGATCTGCCCTTTCTGCTAGTGGCAACTTTTCTTCTCGCAGTAGTGCACCCTGGAGAATAACCTCTAGCAAAGGGACCAGATGATCCTTAATTTTAGCAAACATTTTGACTGACTCAATTTCTTGTGAGGTAGGTCTCTTGCCTCCAAAGCTTTTATTGCATAAATTCCCAGAGTTGGATGATTCATATCTGGAGTTTTCTCTAGATAATTAAAAATAGGGGTACGATTAGTGCTCCACAGAGGTGCATTAGGCTGTAAGTATATTACTTTCAGAAAAACACTTACATTAATGGGTGCATAAATCGCCCATGCAATGATGAGAGAAGAGACAATTTAGAATTTTTCACTGGCTGCAGGGAAAGGCTTATTCTTCATTATTTAGGACCACATCATGGAGCTTTCATTTAGACTGATGGGCTGTTACACACAGGAGTCGCTCCTCTGAAGCCCACCAGTGAACAATGCTTAGCAAGGTAAGGAAGGGCTCCGCTGCCTCAATTTGGGGAAAAAAAAAATTCAGTTAGAAAAGCATTCTGAGAACACCACAAAAGTTTGTAGATAATGTGAATGTGGCTGCTGTTATCTCTGTTGAATAGTTTCACTATATAAAAACAAAAATAGCTTATTTGCAGACTGGATGAGCAGCCATCAATTCTTAATGTTTCCATTTAATTTTATGAGAGATCCCTTTAAGTTTTCTTCTATTCCCTGCCCTCCCCGAGCAGATTTTCTTGTTCTTCAGCATCCTTAAATGCTGAGCTGTCATGAATCGTGCTGCGGTGTTTCTGCCTGGATCTGAGTCAAATACTTCAGGGTTTGCCTCAGGTAGGAATAAATATGAAGATGCAAAAAGCGATAGGAAAGCATCAAGTATTCTTTATGAACTCTCGTTCCTATGCTGTCATAACACCTTCCGAACAGCTGATCCAGAGCTAATCGGACAGTTCTTTCTTACGTTCTTATTGAATTTTCTTTTACTTTTTATAGACTGAAGCAGCAAAATATTCACTACTTGGGAAAGCACACCGATCTAATCTCAAATAGAAAGCTGATTTAAATAGAATTTATAGGGAAAACATAAGTGTAACAGCAATAAGAGTGCAGGGGAAAGAGAATAAGGTTAAAGAAAACGTGAAGATATGGTTAGAGAAATCACTATCGGAAATCAGCGCTGGGGGCCCCAGTGCAGGAGAGACATGGAGCTGGTGGAGAGAGTCCAGAGGAGGCCACAAAGTTGACCACAGGGCTGGAGCACCTCTCCTATGAGGACAGGCTGAGAGACTTGGGATTGTTCGGCCTGGAGAAGAGGCGGCTCCGGGGAGACCTAACTGTGGCCTTCCAGTGCCTGAAGGGGCTACAGGAAAGCTGGTGAGGGACTGTTTATGAGGGAGTGTAGTGACAGGACAAGGGGGAATGGGTTTAAGCTGAAGGAGGGTCGATTTAGATTAGACGTTAGAAAGAAATTCTTTACCGTTAGAGTGGTGAGGCACTGGCGCAGGTTGCCCAGAGAAGCTGTGGAGGCCCCATCCCTGGAAGTGTTCAAGGCCAGGCTGGATGGGGCTTTGGGCAACCTGGGCTAGTGGAGGGTGTCCCTGCCCATGGCAGGGGGTTGGAACCAGATGATCTTTAAGGTCCCTTCCAACCCAAACCATCCTATGATTCTATGATTCTATGAAATAAATGTATGAATTAGGAGGCCAAGGCAAGATGTCCAGGTGACCTCGGTGGACTCTGGCTCTGACCTTGACATGACAGCCGCATGCCCGGGAACCCCTCGAGGGCTGACGGCTTGGTGGGAGATGTGCTACAGCTGCGGAAGGGATTGCTGCAGGCGTGATGGACACCGGAGGGATGGTGCTGCACAAAGGAGCAGTCCATTCTGGAGATCACATTCAGTGATATGTTCCCATGCCTCTTTTCAGTACGATCAAGTGCTTGCTGGCCCACTTTCTGCAATTACTTACCTAAAATAGCCTAGTAGCTATAATCATCAGGCTATTTTCTGCTATCGAAGCAGTATTGCTACTGTTGTGGTTTTGCCACCATGTGCTGTATCAACAGGTAGACAAACCACCATTAAGAATTAGTCACGCCAGAGACAAAAGCTACCAGGCATTCCAGACTGAAGCCAAGCGTGACTCACCAAACTCCAGGCCTCCACTGTATTGCCCGCATAAATCTAATGCCTATTTACGCACAAAAAGCAGTTCTTTCCAAAGCTATTCAAATGCCAGAAATAAGAGATTATTATGACTTCATGTCATGTTGAAAGACAGGTGGAGGAGAGCACAATGTTTGTGTTGGATTCAAATGTCTGCTGAAATCATTCCTGTCATTGCTAATTGATGTTGCATCTGTCTTTAGATTGTGACTACTGAAAAAAAAAAAAAAAGCTGAAGATCTTATTCAGAGAAATAATTACAGTTGTACACTGGTAGATATAAAATTAAAGTAGATGGGGGGAAGGGAGCTACATCCTATAATTTATCAAATTCCTATGTCCCTGAAAAATAATCAGACGCTGGGCAGCATGCAGGCCCTGCTGCTGAGGCTACTATCAAGGGGATAGCAGTGGTCAGAAATAGGCCACTGGTTCTCATTTATTCCATCCATTTTTGCTCTTCTATCGTGTTTGGAGTATTAGCTTCCAACTATCTAGAGACAAGGCAGAAAAACAATGGCAGGCTTTATTAAGAGCTGGAGACGTAATCCCCAAGCACGAGTGCAATCGCACAAGTAAGCTGGAGAGAGAAAAAAGGGAATTCTACTTAGGTCTGGCTTTCGGGAATTTCACCCTCCAAAGCCCTTCAGTGTGATGTAGTTACAGGCAGCACTGAATCTGCATTACTTTGACAAACTTCCATTGAAGTCATTGAAGATTATTAGTGGAAGCAGCGTATGAAGTAGCTCTTTAATAGATGCCTCACATCCCAGTTGTATGGCTTGGGGTTTTTTTGCCTTTTTCTTTTTCTTGCTCGTTTTCATGATGGCTGTGTGGATGTCAGCTGAGTCCTTCACAGACAATTTGTAAATTTTAATACAAAGAACCAACTTCATCTGGTAAAAATGTACTCTGCTCCGTGTAAGCCAGACACAAGCTTATATCGCATCAAGTCCCCAGACACGTACCTCTAGCCACTACGCAGCAGAACTCAACTATGATATATGATCTATATTATTACCATACAACATACGTGACTTGACGAGTTTCCCTCAGCCAGCGCTCTTGCCAGACACGCTTCCTCCTCTACCTCTATCCCTGCCGCTTTCCTTTATCAAGATACCATCGTCAGCTCTGCGTTGGAAGGCCCCGCACAACCCAACTGCTTCACCCTCGGGAGGGCTGGGCTTGAGATGTGCCGGGTACCCCCATGTCCCAGGCACCACTTGCTTTGCCGCTTGGTAGTGAACTGTCCTGGAAGGGCTCTTAAGGAGAAAGAGCTTGGAACAGCTCTCCCATGTCGTTGTCTCTTGAAAGAATGCTGTCCTGACTGCTCTGGTGGGTTAAGCTCATTCCAGATTGTGTTTTTCACAGCAATTCAAGGTGTTTAGTACCGGTTTTCCTGCCCACTGCATGTGCAAAGGGAGGTGGGGGGGAAGCGGGAGTGAAGCCACTCCTGGGACTGTCAGCTAAATTCCATGTACAGAGCAGTCCAAAGGACAGCAGTGGAAATGCTACTGGAGAGCAGACCGTGCTTGCAGAAATCCAGCACCCCAAATCCTCTCCAGGACACGGCGGTTTTGTGGCTGCTGTTTCCCAGGCTGAATTAAACCACAGCGGACTCTGCTCTTACCCTGGCTCGGGCTTACTGCCTGAGAGTGCAAATGCCCTTTGCCTACGTACAGTGGATAACTATAATTTTATGTAAGTTATGTGAATTTCATTTACAATTCACCCCCAGAACATTGTTCAAGAAGGTCTTGGAAGTGTAATTTCATACTAGTATCTGCAATTGTGAACCACAGCCTCAGGCAGTAAGATAATTTCCTGGTATCTAGGCAATAGAGTTTATGTATAGAACTGCTTCCTGCAGCTTCAAGGACTTGCTCTTCTGATAGTTGTCTTTCTAATTTCTACATCATGCTTGTGAAACAGGGAATTTGTTCATAAATTAGGAACCTGTGGTTGTAACGTGATAATACGGAGATGTGTCGACTTCAGCATTTTTTATATTTCTGGGAATTGAAAACTAATTGCTTATCAGAAATGTTCATCAGCAAGTTCCTAAGTAAATATTGAAGTTTTACGTTAAAGAAGCTTGCTGCTTCAGTGACTTCAATTGTAAAGTAGCTGGGAGGGACGGACTCCCCCTTCCTACGCTGTCAAGTTAGGGAATTGTAAAATTAAGGTGCTTTTTTTAGCACAATTCCATAAGACATGTGTGTCCAGATGCAATTTTAACTTCTCATTTGCATTTGCAATTCAGTGTGTGTAGGAGCCTCCAAAAATGAAGTCTTCCGTGAGAATTAACTTAGAGTAATATAAAGTAATAAAAATTAATTGCGGCACCTTCTCAGTTGTCTTCTGAAAATTTATAAATAAATAACTGCTGTAATGGGTACCAGTGTCTTCTCGAGGTTTCCTTTCCCCCCCTTTACATTTCGTTACAACAATCGGCTTCACAATGACTCATTGCCTTCGTTAGGAGCGGGAAGACATCCCTCATTATTCATTACTAAAGGAAGGACTTTGCTGCTGCAAAGAACAGCCATGGCATTCTAATTCAGCTACCTTTCAAGAGAAGGGAGTCAATGTCATTCTTCCCCAAACTTTGCCAAAAGAGACAAGAAATAATGCTGTTTAATTGTCTCCGTTTATAAATAGCCCATTCACAATGAGAGAATTGTATTTTTAATACTGCAGTCAGGAGGAAAAGATACACATTCCTCTACATTTGTGTCTGAATTTCATTTCTGGGAGCTCGCTCTGACACTTTCAAAACTATAAATTATCATATATATGTGAAATGCATTTACTTATTTACGATTTATGGAATGAATTTTTAATTACAGAGTACTCTAGATGTATTACATACACACAAAGCATTTACTGTTTAAGTAATCCAAGGATATATTTGATTTCAAAGGGAGTAGGGGAGGCTGTATTAAAATAATTGTTTTTCTTGATCTTTACTACTAGAAATGTTCCTTGTCTCTTTTTCCATTCCTTTTTTTCAGATTTATTTACTTAGATATTAAAGGCTTGAGCTTGTATTATGTTTTTACTGTATTTTAATGTGGTTTTTATTAAGCTCTACAGCATGGACCATGCCTCTTTATAAATAAAGCTATGATCATGTATTACTAGAAACCCCATTTCAAACTGTACTTTTGCCAGACTTGGTTAAGATTTTCTAGGAAGGGACATTATAATTGTGTGATTAATCTTCAGAAAAGGGAAATTTTGGCTCTGCAGTATTTCTTACTGTATTAACTTCAGAGATTTATAAAACCAACTTGAAACTGCACTGTAAGTGTGTTTATAATGACTTTCAGCTGATTTAATAATCCTCAAAGTTCGGTGACTGTACAGATCACAGCTTCACAAATACAGTCCATTACCTGTAGCATCCAGATGAAGTTATCAGAGGTGGAGGAAATTACTTGGGATTGTATTTCTCCTTAGCGATGCACTAATCCGACCTCTGGCTGAGGCTGGGGCTCTCAGAGCCCTTCTCTGCATTTATCCCATTGTGCAGTGGGGACATGTGCATGGATGATAAAGAACAGCTTCATGTTCAAAGCCCAGCTAGGGCGTGTGTATGCCATCAAACCTTGGTGGTGCAGTTGTAAGGCACCCGGTGCGGTAACGTTGTCAGGAAAATTTTTGAGCCAGCCTGTGATTCATTTTCTCTCGTTATCAGTACCTACAGCGTGTTACTGGTAGTGCCACTCCCTGCAGCTGGCAGTGCTTCATGTCTCTCTTCGTTCGTGATCCTGCAAACCTTTTCCAATCCAAGGAGCCCTTGATCATGCAAATAGCTCTGCTAATTGCAGGTATTGGTACTGCCTTATCCCAGTGGAGTAAGAGCCTCTTGGACGAGTAATGGTGTGCAGGATCAAATCCTCACATTTATACATGATGAGTCATGGCACAAGGTTGTTTTTAAAAGTCACCAGTTAAAACAAAACCAGTTGAAACAATGCCAGAAACCTCATGCTAAGCTTTCTGGCTGTGTGCTTCTTTCAGTGTTTCCAAGCTTTGCTTTTCATAATAATAAATATCAAACAGCAAGCCTGGGAATCACTGGGAGCTGGATTGGCAGGTCTCGGTCTCCAGTTAACATGCAAACGATCAGCCTGTGCCCACATACGGCCGCTTGCTAGATCAGAACTCGGTTCATTAACACAGAACTCGGAGAGCTCTGGGTGGAAGTGGGTTATGTGCGTAATAACCCAGAGCATGATGCTTTAAGCCAGGAAGTGAAGAACACACAGCATAGAACTGAATTTACGTGCGTTCAAGAATCCATATACCGGACATGTTTTTGCAGAACCCTGATTTTTCTTTTTTTTTGGTCTTCCAATTCACAACAGTTAAGTAAGTAATCAGGCTTCAATCAACCGCATATTTCCAGACCAGTTATCTGAGATATTTTGTGACTTTAAAGCAATTCCTGACCTTCATCTCTCAGATGACATGCAGAGATGCTTTAATGGTGCTAAGGACTGAACAGGAGCCCAACACCTACAGAATTCACCTCGCTGGCATTTTCTTAATTTTCACTTTATTAAGCAGATAAAAGGATAGCTATTTCCTTTCCAGGCTCCCTTGTTTGCTCTGTGATGTACGTGAGGTATCAGCCCAGCCAAACATTTCTTTGATCAATGAGGAGAGTAAGCTGCGTGAAACCTAACGTGTGCCTTTACGTCTTTAGGCATCCACTGTGACAATATATGTACCCAGGGCCGCTGGGGACCCAACTGCTCCATCTCCTGTAACTGTGAGAACGGGGGATCCTGCTCCCCAGAGGACGGCACCTGTGACTGCGCACCAGGATACAGAGGACCCTTGTGCCAGAGAAGTAAGGTTTTCCATAGATGTGGTGGTAGAAGCAAAGCAGGTAGAAACGCTCGTTTGTGATGCCAGACAGAGCCACAGGTTTCTGAGCTGCTTTAGCTCGTGACTTCCTAAGGGCAACAGCTAGCCCAAAAAAATGCTTCTTGATCAAGAAGTCAAGACTCTACTGCATTGAGTCATGCCTTGAGTTTCTTCTTCTGGCTGTCCACAGTGCCTGGAGGTCACAGGTGACCTGAAAAGAAGGAGCAACATCTTTACATACCGAACTTGGCAGGATCTGGGCAAAAACAGATTTCCAGTTAAGTCGTGGTGAACCATAGGATACCTGTGAAACAGAGTCAGCTACGACCTGTCACGTAATGACAGGTGGATGAGCGTTGGCTATCAAAATACCAAGAGAATGTTTTCTTATATGCCAGGAAAAGAAACACGGCAGCCTGAAATAGCTCCTGTCTGATGCTCTGCCGCTGCGTATTAAAATGTGCCGAGGAGATAAAAATCCTCTCATTTGCTGTATCTGGGAAGCTGCATTTGCCCCTTAGGGACCCTTATTCACTGAACCAAACTACACGCAACCGTCTTCCTGTGTAAACAAGAGATGGATTTGTCTCTCTCTTCTGCAGCAGCTCTTGTTCTTCCTGTAAGACATTCTGCATGCCCAGTTCATATAACCCCTCTGATTTCACCAGTTACACTTGACACTAGAACACACTCATCTCTAAAAATAATTTGTAGCTGACAGTTTTTATTTAAAGCCATTATAACGATGACCTCTAGCACTGCTGTAGTTAATGGCCTATAAGCATTTCCATTATAAACCCCAATTTCCAGGTGCTTCGGCATATCTATATAGCTGTAAAACCTCTCTCCAAGGCTAAAATGTGGTGCTCAGAGCTTCAGGGAATTGAGGAAGATTTTTTTTTTTACAAATTTGAAAGCCTAAGAGTGCAAAACTTCCAGAAGTTAATAGTTTCTGACCTTTCTGAGATGAAAAAAAACAGCTTACTTTTATCAGCTGATGGCATGAAGGCTACAAGAGGCAAACCATGTCCCCAGTTTGCAACTCCAGTAATCAGGCTGCTCCCTGAGGAGCTGATGGGGAGGAATTTTCCTCCGCACTGGGGTGACAGCAGAGGGGTCCTGCGGATGCTTCTGCTCTTGCCTCAGGTAGCTGAAATGCCTCTCTGTGAATATACGGCATACGGCCGGGGAATTCAGCTTGCGTCCACCTCTTCTGCAGGAGTCAGGCTCAAGACTACCTTGTGAAGAGGACACTTCCGTAGGTGAAGGTAGCTTTAGCTTGCTACGTTGGCTCTCAGAGTCATTCCCATTTTTCTCTTGGAAATTCATTTAAAAACAGAATTTAGCCTCTAAAGGGCAGTACTGAAGATGATGCTCAGCCAGCTCGTTCTGTCTGTGTAATCAGGATTACATGAGACACCAGGATAGTTTACTGCTCTTAGACCTGCAGAAATGTCTCCAGGAATGATCTGGGTTGTTTTATAGCTAGTGCATCATCAACAAACCTGTCAGCTAAGTTCCAGCTGGAAATCTGCAGTGGTGTAAGAACCCGACACCCTCTGTGAACATAAGGACCAAGAGAAAAATTCTCATTCAGTGAAAAAATAGAATGGACATGATATAGTAACCACTGAGCCAGAACTATATAACAGAGAATCACAGGAGTAAAAATAAAAACATATAAAGTCATTTTTACAGTCACTTGCTGCAATTTAACATTTCTTTGTGCTTATCTATCACAGCGAATGTTTGGGCAGTGGATGGTATTCCATTCTGCATGAGCTTAGAAGCAACAATATGCGTTTATAAGAGATACTGAGCCATAATCTTGGCACTATACCTTAGGTACAAATTCTATAATAATTTCAATCCAGGTTTTAAGCAAATTAAGCACACAGTTCATGACAAGTTTACTCAGCTACCCGGTGTGATTACTGATGCAAATTAGGTGATTTTGTATGCCGTTACCATAATTACCATTTTTAGATTCTGGTCATCACTGATGGATGCTGCTCCTGCAATGGCATGTATAAACTGACTATGAACTATGTATAAACTGACTGTCCCAATTGAACACAGGTATCTTAAAAGCTTTGGAATCTGTTATTCACCATATCTGCCAGTGGGCTTTGAGGTCTCAAACATCTTAAACTCCCATGTTTTGTGAAGGAGTTTACCTGGAGCAGGCTAGAGAGACTCAAATTAGTGCCTTGAGAGAGAGGGAGGCTGCTGAGAGAGCTCAGCTTTATTATTAAATAGCCAAGGACTTACATGAGGTAGTACGGTGCGAATGTTTGAACCAGAGGAATAGTTTTACTCAGAGCTCGCGCTTTATTAGACGTGGGATAATCCAACTGGCTTCATAATTCCAGCCGTTCACAAACCTGTTTTTAAAAATTAAGAAATATTGGTTTGGGAATAAGACAGAGGGAGAATTCTCAGACTCTCAGCAATGAGAAATCTTCTGAAAACCTCATTTTGTTTTGTCTTCAGTTTGTCCCCCCGGCTTTTACGGACACCACTGCAGCCAGCCGTGCCCCCAATGCGTGCACAGCAGCGGGCCGTGTCACCACGTGTCGGGACGCTGCGACTGCTTGCCTGGATTCTTTGGCACTCTCTGCAACCAAGGTACTGAGCCCAAGACCCTCATGTGCCACCGCGGTTCCTCAGTTTCTGTGTCTGTGACTTTGCAGCAAGAGTGATCACAAGGTTCCTGCCTTTTTTTTTTCCCCCTTGTTTCAGCAGTTTAGATCACAAGAAATTCTTTCCTTCAGAGGGAAAATGCAAATAGGTACTTAGTCATCCTTTTGTAAATATGATGTGCTCCTGCTTTCATAAATAAAACAGGTCTGCTGCTCTGTATTGAAATGAATATGGAATGAGACACCTGCTGTAAATATATCCGCCATCCAATGGTTTCATTTCCCTTTCTGCTAAGCCTATCATATCCTGAATGTCGATGGCACCTTCACCCACTTTTTTTCAGCAGGAGGTGTAGTTACTAGGTAAGGTAAAGGCCAGCTCAGGTACACAAGCCCAAACGCCCAGTTAACGCACAGAACCTTACTGACGCTGTCTGGGAATAGCTAAAACCATGCGCACTCAAACGCAAGTGCAGGAGACAGAAAAATTTGCGATGAGGCAGTGAAAGTGAATTAATTTTCACAAGTGAAGAGTAGCTTCAACTCCCCCTCATGCCCGTCACCTTTCTGTGCCTTTGAGAGTTAGTCCACCTTTAACCACAGGTTTCATTTTCAGTTTTATCCTAAAAATGCCCGGAAAATCATGACAGTATTCTGCAGAGTCTCGGTTATTGCATACTACTGGGGGTATTTTCTACATACAGATTTAAAAGAGATTATTCGTAATGGCTACTGCCCTTGTGAAGACACCATCCCTGTAAAAATTGAACTGACACTTTTTAATGACCTGCTTTTCAGTAAGTTAGAAATTGTAGACAGCACTTATGCAAAGTCATTAAACATAGATTAAGTATAACCATGTTTTCTTTTTCCTGTGCTGTATAGTCAACTAAACATTATACCAATTAATTTATTAAAATGAACATATTTCTGTGAATTTGTCCATTTTATGTGAAAAGTTAGCCAGATTTCAAAGCGTAAGCAGGGCTAATTATCCTCTTAAGAAAACTATTTTATTTTTGCTCAGATGTTCAGCACTTCTGGTTTTACTTTGAAATGTTGATCTATCCAGCAAATTAATTTTAAAATATTCATGTCCTAATTAAAATCAATTTGTGTTGCAGTTTGTCATAATGAGTTAGCATGTAACTTTATTTTGTAGAAAGAAAAATGCTAATTAATTTTTTTCCATTGGAAAAACGTGAAGCGAAGATTTCACTTTTGAATTTTCCTCTCCTTGTGCCGGCTCTTTTCTGGCAGCGGGAACATTCTTCCATCAGCAGCACACGCATGCGAGGAGCTGCGCAACCCCCAAAATTGCACAGGTTGACATGGTTGTGCCGAGGATTCTGAGCGGCAAACGACTAAGCAGCTGTTTAATGAATATCTTTCACAATCACGTAGCAAGATGGATTGATAATAACTTGTTCTCGCTGCTAGAACGCACCTGACATCCCACAGGGACTTTCGGAGCCCCACTTCAGAGCTGTTATAGCTAATTAACATCGCTATCTGCATTGTACAATCAGATTGCTCCCAAAGAAAGCAGTATTAGTCCTTACTTTACAGCTTTGTTTAAAAACATTTGAGACATCTGAAAAAGTGCTTGCATATGGACCTCCCAACGTTACAAGAGAGTCACTGTGTCGATCCGCAGCCGGGTTATGAAAACCGATGAGCACAAACATTTTGGCAGGATCAGTTTTGCCGTCCTTCCGCGTTGACCTCCTGGCACCATACAGTCTCACTGAGATGAGAGGTGCTCACACGGTAGGAACCCCGCTGCTGGCTCTCGCTGGGCGGAACCGAAGCATTTCTTTTATAAAGTATGACCTGTTGCCTCTGTCAGCACTGGTGTTTGGAGCACAGATCTTTTCCTCATTCATTACTATTCCGTGTTGCAGTGCAAATGAGCTTCTATTTTAAGTAAGTCTTTTGAGAACTATTTTTTTGTACATATAAAAAATCCAGCCTTCATTTAAGTGATGTTATCTATCTCCATCTTAAAGATGCAATAAAAATATTGCATCGAACTGCTTTATATAGAGTATTGGAACTGAATAATGGTGTAGCATATATGAGAACCTTGGCCAATAGATCATTTCAGTTTTTGCTCTTTCTGTGCTACGAGGGATTTTCTTTCCTTCTTTCTTTTTCTCTTTGTGTCTGTGTATTGTTCTTTTCATTGTGTCTGTATATTGTGTTTAGTTTTATCTCTTTTCAGTTAGGGAACTATTCTGTTTAGCACATAATTTGAAAGCCAAAACCAGCTTTATCCACTCCTACAGATAAGCCTGTAGTATATAGAAATGTGTGCAGAAAACAATGGTATGCGCATTCCTAGGTTTCTGCCATAGTAAGAGTAGAGGATGGCATATTGTATAAAAGCAAATGAATCACAGCTGAGGATTTCAATCTGTGGCTGATTCACAGTCAGGATTGATTGAGGTCACCTGCAGAGACTATATATGAGAAAGTGAGAGTGGCTGAAGTGGTAAAACAATTGCATAATTCGGGGAAGGGTCTTAATCAGTTTTTTGACATCACTATTATTTACCAGGATACAAGTCCAGGTCCATTTGTTACATCCTTTGCAAAGATGGACTGTATGTTTTATCTTGTTTTGAAAATACATCTGTTTTTGTCAGGGAACACAGCCAATAAGAGCACAGAAATTAAACATTTCATTCATTACTGAGCAGAGCTTTCCATCAACTTTAACGTTAAAGATTTCCAATAATATGGTGGGAAGTTGAAGATCTACGTGTCTATTAGTTTTATGTCACCGTGCTTAGGCTGTTATAAGATGACTCTGAAAAAAATTTAAGAGTTTCTTTTCTTCCAGCTTAAGGAGTAAGCTAGGTGGAGAACAGGAATGGATGCTGATTTTGTTAGGATGCAGCGCTTCTGTTTAACAGCTCGCAGTCAAACATATATATATATATATATAAAATCCTTGGAAACCACATTTGCAACCTAATTGAACGCTTACTGCAGCAAGGGGTACTGGAGAGGAATAGGTGGATGGATGCCAAAAGATAAGCATGACATTTCGGCAATTGGATATGCACTGGAGTTGTCTTCCACCAGACTTAGATGGTAAAAATACTTATGGAAGTGGCAGTCTTGCTCCTGGTTTACTCTTCGCTTGATTTGAATCTGGGAGATGCTGGGAGCCTGCCTCAACCAACATTACTGAAAGCTGATCTTCAGCAAAACCTAGAGTATTTAGTAGCAAAGGCACCTTTCTCTCTCCCCACCATTTGATCCAGAAGGAATCAAGACAGCGATGAGGTAGGTACTCTAACGCACCTCATGTTGCACAATGCATTTTGTGGTGCTAGTGGGATGATAGCAAGGGAAAGGATTACAGCTCTTTCAGCCTCTTCTTGCAAGCTCATCTGCCATCAGCCATTTCATGGACGCTGGCCTCCTGGTGCAATGCCCCTGGCTGGTATGTCAGGCCATCATACCAGGTGTAAGGTTTGCAGCTTTTGGTCCATTATTACCGTCGTTATCAGTCGTTCAGTACAAGGGAGTTGAGGTTCTAGTGACAGACCTGAAAGTAAGAGTCCCCGTTGCTCTTCATCTTCTGTAGACTTCTTCACTAGGCTGATATTTAGCCTGAAATGTTCCTTTCCTGCTTTTGTTTTCTTACTGTTGAGGTTGTAATCCTCTGAGCCAGCGCAGAACCCTATTTCAGGGTTTGCACCAAGGGACCACCTTGGCCAAGTCCCCAGATCAATCCCTTCAGCCACTTACTTGTGTTTGCTACTACTCTGAATTCTCCTCGGCTTTACTGTTCTCTTTCTCTCCCAGTAACCCCTTTTCTCTGTTTTGTCTCTTCTCTTTTCATCCTTCCATAATGCCTTTCAATAATCGTAACCTTCTAACTGTATTGGATTCATTTTGCAGCAGAAAAATGGATTTTGAGACAACTTTTTCCTGACGTTTTTATGCCTGGAATTGTAAGCAAACAAAATGGACTTGAATACTTTCTGCCTTTTTCCCTCTTTCCAGAAGAATTTTGCCCATTTTGCTTCAGCAAAGAAAAATGTTGAAATTACTTTTATCTCTAATTGCTAAATGTTAAGTCCTATGACTTCCTCATATGCATTATGAAGAGCCTTCAGCAAACTGCCTTGTATTTTCACAGTCTGTCCCAGCGGAAAATACGGGAAGAACTGTGCCGAGGTCTGTCAGTGCACCGAGAACGGGACGTGCAATCCTATCGATGGATCGTGCCAGTGTTTTCCAGGCTGGATAGGGACGGACTGCTCTCAGAGTAAGCAAAGTGTTATTTTTCCACCTCTGCTTTAAAATAACATATTTTCCTCTTTAGTGTTTTCTGAAAGTTAAAGACAGATTCTGGGGAAATCCCTGAAGTATTACAGCAGCCAGCGCCTTACTCTCTTTACAGCTTATTTCTTTTAATTAATCTAAGTTAGCGTTGGCTCGAATTTGTTTCTGCATTTGGAGTTTGCAGAAGCCGTTACTAGTTTCTATTACAGGAAAGGGAGGTCACAAGCTCTTATCAGAAAAGAAAGCTCCGTGCTCCCTTTTAATTTCTAACTGGATTCCCTTTTATTTATTTTTTGAAATCATTTTCTTTCAGCTATTACTTTAGAAATTATTAACCAGTAAATGTTTTCATGTACCAAGCCCCTAGAATTGAGAAATTAGGCAGCCGAAATATTTCTATTAGAAGTAATTTGATTGTAAAAGTCAATGTGGGCTTGGAGGGATGGAGGATTTCTTCTTGAAAATTGCCCAGGTAGAAGATTGGCATTTGCTGATCCCAAAGTGTCATTTCCTGAGAGCATCCCTTAATTGAAGATAGATCACAGAGGGAAGCAATATCCGATCATTCAGAAATGTTACTTCATATTCAGGATACAACTAGCATATTAGACAGCATTCCAGAGTAAAATATATTAAACTTCAAGTGATAAAGTAGGAATCGGATAAAAACAGACGGCTGTAATTTTGCTTTTATTGTGTGTCTTCCACAGGCAGAATATTGCTGTCACTCAAAAATAGAAAAAAAAAAAAAGAAGAAAAAAAGACAGAAAGCTCTGCAGATTCCTCATTATATTTAGCCATGTAATTGGGAAATGACTGTTAGTTTCTGTTAACTTTGAAAAAAGATGTTTTTTCTTACAGAGTGAGGCAGGCCAGTTCAGCAGCAACAATTTCCAGCCTAGCAGGCAGAAGGACCTGGCGATAGCTGCTTTGCAGTTTGGTCGAACAAAGTGGGAACCTGACTGTTTCCCCAGTTACCTTCTCGTAAAGAAAGTGTAAATCTCCCAGCGTGAACCTGGCCTCACACCAGGCTCCTGTCGGAACCTGGCCTCGCGTACCGGAGGCTGGTACTGAGCTCTTTCGCTCAGACCTCCCTCTGCACCCGTTCACCTGGAATGACCGAGAGACGGAGCGGCAAAGGAGATAATTTTAGCTCCAACTCCAGAGCCGGTTCTGGAGCCACTGATGGACCCTGCAGCTCTGGCTTGCATTGTAGAAGTATTTCTGGTTGCTTATAGCATGAATGCTTTAGGCCAAATCGTGTTCAGCTTTACATCGTGTGAGTTCAGTGACCTTTTGTTTGAATTACGTCATGGCAGGGGTTTTTTTTTGCTTTTCATACTGGCTTTAGAGATGTCTGTCATATGCCAGAAACTTGCATTTATCGTCAGAATTGGAGCCAATGGCATACATGGAAACAGGCACGGTTTCTGTACTTTCAGGTTTCCTGGGAACCATGCCTTATTAATTCATGTCTTTAGTAGGAAGCAATGGAAAGTGCTTTTTAAAGCAAAAATATAGTTGTTATATTGAAGGGTTATCATCATTTTGGATCTTTTAGTCTGGCACTAATAACTGTAACTTACTGCATTCATTTTTGGAGGCAGGCTTAAAATAACTTTTGAAAATGTTTTAATATTGTACTTGTTGAAATGTATAATAGACCTGGAGATTTTAATTTAATATTAGCCCCATCAACAAAAGCAATCTGATTTTGTGGATGGGAATTCATACTGTAAGAAGTTTTCTTTACATTTTTACCTAATTTTGAGTAGCACTCTATGCTTCAAATGAATGTGGTAATTTTAGTAGTTGATTGCATAGCAAAAGTAAACCATGAATAGCTGTGCTTTATTATGCAAGAAGTCCAGAATATCAAAAAGAAAATTAAATTACCTCCGTATCTTAAAACCCTGTCTAAATTGACTTCACAGATAATGCCGATAAGGCAGGGAGAGTGGCTGGAGCACTCGGTAATGTAGTGTCGAGGGGCGCTGTGTCAGTGGTTCTCAGTGCACGTATGCAGCAAAGACCTGATCCTGCCACCCGACTTACACGGGGAAGGAATCCCTTGTGCCGGGGCTTGACGGCGCGGGTGACGTTGCGGGTTGGCGCCTGGGTTTGCAAAGCAATCGTTGGCTTGGAAGAACTGGTCATTGTCAGAGAGTCGCCGCAGCGATGCCAAGCTCTGCAATGCGAGGTTCTGCCTTTGCTGGTGTCTCACAGGTTCTCCCTTTATTGTTCCTCCGCGGCACTAACGCAGTATCCTTGCTTTTTTTTTGTCAGCTGACAAATCTTTTTTATTTTCATAGCTTGTCCCACTGGTTTTTGGGGCCCTGATTGCTTTCATTCATGCAACTGCCACAACGGAGCAATGTGCAGCCCTTACGATGGAGAATGTAGATGTACTCACGGTTGGACGGGGCTCTACTGCACTCAGCGTAAGCCTTTCAGGGACACTGTTGTGCCAGGGAATCTGTCAAAGTATGTGCTGCTACCTCGTGTCTCTTCCAAGTATTGCAGTCTTCCCTGTTGCACCACCTGCTTCTTACTTGGGATAACTTCACAGCACCCCGGAGAAAATAGTCCTGAAGCTTTTGAAGGTTTTTTTATGCCTTTGGCACTCGATAGAGGGATCGATGATTTAGATTATTGATTCATTGTCAGAATTTGCACAGTCCGCATCCCTGCTTGTTAAAGCCCCAGTTTCTGTGGTCTGATTTAGGAAAATGTTTGAGGTTTCTCATCCTACCAGTGCCAAATTATCAGCACTGTACGGAAGAGGAGATCAAATTCTGGTGAGCCTTTTAAGAAGGCTCTTTCGTTTGCAAGTAATTGATTGATCTCTGGCCTTTTAGAGCATTTCTGTTTAGCCATCTTCTTTCACTTCTTGAAAATGTAGTCTGTATAGATGGGTCAAGTTTTCGTTCTTCTGAAACACTTAAGAGGCAATTCTGTAAGATATGAGAAACGCTACTTCAAGAAAATTGGCTGTCATAGTATCTCTGCATTTAGATGACCAAATAAATGTTATTAAATATACAGAGGCTGAAAATCCATAGATTTATAGGCCTACATATTTTGTGCTGATAACACATCTGAGTTTGTGTTTCAGCTTATTTCTTAGTCTTTCCTTATTCTGATTCCTGAAAGGTTGCCCAGCTGCTTTTTATGGAAAAAACTGTGCCAATGTTTGTCAGTGTCAGAACGGAGCGGACTGCGACCACATCACTGGCCAGTGCACGTGCAGGACTGGATTTACAGGCAAACAATGCGAGCAAAGTAAGTAGCAACGTGACTTCACTTTTCTATTTCTCCGGGGGTGGTGTATTTCAGAATTCTTTGCAGAAATAGGCTCTTAAATGAGGCGTTGATGTCAGCAAGACAGTAACCCCAGGCGCCTTAGATAATCCATAGGGAGAAGAAGGCATCTCTGGAAAGCTGGACAGTCTGTTTAAACATAAAGAAGCATAGCGAATCCTCTGCAAATCAGGCCTTTCCATTCCCAGCCTAAAGTTAGGTGAGATAAAAGCAAGTCCCTGCACTCAGCGCTGCCTGGATGTGGCCTTCCCCAGCAACTTGTAGAAAAACACAAGCTGCATAATGCCTTGCTAACGCTGTTGAGAGCAGCGGATTCAGGTTTCCCTAGACACGAAGGAAGACAGAAAGGTTAAAAGGAAGAAGTCCCTGCTGCTGTCTGCCATCCAGGGAATATTTGGGCTTGCTTGCATAAGTTGTTATGCTATAGACGTGGACCAAATAAAAATTCATCTTTACAATGAGAAGAGAGCAAGGAAAAAAAAGTCACTTGCCATTTTTGGAAGGATCTGTGTTTAACTTGAGTAGTGAGCAAGTGTTTAACAATGAACTTCAATTACCTTGCAAGGGTACTGGCATAGCTTACTGTAATTGTTGTGGATGTCTTGCTGGCATATTTAGCATGCCATGCCAAATGGCTTCTTTTAAGAACGAAGAATTAAGGTAGTACAAACTGTACGTGCTGTAGTTGAATAATTACTTGTTTGTCCAGTATAGTAAATCAAAAGAAAATTCTCACACGCTTACTCGGATTCTAAATGCAGGGTGAAATCTGTCTCACCTCACCACGGCACTAATTCCACAGGGTTTCATTCTTTTTTTTGGCAGTAAGGTTATACAGTAACATTCCTGCTAGATTTGCAAGTGAAAGCTTCTTAACTGTAGCTTACTGCACAGATCTTTATGAAAGTATCTGTACGTATAACTGAATTAATGAACACCTTTTCTTTTGCACATACTTGCATTCAGCAAAGCATGTATCTCGGGACCGAATTTGCACGCTCACGTGGGGGTTACCTACGGCACCACTGTAACCCTGTAAGTGGCCAACTTACTGTGACTTTGTGCCACCTCTACTGCAACCGTAAATAAAATAGGAAACTAAAAAGCTCCATAGTCAAACTACCAGAAGCTACGTTTATAATTTGGCCTCTGTACAAAGCCTGAGGCTTTCTTCTCTATCCAGACTACGAATGTGCTTGTTTGTTTTTCTACTACTTAATCTAAAAGTATCTCTTCATTAAGACTCCTTCCTTCTCAAAATCCTGCTGAATGGGCAGTCACACCGCATTGCAGATGAAATGCCTAAATGCAGACCGACATTGTTTCTGTGGTGCAGTCCAAAAATTTAGGCCTTATTCATTTTAAGTAGGCTACAGATTAATATTAGAATCAGCATTAATTGTAATAATTTTATTTTTCTTTGTTTGGGGACCTGCAGATGAAAGAAAGAGATACAACTTTAATACGTGCTGCAAATCATTATACAGATACTGGCTGCTGTTCTTTACTTAATATTAAATTTTGGCTACGAGAACTTACTTGGAGACTGATATTAGGAAGGTATCGTCATGCTATGCAAAACGTTTTCAGTGACACACAAGAAGTCACATCCTAAAACAAACAATACATATTCTAAAGAGTCATAGCAAGTGTGCATGCATTCAATAATGGTCTTCTCCATACAAATAAGTAGGATGTGACAGAAGTTGTTTCTTTCAATTTATTATTGAATAGTGCCTCAAGAAGTATAGGAAGCTGCCTACAGATTTATTGTAATAGCCCATCATGGTAATTGCATGAATAAATTTCTCAGCTGGACATTCAATCATTTTGTCTTTGATAGAAATACAAAGACAGGATAGAAATTCCTCCTATATTAGGAATCCTAATACAGAAGCAGAGCAAATCAAACCATTCAGATGCTCGATTCTGCAATTCCACCTACAATGTTATATTCATCTTCTAGCACTAGTAGGGATAAGTATGAAAGCATGCGGGATTTGTTTGGTAAAAGTCTATTGTGTTCATATAAAGGTGCATTAAAACTTTTCCTTGCGACTACCCCCATGGAAAAAATATGCAGAG
This sequence comes from Grus americana, assembly GCF_028858705.1. Taxonomy (NCBI): domain Eukaryota; kingdom Metazoa; phylum Chordata; class Aves; order Gruiformes; family Gruidae; genus Grus; species Grus americana. The sequence continues at coordinate 21,617,010 of NC_072861.1, read as the reverse complement.
TTGGTGGAGAACACTGTGCTCTTCCACGATGTTGGCTACAGCTTCTGGGCTCGTGCCTTGTTAAATTCTGTACACTTGTAATAGCTATCAAGCCTTTTTAAAGTCTTTGTACATATTACTGGTTTCATCCTTGTGAAGTCTTGTATGACTTTTCCAGAAAGTTACAGCTTAATAAGTAATAACCCACATTTTACATGAAATACATTTCCTGCTTTATAATAATAATAATCTAACACTAGAGCGTTATCCTAGGGACGCTGAAACCAAGAAGACTTTTCTACTGAATTTTCCATGGCAAGCATTTCACCCATTCCCGAAAAAAGCAGAATTCTTTCCAATCTTTTTCTTTGGCTTCCCAGAGTGCTCACCAGGAACATTTGGTTACGGTTGCAAACAGTTATGTGAGTGCATGAATAATGCTACGTGTGACCACGTCACAGGTACTTGCTACTGCAGTCCAGGCTTCAAAGGAATCCGATGTGATCAAGGTACAGTGAAATTCTATCTGTAAAATATATATCTCTGTCTCTCTCTCTTTCTCTCTTCCCCTCCAATGATGTACTTACTTTAAAAAAATAGTCTTTCAAAAATGAAATGCATGATTCAATTTACAGTGTGTTATGAATTACTTTTAACAGCGGCTCTTATGATGGAAGAATTAAACCCCTATACTAAAATTAGCCCTGCTCTTGGATCAGAGAGGCACTCAGTGGGAGCAATCATTGGAATTATTATTCTCCTTCTAATTATTATGGTCTTGCTGGCACTGTTTGTGTGGTATCGACGGAAACAGAAGGAGAAGGGCCATGACATGCCAAGTGTATCTTATACACCAGCCATGAGGATGACTAATACAGATTACTCACTTTCTGGTAAGGGTCTTTTTATGTTAATCAAATATAGACTCATATTCCTGTATGTTGGGGAAATATAAGCTTCTGTGGTGTATAACGTGTTATTGAGCTTCAAAAATAACGACACCTGTTCTTCCTCTGAATACCATGATCTTTTAACACTTAACAGGGACAGGAAAGCAAATATAACTTAAAGCTGATATAAGCTGCTTTATTTATGAAAGTTTACTTAACACGATACAGGATACATCAACTCCATTTTTTTTAAATCAGCTGCAGCGCAGAGAAGTTTCCCCTTTGTGAAACCTTCGGAAGAAGACATTTTTTGCTTGAGGAATGGGATTGACTGGGTCAATCATAAGGTTTTATCTTTGTCTATGTTGCAGTTTGTGATTTGAGGCGACCTATTCGTTGTCCTTTCTTCTGTGTGCAGGCCAATCCCCGTCGTCTAGACAGCTGGTGTGAATTTTCTTCACAGGAGCTGATGAAAGTGGGAGAGAGGAAGAGGAAGGCTCTTTAAGATCTAAAAAAGTCATACTGAGATCACATTTCTTGCTTCTTTCTATCTTCTGCTACTGCTGTGGAGGATGGCTTTTCTTGACAGATTGGCTAAACTTTGGAGGATGTGATCTCCTTTTTAACGCTGTCATTCTTCTTCATTCCTCTATGGCCAATATCAGATAGGATGATGACAGGAGGTGGCTTTGCTCCCTGCTTATTTCCTCTGATCTGTCTCTAGTGGGGATCTCCTCAGGCTTTGCTGCCCTCTGACTGCACTTTGCTTCTTCACTTCCCTTTAAATGGCTGAAACTGTAAGTCCAGGTAAATACAGGCTCTTGAAACAGGCGGAGGTTGGCCTAGCAGCTCTGCTTTCCCAGTCCTGCCTTGCCTTTTGCCTGGGCCTACATGCACGAGGCCCAGCCACCTCTTGCTGGCTCTGAGTTGGCTTCTGTGCCGTCTCGGGGTGGCATAGCTGGAAGAAGCTTCGTTCTGGACTTCCCTGCCCAGGAGGCACTGGGAAGGAGCCTTCCCACCGAGCCAACGATGTGACTGCTTGACTACCGCTGGGAATTAATCAAGGGGCTTCTCTCATGGCACCATGACTTCAGTCCTCACGGCAGGGGCATGGTTTCCTGCAATGGCGTATCACACATCAGGGGCTGTCTGCTGAACACCATTGACTAAACTCGTTTGTAGACCACTCAGGCCTACAGTAGAGCATTCCTTCTTCTAATAGCTACAAGATGAGGCGAAAAAAAAAATCAGCCTTGGACCTCTTCCCATTGCCTCTTATTTTTGAATTTTATCTTTGCAAGCTTTCACTTAAGCTGCCCATTTGGGTAAGAAATGTATGAAAGTGTTGCCAGAGAGGGCTCGTCTGATCCTTGGCTAGTAGCCAGCACAGTTTGGCCTGAAATTTGTCATTTCAACATCATTTGAAGAGCCAGACCGTGAACATGCAGAAGACAAATGCGGCACATCTCAGCAGCAGTGAGGCTCCGAGTTCCAAGAGAGCAGATCACAGCCGCTGGCATGGAAAAACATTCTGAACTTTTCAGCGATCCATTTCTTTCATATTGACACTTTATCCGTTTGTTTACAAAACCTGCTAGACCTCATTTATTTCTGTGCTTTTCTAGTTAATGTATGTGTAACCCAGCATGTTTAAGAGGCACAACTTACAAATTTCAAAATAAGGAGAGGAATATTGCTGAGGTTGGGAGTTCCTAGCTGGAGTAATTGAGCTTCTCCTTTCAGACAAGGGAACAAATATCCCTCCGTTGTTTTTTTGTCCATATTTTACCATGAATGGAGACTTGCTAATCGACCTGATGGTATCCCAGTCTGACACTCTGTAAGAAGTCCAAAAAAAGGCTAATGCTGAAAAAGGATACTCTCACCCTTTGACGTTAACATAGACAGATGACTTTCCTCCTCAGCCACAGCGAGAAAGCCATTACGTTTGAAGACCTTGGTAGCCCGGGACTGTCCTTGCAGGTTATGTCTTTGTGGGCATTGCATTTCCCTATACAATGTTCTTCACATTCCCTTCAGGTGCAGCCACCTATCCCAGAGCTCCTGGTGATACTTAAGTACTTGAGGGAAAAAGATATTTGGGGGATGGCTGAATTCCTGGATACATCATAAATATCTGAGGGATCACATCTTCAGCTTCAATGAACCTGGGATCTCTTCTAGTCCTTGGGCAATGACAGTGAATTTAATTCTTGCCCTTGTGGCGTTGCTGCTCTGTGTCAGCTCAGTTTGTAAAAAACCTGAAGTACCAGGTCCTTGCAATCCCAAACAGCGCCAGGTCAGTGCTGTTGTATGCTCTTCTCTAGACAGAAGTTGGATAATGTTTCCTTTCTGTTCATTTCAGTCAGTGGTGGGGGTGCAGAGACTGGGCCTTTTCTTTCTTCTTTCTTTCTTTGTGCAGTCTTTGTAGTATAAATTTGTGTATTAAAAAATCCTTGTGTATAAATTTTATCAGGAAGCTGCAGTTGAGTGGGGTCAGCCATTTCTTTCTGGAGGTCACAAGAACAGGTTTTTTCCTGCCTCCCCCTTGAAAAACTCTGCTATCCGAGCTTGCAGAGGAAGACTAAGAAGTTAGAAATCACCCTGCTTCATCTTCATCTCGTTACGAATTGTCTGCAGGTATCAGCACTGTTTCTAGTTTTGGTCTTTTTTTTAGAAGGGCATTTACATTAGAATTTACAAATTCTAGGCAAGGGCTTCTGAAGGCTCCCTGCCAAATTCTGACTGTCTTCCAGTACATTCTCCTAATGGAACTTTCTACCCATCAGCAACCTTCCCAGCTTTGGCCTTACCAATGCTGTTGTCAGCCTTTCACTTCCATAGAGCAGAACGACAGCAGAAGGTGCTGACATGCATCTTCCCCAGCAGAAAACGGGGAGATGGAAATTGAGAGAAGATCACAGATCAGAAAGAGTCTCGTAACATGGCTGGATGGCCAGAACAACGCGTGTCTGTATAAGTGCATATGTGTATTTCTGCATTGCAGAGGACACTGAAGGAGAGTAGCAGTATTTCATGGAGTAGCAAGGATTTCAACCATCACCTGGGGTTTTGTATGGGGATTAAGGGCAGAGTACTATGCAGAAGTACTTGTCCAATTAATATACTTCTGTGTAAACCCATGGACTTCAGCAGGAATTCCACCTGAACAAGGACTGCGGTAACCAGCCCTACATTGGGTCGTAACGTCGTGATTAACCTGAATCTCCACTGTTGTTATTCGGCTTGTGTACTCCTGTTAGAGTAGCGTGGTGGTTGTTTCTGAACAGAGTCACATATGCAGATCCCCAGCTCCTGGAGGCAGTAATTTCTTCCAGCACATTAATTTTTTTCTGGAAGATGTTTTTGGTCTTTACGTCTTCAGCTCTTCTGACGCTGATAATCCATGCATATGTGTGAGAGAGATTATAAGGGGAACCCCCCGGGCAGCCCTTAGACTCTTTTGCATTTGTGGATGAAGGATGTGGCAGCAAAACACACACGCTGCCCATCAGCCAGTGGGGAAGAAAACCACCCATGCTGGGAGAGCTTACCCACGGCACATGGATCTGAGAACAGACTTTCCCAAAAAAGCCTGAAATCAAAATGGTGCTCCCCAGCATGAGAACAGTACATTGCATCCAACAAAGGATATTCAAGTGCAGGTTGTTTAGTTCAAGGAGAGGGAGATGGAAAACTATGCGGTAGTGCTGGAGAGCAGCAGAGATTTCAGGACTTTCACAAAGACTTGGTTATGGGCTGAAGTGATGCTTGAGGTCTTAACTAACTTCCTGACATGGGTGAGCCAAAACCTAAGCAAAGCCCAGTACGAATACAGCCTCGTGAATCCTGCAGCCTAGATGAGATGTTTACAGAAATGACCGTGCAGATGATGTGTAGTGGGAGATGGCAGAGTGAACCCTCCTGCTGGGGGTCTTCAGCTACCCCACCGACACTCTGTATGGGTGGAGAAGATGCTCACAAAAAGAAGAAGAAAACTTCCATTTTGTAGCTTGAGAGGTCTGGGTTTGTGTTTACTGCAGAGCGCTTACTTACTCCCTTTTTTCATGGTTGGCCTTGTGCCCGGTTTCCACACGATGCTGTCCTGCTGCCGCTGCAGGATGGGGACCGATGCTCTTTGTGTCACCTCAGAGCCCTGAGTGGGAGCAGAAGCTCAGTCTTTCAAGTGACAGAGTGTTCTGGCCTTCATCCACACCTCATGGGTCTTCCTCTGGAGCGCAGCCTCCAGCTTGAGGGGCTGACGGCGGGACTCTGCCATCATGGATCCTTTCACAGGACTGGGCTGCCCATGTTAACATTACCATAACCTTTGGGGGTTTTTGTTGTTTGTTTTTTAATTTGAATCATTTCCTTTCTTTTAGGCATTTAAGTCTTTGCTTACTATTCAGAGCAGAATAAAATTCTCATCTTTGGGAAGAGAGGGGGGGGTGGTTTTGGTGGTTTTGGGTGGATTTTTTTTTGACCGGGATAGCATTAGATTTGAATTTGATGTATTTCCAGCCAGCAGTTATAAGAGCTTCATGAATAAATGTGTAGAAAATGGACTGTGCTATCAAGGTAAATCAGCCTGGGTGGGTACTTAAGTATCGACCAAATGGAACTGTGTAGAAAGAGTAATTCTGAGTATATGGTGCTGCATGCAATGAAGGAAGGAAAGATTTTTGGTGATGCAGACTTGTGTACGAGCTCAGGTTCATTAATTCAGCACTGTGCTAAGTAGTAGGGCAGTCTGGTAGACTTTTCCCTCAGCTCATTTCAGGTGCACAAAGCAAGCTACGGCCAGATAAGCTGGGTGTGAACTTGTAACGTGTCAGCTGGCTCACAGTCTCCGTCGGTATGTGCCCTCTTATCTGGCAGCAAAGGCAGCGGACTGCGCCTCTTTTCCTTCGAGCTGGTCCTTCTTGCCCGCAGCTGAGCGAGGCCATGACAGATAAGGGAAGGGGGAAGGCAGAGCCGAAAGCTGGTGTGACTCAGCCATCAACACTCACCTACGAAGCAGAAGGACATGGATTCAAGCATCTATATTTAACTGGGGCCGCGGGTTGGGAGAAGGGGGGATGAGCTCTGCTCCCCTGGTGAGCTGCCAAACCCTCGTCAGCAGGTTGAAGGCTGTATGTGAGCAGCTGTGTTTGTGATGGGCACTGAGCGCTGTGGTAGGGTTCCAGCCCCAGTTCTCATTTGCAGACCCCAAGAGATATCAGTTTCTTGTTAATTCTACTGCAAATATCACAGAGTTATAGTTAGGGGAGAACGCAAACTACACAACTACAGGCTGGGCAGAGAATGGATTGACAGCAGCCAGGAGAAGAAGGACTTGGGGGTGTTGGGGGATGAGAAGATCAACATGACCAGCCAATGTGCACTTGCAGCCCAGAAAGCCAACCGTGTCTTGGGCTGCATCACCAGCAGCATGACCAGCAGGTCGAGGGAGGGGATTCTGCCCCTCTCCTCCACTCTGGTGAGACCCCCCTGCAGTAATGCGTCCAGCTCTGGGGTCCCCAGGACAAGAGAGACATGGAGCTGGTGGAGAGAGTCCAGAGGAGGCCACAAAGTTGACCAGAGGGCTGGAGCACTTCTCCTATGAGGACAGGCTGAGAGAGTTGGGATTGTTCAGCCTGGAGAAGAGGCGGCTCCAGGGAGACCTAACTGTGGCCTTCCAGTGCCTGAAGGGGCTACAGGAAAGATGGTGAGGGACTGTTTATGAGGGAGTGTAGTGACAGGACAAGGGGGAATGGGTTTAAGCTGAAGGAGGGTCGATTTAGATTAGATGTGAGGAAGAAATTCTTTACTGTTAGAGTGGTGAGGCACTGGAACAGGTTGCCCAGAGAAGCTGTGGCTGCCCCTGGATCCCTGGAAGTGTTCAAGGCCAGGTTGGATGGGGCTTTGGGCAACGTGGGTTAGTGGAGGGTGTCCCTGCCCATGGCAGGGGGTTGGAACTAGATGATCTTTAAGGTCCCTTCCAACCCAAACCATTCCATGATTCTGTGATTCAAAGTCCTGGCAGCCTGGCTGCAGTGCTGGGCAGTGGCGAGCAGAAAGGAGCTAAATGCAAAGACTAGTTCTGGACTCACATCCTGCTCTGAGATACTTTGTTAGCAACAACCTCGGAAAATAGCTGGAACTAAAAAGCTCCGCACTTACGGCAAAATAGAGCTGACCTCAAAAGTTGCTCTGCATGTTTCAGCAGAAAATAAATGCTCGGTCAGATATACACATGCGTGTGCAGTTTCCTCTCTCAGCTGTGTGCCACAGCGCTTATGTAATAGACACCCTGCAGATAAAACCACTTATTTGAAACAGGACATTTTGCAGTAAATTAAGCTAAATCTAGATCTCCACAAGATGTCAGCAAAGCAAAGTGCATGTGCACAGGAATGCAAATGCAGAGGGCAAGGAGAGAGGGCTGATGGTGAGCGGGTACCCCCTCCTGCAGACGGTGCCAGCCAGGTCCCTGTCCTTCCTCACCCAACTGCTGCCGACCTTCATTAAAGATCTCGGATGGTGGGGACAAGCAGCCACCCCAGCACTTCATGACCCTTTCCCTGTCAAGGTCTTTCCTAGAACTAGCCCTTCTCCTACAATTTAAGCCCATGGTTTATTAAAACCCATTCTTTTACTTCTTACAGGGCTTGGCTATTTAAATGATGCTGCTTCAGTTGAAATTTTTCATCCTTTCTTCTGATGGTACTTTGAAATATTTATCAATTTGTTATTAAGCTGGAACCAGATTGGGATTGATGTTTTCATTAGAACTGCCAGTATAAATATGATGCCTTTCTTGGTAAATTATTTTGTTTGGTAAATGTGTTCCTAAGTTAAAGTGAGGAAATAGGGAAAATGTCTCTAAGCATAACAATGTAACTGCCCGAGTTTGCCTTTCAGTGCTGCAGCTCGCTTGCTTTCTGAGCCTTTGCACTAAAAGCTACGTAAAATGTTTCGGACTCCTCGGTACCGTTATAGCACCTTGATTTCTAACATCAACTGCCTTTTCTGTAACAAAAAAGTTTTAATTAATTGTTTCATAACTGCAAGGGTTGTTCTCATCGGTAGCTCTTACGTGTGTTTAAACTAAGGAAGAAGCCGTGTTGCAGATCGTGGATTTCCTGAGTTTTGCATTTCTTCCCTCACCTGCAAAGCAGCTGGGCTGTCAGAAATTACTTTTTTTAAGATCTTCAGAAAGATAGCACTGTATTAATATAATGTTTTGCTTTTTTATCTTGTATTTAATGCTAATAGTCAAGAGCTGCTCGTCATGATAATGCAGGATAGATTTCATCTGCAGATGTTTTATAACACCCAGTACTCTAAGAAAGTTTGCTAAATAGATTGTCTCTAGCATGTTTTCAGTTTCTTAAGAATCGTTATGGCTTCCAAAGTATTTTGTGATGACTTGTTTTCTTCCCAGATATATCTCAAGGTAGCGGCAGTGTACATTGTTTTTCCAATCCAAGCTACCACACTCTCTCATGTGGTGTGACTTCACGCTTCTTTACCAGTAATCTGGATGGAAACAGCTCCAGTAAGGTAGATATTATCCCACCCCGCTGTAGCAATGTTCTTATCAGTTCAAGGAAATCAACCAAAGCAATGCCTGTTGGATCCTGTTGTCTGCCAGCGTTATTTAAAAATCCAGTGCAGCAGTTCCTGACGTCGTAGCTCTGGCACAGGAAGGTTGCTTTGCCCTGCGTGTATCTTCATAATCTCTGCGCGCGGTAACTGGAGTTTCAGCACGTGCCTGTCTGGGTCAGTAAGGCTTGGTGTCTTAGCAACTGTAAGGTATGTTTGCTTCTCAGGAAAGATAAATAACTACATAATTGTAATTCTCCATTAATATAACACAAGTAAATCAATGAAGCATTAAGTCAGTAATCTAACTTTGCTATATCATCGTTTCCCAGATCAGCAGACGCACAAATTTCCTGCTGACACAGACAAGCGGATAGATGCAAGAATGTTTCTAGGGTGCTTCTGAGCACTGTTCTCATCCAGGGGCATTCTGAGAGCTCTGCTGTTACTTATGGCTCTCCAGCAGAGCTATTCAGACCGTATTCTTCGAACATCCAGCAGTACCTTACTTATCACATGTTGCTATTGATTCCCTGGGACTATTCAGGGGTAACACTATTACTCAGTTCACCACTTTAGGAATAGATTTAGATATGGTAAATGGTAAGACAGCTCTTCCTTTAGAGCCTTGATAAGCCAAGGTGGGGCAAAGGGTAGGGAGCAGAGGAAAAAGGAAATGCAATTGATTTCGTCAAGGTTGTCAGCTTTAAAAATGAAGGTAATTGCAGGCTCTGTCACCTTAATCCAAATGTAGCTCTGCTAACTGGAAAGCTGTGAGAACAAGATTAATGCAAAAAAGACACTATTGTATGAGACAGGGTATGCAAAAATGTTTCTACATGCGCTCCTGTAAGTCATTTCTTGGTTATTAAAAGAAAAATCTCATTAAAATGTAGTAAAAAGGCTGGCTCCAGAGATTTCTCAGAGAAAAGTTTAGACAGATGTGTAAATATGTTTTCCCATGTAGACAATCCCCTTGCATCATGCAGTTTTGCTCCCTAAATTGAAAGTGCAAACGCTCATAATGTCAAATTTAGGATGAACACCATGGGTGTGGGTCTGATCCTGTTGCAGTAATTTAAATTAATTCAGAAAAGGTCAAAGCAAGCACCTATCCTGGTTTCCCAGCCTGCAGTGCCATCTTGTCCCAGAGCTACTTCAAATATTAAGCTGCAAAAAAGGTTTAAAACCCAAGCGATGTGTTTGGACTAGCCTGGAAGCTGCTCACCCTCCCATAGTACTGGCTATCAGTAGTCGGTCAGCAGGTTGTCCTGATATTTAAAAAAGAAAAAAGCACCGGATCTGGTGTTTTCAGAACACTTATCAAAATATGTGGCCTGATATTTCCTTTAGATCTCCCTCCATCTTACTTATTCATGAGAATGCTTTGCAGTACTGAATAACTGAGGATGGCCAAAAATATGCTTCTTCTGTCTATGCAGTTCTCTAGCCAAGTAACACAAAAGAGCATATAAAGCCCCTAATGGCTGCCTTAACGAGGTTCATTTCCAAATCGGTTTGTCTGGTGCCATTCCCACTTTCTGCGGGGAAATGTGCACAAGTTGTACTTGGAGGATTCATTTCTTTATAGTGCCAGCTGGGGTCACAAGGAACCAGCGCAGATGCAAAATGAAAAAAAAATGGCAGAGGAGTCTCTGAACCGCTGAGCCAGAGCCCTGGCTGTATTATCCTCCCTGTGCTCAAAGGGGATCGTGCCTTGAGGCCATGGACTGGAGCCATTCCTCTATCCCTCTTTGAGAGACACAGCTTGGGCAAAGGTACAAAGAGACGGCAAGAGGGAGATGCAGCCCTGCTCCAGTTTGAGAAGGCTTGCTCTCCCCTGCGCTCCCCCTGCCTCTCTTGTCCCCTTCTCTTTTCATGTCTTATTTTGCCTTTTCTCTCCTCTTCCCTTGGTGTTCTCTCCACTCTATTATCTTCTCTGTTTCCTCCCACATCCGTTTTCCTATTCTCTTCTCCCACCCAACCGTACGTGTATTCTGTCTCTCTTCCTTCCTGCTGTTCTCCCGTCCTCCCCCAGCCCTGCACGGGCTCAGCAAGGGTCAGTCTGGCTGCGGGGCGCTGAGCACATTTACTGACCCTGCGGCTGTCCTCAGCGTACGCAGTGGGTACTTCACTAGGGAACCAAGGTGGGCAGGGAGGGCTGACAGCAGAAAGGACCTGAAAAGGTCCAGCGCTGCGCTCAGGACCGCAGTTTGTGAGACAGGTCTGTCTTCACAGGGAGGGAGCACTTCCAAGCCTTCCCGCATCTCTTCTAGGACCGGGGGAGGTATCTCACCTCCTCGTTCCCCTCTGCCAGACAGACATTTGGCCATTGCTCAGGACCCTACGCACGTCCTGAAGGTAAAAACTTTGAAGCTGCTGAGAGACGAGTACGAGCGGAGGCATTAAAATCCTCCTGGTGTACACAGGCCTGGTTAGCTGTGCCAGCGGAGCGCTCAGACTGGAACACAGGGAGAGAAAAGCAAGTGGGAGGATAAGGGGGAGCACAGAAGAGACTAAAAAAAGGCTTGGCTTCTTTTATCTAGCAAAATGAATGCTGAGAGGGAGTATGATTGCCATCTATGAGTACAACGAGGTAAACATTAGGAGGGAGAAGAGCTATTTAAGTTAGATGACAGAGCTGGCACAAGAACAAATGAGGATGAACTGGCCATGAATGCATCGAAGCTGGAAATTAGATTTCTAACATCAGATCAGTGCGATTTTGGAATAGCTTCCCAGTAAGACTAATGGGACAAAGAAATCTGATTACTGTTAAAATGGAGCTTGATCAGCTATCTAAGTGATTATGTGCCCGGGTGTTTGCAGTAAAGGTGGCTGGATTCAGGGACTCAGCAACCAAAGCTGTGGCCCTAGAGCCTGCTCCAGCGGCCGGCAGGACTTGGTAGGGCTGAGCCGTGTCTCTCCGCAAGCTCCAGGAGACCGGCTCTGCATCTCTGGGGTTGAGGAGGAGGCAGAGAGAGGCTCCTGCATCTCAGTGCAAGTTTTTAACTACCAGCACAAGTAAATGCTCTTCCCATGTGAGTGAGCTTGCAAAGCCAGCTTGGCTGAAATGCCAGCCCCATTGATGTCGATAGATATTTTACTGTTAAAGTGAAGCCAAAATTTGACCTTGGCCTATTAGGTCCTACAAGTAGGTTTGGCCTTTGTTCTTATGACACTCGCAGCAGCAAATAATAACGATGCTGCAAGTTACCAAGGAGCGTCGTACATGAACTCAAGGGAAATTGTGCCACAGAATTACTGCACCGAACTTCTCCAAAGCAGATAAATAGAGATACACACTTAGCTCCGTGCCCCTGTCTTCACATCTGAGCTCTCATGGCTTGAGTTAGAGACCAGATTTTCAGACGCTGAGGACCTATTTTGCTCAGAGGGAGTTCAGTGGGACCGTTCACAGAACTGCTCTCAGTACTTCACTGCCAGCTCTGTATTTGAGGTTTTGAATTGTGCGTGAATGTAGGAATATATCTCACTTTTACCAAAGGCTGCAAAAGTGCATGAAAAATACCCCGTATAGAGCATGAGGCTGCCGCAGTGGTAAGTCCCGGGCAAATGGAAGATTCTCACCCTGTGCTTTTGCAGAGCTCTTAATTCCACCCTGACTCCCTACCAAAGGAGAAGAGCATCGCAGCTAGAGCCCAGGTGTTGCTGGTTTCTACAGACATCATAAAAATCAATTGCTGTTAGATGTCCTGAATTTTTAAAGCCAGCAGATTCACATCTATTAAAGGAAGTTCTAAATTCTACCAAAGACTTCACATAAAATTAGAAACTGCAAAACAGAGGGCACTGGAAACGGTCTGACGGGATGTCACCCAGCTAATAAAAAGGAATTCAACCGCAGAAAGCATCAATAAAGGAGCTTTAACTAAATCTTACCCAAGGAAAAGGAAGACTGCAAATATAGAATCACTGCGGAGTGTTCGGGTTGGCCACCTACAACTGAGAAACGTGGGCTTGGACCATGGAAACCTGAAGTCAGGGAAGTTAATGGCAAAAATCTTATCGATTGCTCTCCTGGAGGATAAAGGTATGAGGGAGTTCCTGCCAGCACTCCTTTGCCTGATCACCTTGGACTTCTTAGAAAATCTGAGCATTGGCAGCTGGCATGTTGGTGATCGACTTGCCACTGGGATCTATCCAGCTATCTCAGACAGGTGGATAAAGACTTTGCTTTACTCGTGCTAGTATCTTGATCTTAAAGGAAAAGTTGCCAGATACAAGGTAGTTTTAACCAAACTGCTAAAATTACAAGCTAGGCTTTTTAGTGGATAAATTTACTATGAAGTCATTTTTCCTCCAGAAAAGCAATTTTGCTTCACACTAAAAATTGAAGTATCTTCTATCTTTAAAAAAAAAAAAAAAGTTAACAAATTATAGTGTGTTAAGAAATGATAGTAGCACAAAGAGACAGCTATAATCACATTTCTTCATAATTACTGCATTCTGAAAAACTTAGAAATGTCCCCAAATCATTTCATTAAAAAAAATCAATTCTAGCCCGTAGCTCTTCATGCCAAATTTTAGGTTTGTGAGCTGATTTATAAATCCTGCAAAAACATGGCTTTTAATAGAAACTCAAAGACTTTAATAAATGCAATCTAAGTGGTACAGCTGGATTGAAAAATCAGCGTTCACGTTATTGCTGCAAGTTTGGAAATGCAGAAAAAAGCCGTGGGCTCCGCTGATGGGAGCTGGCAGTGCCGTTAGTGGGGCTGCGCTGATTTACACGGGCCGAGCGTAGGGCCGCACCGTCGGCTTCCTTCCTCTGTGACCACATTACAAAACAATCTGCTTTTCATCGCCTTGCTCGTTTGCTCTGACTGCCCCATCCATCCGTACCGCGTATTTGCTGTCAGTGTTTATGTTCCCGGTTTTGGGGGAGTACGAGGAGCTGCTGCATGATAAAGAAATGACTCCTGTGTTGTCAACGGGGAGACGCCAGATGCACAGCCCGTGCCGGGAGCAAGGATGTGCAGTCACAGCCACTGCTCTCGAGCAATGATTGCTCTAGAAATATTGCAGGCAACCAGCTTTATCGACTTTCTCTCTGCTCTGGGCATGTCCTTGAGGAGAGTGGCCGGTGCAAAGGTGCCTAATGAGCTGATGACACATGGTACCTTAGTGGGAATACAGAGAGACAGGAAATGAGGAGGAACAGGACGAGGCACTAGCTGTAGCTATCACGGCGCTGCTGGTGCCGTCTGACGTGAGATTCATGGACTGTAGGGCCACAGGGACTGTCGTGATCATCTGGCTTGGCCTCCTGCGCAGCGCAGGGCACAGGACCGCCCTGAATTAATGCCTCTTTCAAGGTCAGTGCTGGTGGCTCAGCAACAGGGGCTCTTTCAACCAGAGCCTGGCTTTCAGATGGATTTGAAATGGGCTCCTTTGAGTGTGCTGGCATTCATCTGTCTTTGTGTGGGTGTGTGTGCCTGTGTGCTTACATACATATAGATACACACATATGCATATATATATCTCTGTGTGTGTGTGTGTGTGTGTGGTGGGTGTCTTCATGCTCTTGTGTCTCTTGACTCTTTTCTTCCAGGCTGGAGGTGAGCCCATTTGGAGCACAATTCTGTGCTTTGCAACTGATGAAACCTATTGGTGTAAAAGCTGCAGCTGAATAGCTCTAAAAATACTGTGCAGTTGCTTGCAGAGAGACCCAACATTTTGTGTGCGTGCACGCGTGTGTGTGTGCATACACAGCCTTGTCTACCTGTGCTGTCTCCTGTGTCTCTGTGCAGTCCTTGCACCGTGGTTTCTCCTGTGTCTGTTTAAGCCAGGGCAGATTACATTTGGTGTAAAAACCACGCCAGACCACTTTCTGCATCCTGAAGCAATGGGATTCAATCAGCAGGATTCAGTCAATGAGGGCAAGGGTTTGCCTCTGGTTGTTACAAATCTTCACCCAAATGAAACCTAGTTTCTGCAATCAGATAAAAGCTTCTAAATGTCGATGTGCAGTTTGTAATATATAGTGTAGTTGTACGAAACGTGGTGCTCCTGGTAGAGAGGAGTGTTTGCAGATGCTTTCCCCAGAGATAAGGGGGAGGCTGCAGAGCTCTGCAGCTCTATGCTCAGTGACCCGGCTTTGGGGACGCTGGCAGAACGTCTGCCTGGGACGATCCTGCTGGCCCCCGTTGCCCTATTTATAGAGGAGCTTTTGCCAGAGGAGATTTCCTGACCCTAAACCCTCCCCATTGTGGTCACCTCCTAAACCAAGGGGCGGAGGAGCTGCGTGGCTCCCCAGCCCCAGCCCCTCCTCCCCTCTCTTGGTCCAGCATTTCTCCGTCCTGCTGTGTTTCTCCACCTCCCATGACATGGTTATTCCTTGCAGGTCGAGGTGTGCTCCTTGCAGCAGACTCGACCCGCTAACCTGTTTTGCTTGGTGACTGCTCTGCCCCGAGATTGTGTCTGCATGACATGGCACAGAGCAACGTCCCCGACTGCTACATGGGACTGCCCTTTTGTCCCTCCCCATCTGGCTGTGATTCCTTTAAGGAAATCTCCCCAAAACGGGGTTTGCTCCAGTGGGTCTCTTTGCAGAGCACCCTGCGCAGTGCACCTCCCGATAGCACAACGTAAAGGTCTCTGTGACCACACACCCAGGGGACGCGTCGGACTACACGTCCCGAGGGCCACGTCCCCCCTTCCCTGCGGTGGCACGTGCACCGTCAGCTCTTCCCAGGAGTGTTGGGGGGAGCCTGGGCTTCCTGCACAGCCGTGCGCAGCGGCTGGGAGCAGCAGGAGCTCTGCAGGCAGGGACAGCGCGGGGCTGCTGCACCCTGAAGTGGGGTGGCTGGGGGACTGACGGCCGTACGACAGGGCTGGGAAGGTGGGCGAGAACACCTCTGGGGTCTGGCTGTGGGTGCTGGGTACCAGCTGGGATTTCATATCCCAATAGACTCCAAAGCATCAGTGGGGGGGTTTTTTGTTCCAGATCTTAAAACCCATTATGAAAGCTAAACAAAAATTAATGAGATCAGGGAAAATGAAATGTTGTGGTAGTTTTGAATACTTTATTTCAATTTTAACCTCCTTTATTGTTAAGCATTTTCTGGTAAATACAGTAAAATCGCAGAGCTGAACCCTCTGAAACAGAGGCAGGAGGCTTTTCAGTTTGGAAGCAGATACAGGAGAGCAACGATGGCTTCCTAACTTTAATTCTTCAACAACTTCCTCAGGACCAGCTGTAGTTTCAGCCGGTGTGGCTTTCAAAGGGAAAACGTTGAGGCGGGAAACTCAGCAGCTTTAGCAGCCACAGTGATTCACAGACCCTCCTTGCTGGGGCTCACCCGATCACCATGCACTTAAGCATTACCTAGCTGGAGTGAGACTTCTACAAATGGCAGAAAAAAAAAAAAGGCAGAAAAATCCAGAGCAGATTGACACGTGTGCTTGATACAACAGCAGCCTTCTCCAGATGATACCACCCCTCTCCGGCCGCACTGGCACAGGAGCCGGCTGCGCCCCGGGCACACGGAGCATCCCAGTTTTTCCAACAGTAGCATCTGGATGGCAGCCCCGGCCTCCTCTCCGCTTTTGCTGGCAGATCTGCACGGGCTTTTTGCTTTGTTATTGCCAATGTTATTTTCCTTGAATTGAGAGAAATCTTGCAGCCGTTACATCTAACTAAATGTGCAGATGTATTAGCGACCCCCTCTTTGTTCCAAACAGCTCCTGTCTGCATGCTTACGTAGGTGGTTTTGATCCATCCATCTTCATTAGTTATTTTGCAACTGCCAGCGTATGTCACTCCATGTGCACAGGCATTCGCGTCGCGATTACTGGTTACTCGAGGAAATCCCGTATTTTCCAGCATGCTTGTGTTCATTGCTCGGTGAAGTGACTCTCCTTTGTGATTTTCCCTAATGCTAGTGAACAACTGTCAGATTCATACAGATAAAGAACTGAAATGGTGAGGCCAAGGTAACAGTCATCTCCCATTTTTTTATTTCTGACATCATTGGGATGAAGTCTTGGGTGGGAACTGTCTGTTTATTCCAGCATTAACCCATTATCATACTTTTTGAACAGCTCAGTAACAAAATCCTTGACAGAGAAACTGCAGACTGGAGACCCTACAGCTATCTGAATGAACTAGGTCAGTAATTTTTAAACAATTTAATCATTTTAGTAGACTTTAGAGCAATTCCAAACCCAAATCAGCCTTTCATAAAGGCATTAACAATAACGAAGCGGTGTCTTTATTTCGCAGTCAGAGTTGCCAGTAGTGAAAGATGGAGAATTGAAAATTGTTTCCTTTACCACAAACCACAGCCTGGGAAAGCAGCGTCGATAGTCATTCTAGTATCCCCTCCTAGGTTGCTGGGTGGAATCCCTATCTACTCTAGAAATGTTTTTTTAAAGACTAACTTAGAACATTAAAAATTCAAATTATGGATTTTTTATTTTTTTTTCTTTCATGCTTAATAAAGTTTAGCACTAACTACTGGCACCTTGATAAAACTGTGGAGCCTCTGGTGGGAGCCGGAGCATGCGATACACCCTGTTATCTCCCAGTTAATCATACAGTGGCAATTTTTCAGGCAATTTTGAACGACCAGATAGCGCAAACAAGCCAAGAGTGAAGTTTAATTACCCTTTCTCAGCTTATTCTCCCTGGCTTCAGTTTTAACAGGGTTTTTAGCAGCTCTTATCTCAAAACCTATCCAGATTTAGTGCTTTGGATGCTATTTGTTTTCCTATCTTAGCACTTGGAGTTTAGCTCGTCAATGGCAGAAAGCATTTGCCTGCCTTAACTGGGATTACTAATATCCTGCTGCAAATACGCAGCATGAGGGAAAGTGCAGAATTAAGTGGTATTACGGGATTTTTAAGGTCAACGATCTCACAGCTCCCGTGGCAAAGGAATTAACATGAGGCATCACCAGGCATCACATCTTGTCACTGCTCTTTTGGTCACACACCGTGCCTTGCTCCAAAGATCAAGCCTGCCCTGCATCAGGAAAATCACAAAACTGCCGAGCTTCAGTGCAAAGCCTTTTCCATCGTTATCAACCATTAATGTTTTCTTCTCTAGAATACGCTGCAGAACCGCTGTTGTGCTTCTCTGTATGTAACGTGGAGAGTTGGGGATGGTGAGCATTTCCAAACGCTCCTCAAATCAAGTTAATTTTCCTTTTACCATTTTACTGCTTTGCTCACCAGCTTTATTTTTATCTTGCGGTGTCTTGAACTCCCCGTGTGCCACATTTGTCCTGCATTCATGCATTTTATTTTACTAGCAGAAGCAATGCTAAATGACTTTGCAGTAAGAATGATGTAGAAATAAATACTTTAGCGAAGTGGTCTCCAGCAAAACAGTCACAATGTTTTCCATGGCATTTTGCATCCCAGACACTTTTTTCTTTTTTTTTTTCCTTTGTTTCTTTCAAAGTGGCTGTTTCACACTGATTGATAAAAACGAGATTTTTTTTTTCCTCCCCTTTCAGTATTAAAATTAATGCTTGCTTATGCTAACTTTCATAATGTTGAATTCTTGTTCAGATCAAGGCCATTTTTACATGAAACTGTAAAATGTTTTCGTGTCATGGTGTTACTTCTGTGCGGGAAAAGCTGCAGATTCCATTTACATTTGCAAACTTCAAAAGAAAGCAAAAAACTTCAATTTTTGAATTGCAAGCAAAAAATTTAAGCGAAGCCTAATTAAGGTCGCAAAGGGGATCTTGACCTTTAAACCACCTCATGAATGGAAGTACCAAAGAGTTAAAGGGATGTACCACTTCTCATCCCACTTTAGCCTCAGCTTTTATGGCACGGATACATGTTGGGATAGCAGCCAAGTATTGTGCCGGGCTGGATTCCGTTAAAAATAGTTAAAATAGCAGTGGACAACTCCTCTGTTGTGACCCCGTGAAATATTATAGAGAGCAGATGTGTAAATAAGCGAGCTAAAGGCAGGGAAGAGGACTTCAAGGGAAATGGAAGAGAAATTTGGACCGGATGGGAAACCCTCAACTCTTCAGGTCGCCTCCCTGGTTCTTCAGCCAGCGACTCCTCCGGCTGAGGCGGTGGTCCCAAAGGACCCGGCTCTTCAGATCAACCAGATGAGAAACAGCATCAGGCTTGCAAAAAATGTCCGTGGACTTGTTAGAAATTGCAAGTGTCATAAATATGAATATAGTTGGGGGAAAGGAAATCGTAAGAATAACCATGTGAAAATTAAAACTCAGACACTCCATCTTCTAAAACCTGCAGTCATAAGGAGTTTTCTTAATTTTATTTTTTTTTTTTTACCTAAGAAATGCATTTCTGCTCATGTACTGTCTTCAAAGTTGGGTGCAGTCCGGACCTGTCCCAGGCTGACACCTTTTGTATTTTGAACTGCAGCATGCCATCGCTTTTCAGGATCATGGCTGTGCTCAGCCTGGATGTAAGGATTCAGGGACTCTTCCGATGGGGAAAACCTTGCTTCTCAATACCACACGGGACCTGGGCTTAGACAGCCCTTTGATCTCACAGCTCAGGGAGAGCAGGAGAAGCAGCTGCTCCCAAGGAGAAGGTGCTGCCTTAGGAGCAGCGGCTGGCAGCTCAGGAGAAGCCAGGAGACTGTTTCTAGCAGGAGCAGAGCACTACCGCCTTTTTCTGTCTGCTTGGCACCACGGCTCCTCGCTTCCAAGCAATGTATCTCTATATCCGTGTCTGAAAGAGGATCGACAGAATGCTTTCTGGAAATACCATGTACTTTCCATTTGCTTGTGTATCTCATAAAGGCAGTCCCACAGGTAACGGGCACACGCGTGCTTTCATTAACCCCTCTTTGCTCTGCAGGCTGTACTTTTACAGCTTTGGAAAACACCTTTCGATGGCTCACAGTTTGCATCATTGGCCTTTGCTGAGCCAGGAGTCATTCCTCAGACATTTTACTTGGAAAGAAGAAGAAGAAGAAGAAGAAGAAGAAGAAGAAGAAGAAGAAGAAGAAGAAGAAGAAGAAGAAGAAGAAGAAGAAGAAGAAGAAGAAGAAGAAGAAGAAGAAGAAGAAGAAGAAGAAGAAGAAGAAGAAGAAAGAAAGGGAGGAAGGGAGGGAGGAAGGGAGGAAGGGAGGAAGGGAGGAAGGGAGGAAGGGAGGAAGGGAGGAAGGGAGGAAGGGAGGAAGGAAGGAAGGAAGGAAGGAAGGAAGGAAGGAAGGAAGGAAGGAAGGAAGGAAGGAAGGGTGTTCTCTGAGGGAACAGGGAAAGGGCTGTTCATACCGAGGGGGCTCAGGGCCCCAGGAACAGCCCATTTCAGAGCCCACCACACTCCTTATCTCAGATGCATGTCCTGCACACTGCCACAGCAGCACAGATCAAGGCGATGGAGCAAACGTGGCAGGAAGGGGGAGAGCGAACCCGCCTGACCCAGCACCAGCTCCCCGGGAAGAGTGCGGGTCAGGGGCTGTTTGCGGTACGTGATGCTAAGAAAAGCTCTTCCATCTTCATTGAGCACCCGATGTAACTTCCAAGTCAATGTGTATGTTCCTTCTGATATCATTGGGGGTCTCTTTGAACCTAACAGGAAAGAATTGTGCAGAAAAACGAGTCATGTATGTGTATGCACGTCTGTGCACATATTATATGTCTGTATAAAAGTATGCGTATGTACATCCACTGTACGTAGACATACAGTGGCTCTTAACAGACCGTAGGGATTTTGCAGGACTTCGTTGCCAGGTTTGTGTTCTTTCCAACTGGGAAACGCAAGGAGCAGCACAAAGCCTGTGTTTTTACTGCTGGCACATTTGCTTATGGGCTTCAAACAGCAGTTTGTCAGGCTTTTTCAGAGAGATAATCGTGTCTGTTAAATGGAGTTGGAGTCTAGTGATGAGCACATTTGCACAAGTGAATCTCATGGACATGTGCTTGAGAGATCGGAGTTTGGGGACTCTGCGGTGCCAAGAAGAGGCGGCTTTGTCACCTTTGCTGTGTGTCACTGCCTGTGCAATGCAGCCTGGTCCTACTAGTTTCAAGGAATGGTTTGTCTTTGCATTTTCTGTTCGCTTTCTCTTGTTGCAGAACGGGGATTGTTTGCCCCGTGACTAATCTCTCTTGCTCTAGTCCAGTCTGTGTTAAGCCGTTGCAGCGTCCAGCTTCCAGCTCCTGCTCCAAGCAAGTCAAAAGTCCCAAACCACCTGCTGAATTCAGAAACGGTTACTATGCTCATTAGCTTGAGTGCTGGGCACAGCGGGCTGCAGACAAAAATGGGTTTATCTGTAATGGGTTTTTTTAAGAGCAGCCCTCAATGCAGAGACGAAAGCGTGATTTGCAGCATACCCTGAGTGACTCAAAGCTGCATTCATTTCAGAGGACCAAAGCCACAAAGTTTGATTCAGAGTTGACTTTGCATTTTTCTCAAAGCCAAGAGGTGTGGAAAAATATTTCCAGCCGAGACTCTGATTTCACCCCAACAGACAAGTTAGTTAGCTTCAAATTCAAACCTAGCCTTTCCTGAAGGGCCAGATTCCTGGCCTGGTTAGGGCTTTTCCACAATAACTACTTTTGCAGTTTAAAAACTAATTTATCCATCATTCATTTCACTTCCTGAGGAATGCAACGAATACACAAAAATGCGTCATAAAACCCACAGAATTATAACAGACATAAAAGAAGACTAAAGGCAGAATTACCAGGAGTAGGTTGGGAAGGGCTTTGAGGGGTTGTGTAGCCCTCCATGGCAGCACCAACCCTACCTGTGTCTTTCCTCACAGGTGTATCCCACCTTTTCCTAGACATCCTCCCATAAGGAGGAGTCTGTTTTCCACAGCTACACGCTGGAGTAAGTGAGAACTGAGCTCCAGCGTGGCACTGTGCTGTTCCGCAGCTCACTGTGGACAAGGACTGCCCGTTGCCCAACTCTGAACCAGAAACCAGGTTCACTCGGACAAACCCGGTATCACACGGCAGCCTGCCCTCCGGGAGGGACTCACAGCAAATTTGGGCTTACTCGGAGCAGACACAGTGGTCTCTGCTGCTGCAGAAGCCCTTCCGGACATGCCTGACATTTCCAATAGCACCGGCAGGAGCTTGTGTGGAGCTGAGCTAAGGAAATACGCTCAGAAGGTGGAGTCCTTCCCCTCCGAGCCACCGAAAGTGCCGGTTGATATTGCTGCATCCTCGCAGCAGCCCCAAGGCTCCAGCCTTCGTTCAGGTCTTCACAGTCGCAATGGGAACGTTTCTGTAAAGATCTGAGGAGGATGCTCAGAGCAGACACAACATTCTTGTACAAGGATGGGCTGTGCAGTGAGCACAGCTAGCCATTCCCAGGGTAACCTCTGGTTCGATACGTCACTAATTCTTCATGGTCCTTATTCTAACCATCTCCTTAGTCTCCAGCAGTTATGAGGACACTGTCCTACAGGATCACTCCTGTGCTTTTTCCTGCTTGCTTTGTCTCTAACTCCGACATGGCTGGTCAATGTTTTAAAGTTACTGGGGAGGACTAGACTGTGGTCCTGAGCAAAGTTATTCATCCCAGTCTTCCAAAGCCAGAGGCTTTTCCAGTGTTGCTGCCACACTATGTGAGCAATGCCGTGCCCAATGCACCTCCCCACGGGTCAGCCTGGGTCTCCTTTTCTTCCCTGTTGCTGCTCTCTGTGGGTACAGCTCCCTTCACCTCGTAACCCCAGCTTTGTGCTCACCAGCCTTGCTCCATCTGGTGTGAGCTGCTTCTTGCCGGATGCACCCTGCCTACCAGGGAGGCACCCTGGCCCAAATACCACTTTGGGTGCTCCTGCCCGCAGAGCCTTGCTCAGCCCTGGCAGGAGGATGTGTGACCATCAGGGATGACCTTCGGGAGTATCACAGCTGGGAAGGGGAGCAGCAGCCCCGTGGGTGTGAGCCAAGGGACGAATCGGCTCCATCCTCTTCACTCAGGACTCTGCCCTAGCAAAATACAGGCAAGGAAAAAAAGCACGCAGCTAATGCCGTGATGTGAAAGAGCTTCCCACTACGCCCGTCAGCCTTGCCCTCTGCATCTTCTTTCAGGGGCTGAGTTGGGAAGTGGCTCAGGATGGGTGGTGGGAAACAAAGCAGAAGGTTCCCAAACGGTTTTGGGGAGGAGGGGGGGTCACTCTTGGCCAGAAGGGAAAGAGCCCCATCACAGAGAGCCGGTGGTGTGCCGCCAGCCATTCCCCTGTGCTCAGGGATGGACACTGAGAATCACAGCAAAGGGGGTTGTCTTTCATGTGCCTTTTATTGTCTAATCTAGTGATTTTCCTTATTTAGCAAAAAAAACCAAGGCTGTTGGGAAGAAGGGGCTGGTACGGCATTGCTAGTGGTGGTGACAGCTTTTCCTGTAGAGCCCAGAGGACGTGCAAGGACAAAGAGCCGGGAGACCTCTGGCGCACGCAGTCCACAGGGCTCTTACCAGCGTAACCTAGTTACTTGATTGGGAATCCCATAAGCCACAAAGACATTTCTATCTCAGTAACCAAATTTGTGTTGATTTTGCTAGTCAATAAGAAATATCAGACTCTATAGTTAAAAAGATTTAAAGGCTTACATTAGATTTTCCTTTTGATTGATATCTAGGATAATTTGCAGTAGTGAAAATGGAAAAGGTTCCCATCCCTCTCCAGCTCTGCCTCGGTAAGGAGCAGCAAGTTCTTACGGAGTTGCACAGGGCAGAAGCCTTTGCTCTCTGCTCTCAGCTGCTGCATTTTCAGACGGCTGCAGCCACTTAGGGACTGTTGTCCCACCAGTTATTGAACTGTGCGAATTTATAAGCAAAGTCATATAAGGTAATTTAGAGAGATTGTACACACTGTAGAATCTAAGACTGTGAATTAAATAACATACTGTCCGTGAATGAAACATAGGCTAAAATTAGCCACAGAATAATGTAACATAACCGGCAGACTCAGATTTGAAAGGATATGCTTTAGGCTTCTTTTACTAATCCAACCTAGTGTTTCAGTAATGAATGTATCGGCAGATGATTTTTTTTTTTTTTTTCTTTTTTCTGTTCTCCTGATGGATAGCTGTTCTTGGTAATGAGCAGTAGCCTTCTTCAGGAAAGGCCTGCCTTTCAGGGAAGCTCTTAAGCATATGCATAATTTTAGGCACGCGCAGAATCCCCGCTGAAGCTGAGTGCATGCTTACAGCTGAGGGTATGCTTAAGAGCCTTCCTAAATAAGGGCCTTGATGTACAATTTGGAGGAAAGAATATATGCTGCTCAGTAGTCAAAGCATTCCAATTTACATAAATATTTATTTGTTTTCCATTATATATCATTTTTATGCAGGTGCTTGTGGGATGGATAGACGTCAGAACACATACATAATGGAAAAAAGCTTCAAAGGTATGGTATCCAGTGCCTGCAGTCACCCTGGCAAAGAGTTTGAGGAGGGTGTCGTAGAAGAGGTGAGATAGGAGCCCTGAGCACCCGGGAGAGTGGCCATGCAGAGACAGAAAGGGACAGAGCAATTACCTACAAAATCCTCCTGCACGGCTCAGCTGGCGGCACTCTTGTCTCCGAGCCAGATGTCAGGGGGCCATGAATTATGGATGCAAGTCTTCATGAGGCCGTAGGCTCCTGCCTCGGCAAAGCAGCACCAAACAAAAAGGGAGGGCTCTGCTGAAGGGCCAGGAGGTGCAGGTGGAGCTGTCTGGGCAGGGGAAGCTCTTTTAGGACCTGTCACCCATCCAACAAGGGCTTTCTGGTGGCAGTTGCTGATGGTGATAGACTGGTGCATTTACCTGCTAAGTTGTGGCTCCGTGAGGCACTCGGCCGTCCTGAGCTTAAACAAAGCTACTAGAAAACAAGCTGACCCTGCTTCGTGGCCTTCCCTGAAAGAGATTTATAGCAGAGCTTGAGAACAGCCCTCACCCGGTACATTAACCCGTCACGCTGGCCCGAAGCAATTAATGGGCATTGACTCCAGGGCACTTCTAAAAAGGGCTCGTAGATGAGTCATGAGCACAAGGCCCAGTGATTTTAGATTTCAGTTGTCCTCCAGGTTTGCATTCAAAGTATTCCAGTTGTGTACGGCCTACGTGGCCAGTTGGCACAGTGGTCCCCAGCGACCGGGCTGGGGCTGGGCACACTGAACCAGCGGTCCAGGAGACGGAGCGAGGAGGCTGTCTCAGTGGGAATAGGCAGGTTTCGGGCTGAGGGCCTCCATCTGAATTCAAGGCTGTTGTGTCTGTACACACCAGCTGGAAACGTCCCTCCGCCAGCCGAGGAGGTACATACTGCACAGCCT
Organism: Grus americana; assembly: GCF_028858705.1. NCBI lineage: Eukaryota > Metazoa > Chordata > Aves > Gruiformes > Gruidae > Grus > Grus americana. The sequence continues at coordinate 21,592,322 of NC_072861.1, read as the reverse complement.
CTTTCCGTAACGTCCTCGAGCTGGGCGTGGGCTGAGTAATGGGGAAAATGGTGCCTTCACACAGAGCTGGTTTGTGAGCTGGACACCCACTGGTCTGCTACGGCCGAGGTGTTAGGGAGCGAGACCTTTACCTGAACTAACACGGAACGTTGCAAGCCAGTCCATGGAAAAAACAATGACCAGCTTATAGCCAGGCCTAGAGAACGCTAATCATTTCGTAGCTGCTGTTTACAAAATAAAGTGATATAATATTTGCTAAAATATCGCTTTACCACACAGAATCACCAAAGGAAACCAATAATCCATGACCAAGTCTTTCTCGCTAAAGCTAAATTTAAAATATTAAAAGGGTTATGTATGTATATTTGACTCAATCCACTGGTTTCAGCTACTTCAATGATTTTCAGAAAAAAAAAAAAAATCTTATTATAGTAGAGCTAGTTGTTCTCTTTACATGGAACTATTAATTTCAAGATTAGTTTCAACTAAATTACTGTGTTTACAAAGTTGAAAAGCTGCTTTAAACCCACGCAGTAGGAATTGCCGTCCATAGACACAGTCACACAGAGTGGGGTACCAGTGGGAACGAGAGAGAGAGAGAGAGAGAGAATTACAGTAACGGCGAACTGTGAAATGTATTTTCTGCTGCTACATATTTTGTTTATTATTTAGGATCTGAGCCATTTCTTTACATGTTTATCTGCTATGAATTGAAAAATCAGGCCTTAGAAGCCATGTCGGGAAAGGTGATGTGTTCTTTGTGGCCGCTCAGGCAGGGCTGGCACTGGCAAGGGCACACAGGAACACACCTGACAGCCCAGGAATTTTTCGGAAGCTGACCTGCAGGCAGCGGGCAGCTGAGATTTCTCAGAAGTATCTGCCTTTGGGTGGATAAAGGTTTCCGACGCTCCAGTCTGATGGGCACTTTCTGGGTTCAGGCAGCCCCGGGGCTCTGGCAGCAGCATGGGCACCCTCCGTCCCAGAGGAGCCTCCCACCAGAAGGAGCCGGGTGACGTGCCCGATGCTCGGTGCGCAGCTCTCCTTGCCCTGCCAGGTCCTGCGTTGGCCCTGACTCACTAAATGCATCTGAAAGATGGAGAGAAAGCATCTGCTAAGCTGAGGCATTCAGATAAAAGAAACTCCCAGTCCCAACCAATTGGCTTCTGTCAGCAAAAAGACTCAGCAGGCGGGTGCTTTGGTTTTATATACTTTTATGCACTTTAAAGATGATGTCTTTTCCCATCGGTATCTGTTAGGTGTGACTGGAGAAAGCCTGCCCTGCAGTCAAGAATCTAGTGCGGTGCTCCTGACGCCAGCCCAGCACGTGGCACGGGATGCACCACCGGAGGGGACACGGGGGCTCCCGTGGCTTCAGGCTGAGTTCAGGCTGTGGTGGACCTGCTCCGCCACCCGCTTCCCCCAGTTCCCCTCTGAGGAGAGCCGAGCCCCCCGGCTCCGCAGCCCCTGCTCGCGCCGGCCTGGCTGGAGGCTGTCCCCAGAGCAGGGTGGCCAGGAGAGGGGTGATGTCCCTTTTGCAACGTGCCACCAGAAATGCAGTGGCCGTGCGGCTAGTGGAGGCCCAGGGGGTTAGGCATGGCTGGTTTGTGTTTCCCGCAGTCACCCACGGCCAAGCCCAGCTCACGCCGTGCCGTCTGACAGCTCCTTGCGCTGGCGAAGCAGAGGGAACCCTTCGCGGCAGCGAGGGGCTGGACGCCACGGTGCCGGCTCTGAGCCCCATGGCACGTGGGGACACTGGCTGAACAGTCACCAGGTTTTGCAGAGCAGTTTCTTTCCTGTGCACAGTGTTCAGTGATAGCTTTTCCAAGCTTTTCCTTGCAGCTGAGTCCTTTCCTATTTTTTTAATTTATTTTTTTTAATGAAGGCTGATGCACTGATGGAGTCAGTCAGTGCCTGTTAGTCAGGCACTAACATTTTAAGGAAAAAAAAAACCCCTATGCTTTGCACGATACCCAGCAAAAATCCCAGCAGTTAGAAACACTAATGCACTTACCCAGGGACTCGGGGCTTGGTTCAGTGTGGTTCATTTGTTTCTTGTACAGGAACGTGTTCCCCACAACTGCATCCCACTGAAAAGCAGCAATAAGCTGTTGCTATAGTACTGTCCTAGCAGCAGCAAAGGTTGGCCAGGACAAAAAAAGCCGCCAGAAAGGCACGCTGCACTGAATGTCACCCATAAATGTGATTAACTGCTAGGAGAGCGTGTTTTACCTGGGTACATCATATTTCCTTAGCACTTGAAACGTGGCAGTAGGTACCGAGGCTTGTCATTAGTATGCCAGAGGATATTCAGGGCAAAAGAGAGGAACCTGGTCTGTGGGAGGGACAAGTACATTTCCAGTCCCTGGTAACAAAAATAAAATCTCCTTCAAAGGTCTGGTGATTGGTATCCAGGCAACACAGAAGACAGGGACTTCAAAATTAGAGCATATTCCCTGTATTTCTCTAGTGTGCCCAGCTGATGAAGTGCTCCCAGCGAGTCCCAGTGCTGCTGGTGGCGGTGCCACCGGTCGGGCTGAGCTTCGCACCTCCGGGAGAGCCTGGCCCCGCGGGGACACGGGAGGGTGACGAGGGGCATGGCCACAGCTCACACACGGCCTGCGGGGTGAATGGGCTGAGAATTGCTAAATACGTTTGCTCTGGGTGAGATTAATTCATGAAATGGAATTTGACGATTGATGCCAGACTTTTTTAATTATCGCCAAATTACCTTAGTAACAAAGTCACTCAGATGCTCCCACATCCTTTAGAGTTAAATTCTCTGCGATCTTGCGCATAATGTGTCTTGTGGGCTAACGACTCCCTGGTGTATAGCACGTTACCAAACATATGCTGGTGCTCTGTAAATTATATTGTACCCGGAGCGAGGGGTCTAATCCCTAGCCAGACACAGAGTTCCCATTTACGTCAGCGGGAATCGGCTCTTAGGCGTGCTGTTTCTCAAGATCTTCTGGGAAAAGGCAATTCCTGGGAGAGGCTGAGTGAGTCTGGGCAGCCCAAGCGGTATTTCGCTGCTCTTCCCTGGGAAGGGACACCTGCCCGGGGGTCGTGTCAGCCCTGGCAGCGGTGCAGGCGAATTTTAGCTTAGAGAGATAAAAGCAGCTGAGCTGGACTTAATAAAAGATATGATGCGCTGGGATGTTCGCCTATGCCAGCTCCATAAACAAACCAGCACCGGCCCATGCATCTATTTACCTGCGTGCTACAGCACGGCCGCAGCAGGACGTCTCACTCTCCCCCCTTTCTCGCTGCAGTGGCCAGCAGGCTTTTATAATCTACAGTTTATGAATTTAAACCCAGCTCTGTTTTGACTTATTCCCCCCCGCCAGCCGTGGTGTCGACAGGGAGTGCTTTGTAGTGCATTCTCGGGGCACCATCAACCTCGTGCTCACACGTGGAGCTTGCTTTGCACGCTCGGCCTCGCACGGTCCGAAAGCCGCACGCACCTATTCACGCTGCCCGCTGGTGTGAGCTCCTGCCTTTCGCCCTTTCGTCCCCCTGAGCATCTGCTCAGCACCATGGCTTGAGGCAGAGAAGCAAGTTTGCAGCAGCCTTGCTGTCCTCTCGCCCCAAAATTTAGAGCTGGCTCATTAAAGGCTGCCCAGGCTCTCCTAATGGTAGTAGCCACCAGAAGCTGTAACTTGCTGGCAGGTGGGGCTGAGCCCTTCTCTGGCTAAGAAAGATTTTCATTTTATTATAGGATTTGTTAGCCCTGGGCTGTTGTCTCCTCACCTTTAAACACTAACGGATCCCAGACTGCGTGGCACCTTAATTTCAGTCCTACCCATAGCAAAAGCTAAGAGCATTGAGCTCACCGGGGTACAGAAGCCTTCGGTCTCGCAGGGTTGCTCCATCGCTGGCTCAAAGCACGGGATGGGACAGCCTTTCGCTGACTTGCCTGTACCGGGGGGGTGGCAAAGCCGGAGGGCCAGGCCCTGCTGCCAGCGGCTGGGAGATAGGTGTGTTGCTTTGGTTCCTGTCTCCTGTCATGTACCAAAAGAGACGCGCTTCACTTGGAAGCAAAGGCATCGTTAATCTTACCCAGGCTGAAGTCAGATGAGGAGTTTCTTAATTTTATTACTAACTAAACATTGCAGCGGTGCCAGGGCCTCTGCCAACCCTCACGTCCCTGACGGTCCCAGCATGGTCCAGCTGGTTTGCTTTGCAGCGGAGCTTCCTACCAAGCTGGTTTCACCAACCCCGAGAGCTGAGGGCTCTAAAGCTTTACTCGTACCGCTGAAGCTGGAGCAGAGCAATGCAATAGCTTGCCGCAGGGCAGGACTGGCACCTTGCTCAGCGCTTTCCCCCAGCTGGGCCATGAGGAAGGGCACCAGGCCCGGGGGGCCGATGGACACACACACAGAGACACAACCCCAGAGCTGAAGGAGGGACAAGTGCACCACAGAGTGAAGCAGACCCGAGAAGTGAGTTAGCAGGACGGGGCGGATAGGCACAGAGCTGAGGTTTGTAAAGGAGAAGCGATATCTTGTTGTCTGTCTATTTCTTAACCTGAATTTCTCTTTTTGTCTCCCATACTAGATAGCGGGGGCAGCTGGGATTGCAGCTATTTTGCAAGTCCCGCTATTTCACCGGGAGTATTTCATATATACCAGGATCTGCCTTTGTACTGTAACCCAGCACAAGAAAATGCCTCATCTTTCATTGCATCGCTCTAATTCTAAATTAATGGCACTGCCCAGCAGGATGCACACAGCAGCAATGGCACGTTCTTGAATGTCAATGTTAAGACCTATTTATTCTCTCTTGTTGTTTTTTATTATTATTTTTAAAGCAAGACTGGCACTGTACCTTGCGGCAGGCTGGCATACCCCAGCCAGGGTCACCGACAGGAGAGACCGGTGGTGACAGCTCTCGCGCCAACCTTGTTGTCCCCACGTAGTGCCGCCTCCGCCACCATCTCCTGTTTCCTCCAGCCCAGGGGAGAGGAGCAGCAGATGTCTACAGCACTGGGGAAAATAAAAAGCAAAGCAAAAGCGAGGCTCGGATGGAGGCTTGTCCCCCATCCTGCGGAAACCCAAGCGTTCCCCGCTAGCAGGAGCAGCCTCCTCCCGGTCTTAATGGCAGAGGGAATATGAAGTTGGTTTCTCCTGGTGCTGGATAGCCCCAGAAACCGGAGCTCTCAGGGGACAAACACGCATACGCTGCACTGATGCAGTTCTACGCCTGCTGGAAATGTTTTGCTTTCAGACATACGGCATTTGATGTTGACCAAAGCCCCTGGGGACAATAACCCCGTAGCTGGCCCAGCAGGCCAAGTACCAGCAGAAGGTCCTGCCTGCAGAGCCGACTCGCCACAGCCCCGTGCATGGGTCTGCGGCGCAGGCGGAGCGGGATTAAAACGTAGCTCCTTAGGAATTAAGGGGAGGGAGGGAAAAGATTGCCACCTCAAATTAAATATTGCAGTAAATGACAACTAGAACCTTTTACAGGAAAACCTTCGGTATCGAGCAGGTTTTTATGTCTTTCCTGCTAGTGAGTTGTGGATGCAATGGTCTGGACGCACCCAGAGCACAAGCGTCGGGTGTCTGTGCTGGATGCTTCAAGGATCTCCCTTGTCCCCCCGCCCCCTTGTCCCCCCCTCCCCTTCCTGCAGAGGTTCAGTTGTAGTTAACTGGAGGAAGCTAACCCCTCTAACACGCCCACTCCACTCTTGTTTTGCAGATTATATGAAAGAATCTGTGTGCAGCTCCAGCACTTGTTCTCTGAACAGCAGTGAAAACCCATATGCCACCATTAAAGACCCCCCCATTTTAACATGCAAACACTCCGAGAGCAGCTACGTGGAAATGAAATCGCCTGGTCACAGGGAGTCCCCGTATTCAGAAATGCCAACTTCATCGACAGCCAATAAAAACATCTACGAAGTTGGTAAGCGGGGCGGGCGGCAGGTCTGTGCCAGCAGTCGGTGCTTTTATTGTAGGTGCCCGTATTTTTTTCCTTTCCCGACCCAAGCAGCCCGGATCGGCACGGTGCGGGGGAAGAAGGCCGGTGCATCAGCGGGTTGAGCCGAATCCCGGCAGGGGCCTGTGCTGCAGGGCTGACTGCGAGCGCGGTGCAGCACCGAATCGTTCCGCCAGCCCCGGCAGAGGAGGGCTGCAGTTCCCGCTTTACGCTCTCGTTTTAAACGACTGCAAAGTCCACCTGCAAGATTTTGAAAGCACAGAAGTGTTGGTTGTCGGAAGACATTATCTGCAGGGCTTTGGGAACTACCTGCCCGTGGATCCGTTTGGTGTTCTTCTCCCCGGTCTCCCCCACGTGCTGCCCCGTGCAACGCCACTAAAGCTGCGAGGGGAAGAGGTGCTTTGGGAAGTTGACGTTCTGTGCTTGTGACAAAGTACACGAGCAGAGTAACCAGTTTGGGAGCGCTGTCAGGTTACTGTAACCCAGTTTTCCTTCTTTCCCCAGAGCCCACTGTCAGCGTGGTCCAAGATGCCCGCGGTCGGAGTGCCAGTTACCTCCAAAATCCATACGACCTGCCTAGGAACAGTCACATTCCTAGTCACTACGACCTCCTCCCCGTACGGCACAGCCCGACGCACGGGCCATCTTGGGACGAGCAGTCTTAAAGGGATGAACTTCACTGGCGCACTGCGCTGCAAACACAAACTTTGAGGAAGCAAAAGAGAAGACAATCCTTTTCTGCGCTGCAGGACACTGACGGGACTTCAGACTGTCTTACGCAAGGAACTAACGTAACACAACATCAGCTTGGGCCAACTGCTGCTGCATGATGTTATTTATAAAGACATTTTTATATGGGTAACGGGAACTAACGAGAACCTCCTCCACGTGTGACTGGAGCGCATCATGCCAGGAAGGTGTCTACATGCTCCAGGCAAAAACTCTCCGTGGCATGTATTCTAACCCTGGCTTTGCTGTAAAATAAAACACAAAAACATGCTAAGCAGAAGGACTTATAGATGTGCATTTCTACCAACTGCATCAAGAAACCTTTTACTGTTAGGAGCAAGGTGACTAGGACTACGCTGGAATATATTTTACATCTTTGTCATGGAAAAGGACATTTTTCTGAACGAAAGCAGGGACACTTGTCATTTCACTGTCTGGAAACCTCATTTACTGCCATCGCCATGTGCAACCTGTGCAGATCACGCTTGTTAATTAGCACCGAGATTTTCATCTTTATATTCAGTACCAGGGTATTTGAGTTGAGGAACATTAAAACAGACACATTCTGTGTGGTTTTTAAAATGTAACATCTTGGCAAACGTCCACTGACTTTTGCTAATGACTTGGGTTTCAACAATGAGTCTCACACCCAGCTTACCACACTCTTAACAAGCTATAAAGTGCTTTGATTGGCACAGATAGGCTTTATTTTTCCTTATACAGCTTCTATTTTATTAGATAAACACACCAGATTTCCCAGGCAATGTAAACCGATGCACCTTCATTTACTTCCCTGGGACACTGCAGGTTTCCACAGACTAAGCCTGGTTTGGTTTCCTTTCCTAAAGCTAAGACACGTCAGCTTCTCTAGACCATCTTTACAAACCATCTCATCATGATTCACTTAACAGCATGCCATTTATGACACCCTTTAATTTGATGTGCATTACCATGTAGTGCAACTTTATTCGTTGATGATTCTACCTGAAATGTCATTAAATTGAGCTGAAACTGGGTTTTCTTTTTCAGCAGCTGTTTGTGAAGTAATTATCAAGGGGTTGGCCCATGGTAAAGTTTTGGACTAAGCCACCGTGATTTATTTTTTTTAATAATCTTTATTGACCTAGAAAGTAGAATACTTGCTGTTAAGCAGTTCCTTGTAGATTTTGAGCATGAAGTAGTATTGATTCTAAGTATGTAATTTTATTAGGCAAATGTGGAAGTAGCAAGTTGATTGCCTCTTAAATATAAAAAAAAAATTCTGTCGCACATTCACCAGTCTGATGGAAGCAGAAGAGAACGAAACCAGCACCAATCAGTTTGCTCAAAGCATGATCGCTCGCGTACCCTGCTGGTCTAGGGGACTGGAAAGCGGAGCCTTCCAGCGCGGAGGCAGCGGCTTGATCCCGGCTTAATCCTAGCTCTAAGTTAGATCGGAGCACCCTGGTGTCCCTGCAGCTGGGCTCAGCCCTCGCCTCGGGGACCAAAGCCCCAGCACGGCGGTACTGAGGCGCTGGCAGCCTGCACAGCACCCCTGGGCTCGCTGCTGCAACATGCTCACGTCAGGGCACGGGGAGCCCCGGGGATACGCTGCTAGAGGAGCCGGGACCCCGCCGGGTGGTCAGGTCGGCTCTGAACCCCTCTACAAACAAAGGGTTCAGCAGCAAGACAGCTGAGCTGAGCCCAGAGGTCCCCCAGGCTTCCAGAGCAGCAGATTCTCACCTTGCAGGATAATGCATAAGTAGTTCCATGAATGCTGCATGTGTGCATGGGGGCAATGACCGATCAGCAATAGTAATTTTTTTCTCCAGGAAAGCCTTATTTGAGATGTAAGTAGGCAATTATTTTGTAGGGCCTGTAGGAATATATTTTATGTACATGAATAGAAAGACTTACCTCAAAAATATCAAAAGAAAGGCAGTTCGATAAGGAATCCTTTTGTTAGAGACCTACCTTGACATCTAGCACAAGCAGTCTCAGCTGCCAGCCTGACCAACATTTGTGTGTGTGTTGCTGTAACGTTTGCGATGAGACTCCAGAAAGCAGAGAAGTACTCAGTTTTTGGGTTTTTTGTCAAAGCTGAATTTTTTCAAACCAAATGCAACAAGTGCATAGAGCTTAACAGGAAAAAAAAACCCAACAAAAAAGCCAACAAAAAAGTACCTTCTTGTATATTAGCGTTAGCTTAGGAAATAGGCACCAAAATGGCAATACTTTTTTAAGGCAAGACAGATTTGTAATATATTTGTTCACTGTGCAAAGGTATTCTACCTTGTACAAAATAAATTGAATTTCTCTCAATGTGTATTTCTCCAACATACTCATTTGCAGACTAAAACTTCCAGCCCGTGTTCATGTCTGAGTTCTCCAGGTGATGGGGCTGGTCACGAAGGGCCAAGTCCCCCTCAATGAAAAAACCCCACAGGCACCAGGCTTACAAGCCAGAAGTTGCAGGATTTCTCAGAAAACACAATGCTGTAATTTGGAGTTAATTTAAAATAAGGCCCAGCTTTACAACAAAACATAACCGGCTCTGTACGTGCCTTACAACGCCTGCGGTAGCTCTTGTTCCCCAGCAGTTTAACCTTAGTGGGTCTGAGCAAGAGACCCCGGTGCTGCACAAACCCAACCGCGCTCCCACACACCTACAAAGAGCCGTCTGGGGCGAGCGCCGACACCAGGTCTCGGATTTTCACGCGATGCATTTCAGTGCGTGCGGTGACAGCGCTCGGTGACACCAGTGGGTTGCTGTGCCTTCAGGTGGGCGCTGGAGGATACAGGCCAGCACCGCTACTGCTGCACCCAGCAATGACGGGACAGGACACGCGGCAGTGGTCGCAGCAGGTCTGATGGAGCTCCCAGGGAGCCCAATCGATAAATCACGAGCCCAGACTTGCAGCAGAAACACCTTCAGAATTAATGACTCCCAGGCAAGGCAGCAGACTGCTACAAGTTGAAGCTTTTTCAATATTTGTGCTTCATATTTCTAAAAATCTTGTTAACTAAAGCCCAGCATGTAATCTTATTTGACAAGCCCAGCTCGATAAGCTATTTAAGTCTGGAAATTCATCAGGTTTGAACTGATAGAATAAGTAATCCTAGCTTAATAAAAATGTATTTAAATCAGAACAATTCCATGTCCTTTCTGCTTAAGAGTCAGCACCTCAACTCCCACCAGACACAGGAACCACTGATACTTGCTGAACAGCTTCCTAATTGTTGAAGTTGGGACTTTCAAATATGTAAATGACAGCAAAAGCTTTTAGCAAGTAAAGCCAATTTTGCAGCATCATACTGAGTTCCCAGAACCTCAGACAGCTCATTTTGGGGCCCCAGAGCTGTATCTGTTATAGTCAGTTGTCTCCTATTAGCAGAGAAGAGACACTTCAGTCCAGAAGCAATGCCAACTGCAGAAGGGAATGATAAATCGGCAGCCGAACGGGAACAGGACCCTGTCAGGTCAGCATCCAGACAGAATAACGTCTTGCATTGTCTCTCCCAAAACACCTTCCTGTCCCAGCCCGCGCCAGCCAGGATCCGCTGCCGCAGCACTGCGGCACTTAGTCAGGAAAAAGCAGTACAAAGGCATAGAACGAGGCAAAGGCTTTAATAGGTAAGAAGTTACATCTCTGCACATACACCGTTTGATGTCGCTTTCAAAGTCGATGCCTTGTGAAGGCTTTACAAACTATTGCATGAAAATTGTGTTCCATGTTGCAGCAGTTCCTAAGTACAGAATCCGGTTTTGCACAGCATTTCTAAGGCCTGTTTTATGATTACTGAAGTTCTGGTGGGAAAAAAAAAAAAATCCAAAGAGAATTGTTTGTCTAACAGCACACGCAGCCATTTCACAGCTGCCCAGGACACAAGCACAGCCCTGTTTTCTGCGAGGCAAAGGAAGAAGCACGTGCACACACGCTAACTCCACATAGGGCAGGGGCGGCCTCGGCCCCCGGCAGCGATTTGTGCTCCCACGGGCTTCGTCCCGTTTGCTGTCGCTGCAGAAGGAAGCGCCTTGCACAAACCCATGCGAAATCCAAAGCTGACGTGAGAGCTGAATCAAGCTGCCTGCTTACGTGAATCGGAAAAGGAAGTGAAGTGAAACTCATCCTGCAGTTTCCAGTTGACAAATTTAGAACTTGGCTGCCCCGGTAATTTGGTTAATTCCAAAATATGCTCCAGTCTGGCCAGAGAAAGTGCTGTGAGAACAGCTCCCGCAGGAAGCCAGGGCCCACTCTTGCACCCCCTCAGCCTCTCCCACAGTATTGAAAGGCCCTAAATTGCCTTTTTTCCCCCTGCTGTGCTGTCCCTTACGCCCTGTGGGCAACTGCTGCCTGCGGCAGGGACACCATGCACAGCCCTCACGGGCAGTCTGGCTCCTGCACACCAAGCTGGGATGAAAAAGCTGGAGCCGCTTGCTGGAGAAGGCAGTCACCCCACAAGCTTTTCCTACTGGTGGCAATGTGGAAAAAAAACAGGTTTGTAAAAGCCATTCAGTGCGTAAAAGCTTCCTGAAGCTGCCAAACTGTCACAACTATGAACTGCAGCAGACCCAAAAAGCTGAAGGCCTGGTCTGAGTGAAGGTGGCAACTGCATTACTTGACCCTTTCAGTTCTTTTCCAGGAGTATTTCCACTTCAGCATCTTCTCACAGCCTGCTCCAAGAAGCCAAGAAGCTTCCAGTAAGTAAAAGCCTTCAGGGCAGACCCCAGTTCTCCCAAGAAGCGCACCCAACACCATACTGAGTCGTCCCCTGTAATTCTTTATTAGAATCATGGATGAATATATTTTAAATCAATTTAAAAAAATAATGAATCAAGGTACAGTACATGCATAAAATACAAAGTAATTTACAAACAGATCAAAATAGCATCTTCAGAACTAATACTAGGAGGAGAAATGGATTTAAAAAAAACCAAGTGACCGACTACAGCAATGCCTTCCGTGTGCCTTACACATCATGAGCACCGCAAGACAGAAAGGTTGGGTACGAAACGCAGCTGGTAGTGCCTACCCAGATTTGGATGTCCCAAGTGGGTCATATCAGAGTTTGAGAAACGTCTCCTACAATCAATTACTTCCCTGTAATTGTATAAATAACCACAGGCATTTATACAACAAACAGTTCTTTTTAAATACTGTAGAAACTCAAGTGCCATAGCCCCCAAATCTCAATATTAATGACGTGTTTGGGATATGCAGTGGTTTCAGAGTGCAGTGACAGAAGGCACAGTTCATGTATCCCTGAACAAGCTAATCGAACAGATGATTTGTACGGAGCAACAGACCACAGAAAGAAGGCAGCCAGTAAGAAAACTACTCCAGATGTTTTTGTTAAAGGAACATATACCAAACCACTGGAATAATTTAAAAATACCAGATGAAACAGCTGAAAACTAGGACCAGCTTGTGGAAGTTATTGATTCATCAACCCAAGCATCTGAATATATTAATATACATGGCATGTATTAATAAGTGTGATACGTAGTACGTGACAACACCCTTCAAGTCTGTGTACCACAAAAGAAAAACGGCACCCTCAAACCCTGATACCACCAGCACTGTGGAGGCCAAGTCTCAGGCAACACAAAAACACACTGCAAGTTCCAGCGTTAGAGTGACCCTTCATTGTTATGCAGCTCGCGCTTTTGCCTTCTTCACTAGAGGCACCTCACATGGAGTCCTGCCAGCCTCTCACCGGCCGGCCTACCATCACAACCTCCGCTGCAGCAGGTGCCAAACCACAAAAGCTTGTTCACAGGTAGCAAGAACTCTGCTGCTTGTTCGCAAGAAATTCTTTTCTCCCCCATAATATTCTATAACAAAATCCTCAACTTGACAATCTGAAGATGTAGCCAAAAAACATTTAACTTACATTAAAATTGCACTTCAGAGCAACGGGCATTTCATCAAGCTTTAGATGCAGTATACAACACCTTAAGACAAGGAAAGATTATCCTGCCCAGAGACATTTTCCTAGTTAACCTGACAGTAATTGTTTTGTGAGGAGCAGAATAACATCTTCAAGTATTCACTAAAGGTGTCCGTGCTCTGACTAGCGGGCATCATGTTGGAAAGAGATCAGTTCAGTTCCAAACAATTTACTGAACCAAAACCGACAAGTCGGTGTTGGGAAAATACTGCAGCCACATAGAAGCAATAGATTTATAAACACCAAAATCAAAGTGTTTAAGACATGGAGAAATTCAGAAGGAATAAGCAGTAACTAAACACAAGAAAGTAACCACAAGAATTACAAATATATTTAAATCTTGGACCTGGGGAATATACACAGCCTTTTAGGAAAGAATGAACAATTCTATATATTCTGACAGCACTGCATCTTTGGTTTGTTTTCAGTGGTTGGAGGGACGTGAATGGGAACCACATTGTTGCTTGGAGACATATCGTTTTCACGTCTGTCGGACATTTGCTTCTGGGAAACAATACGGTAGATCTCTAGAAGATGAGAAAGAGCTAGTCATTACGCGTACACCAGCAATACACCATCAGAAAAGTTAAGCCTGGGGGAAAGCAGGCAGAAAATATATAAAGATTTCCCATAGTTTTGGAAATATATAGGTAATGCACAGAATTGTTCACAGGAAGTTTAACTGTTATGCTTTCTATATCCAGAAAATAAAATATTTATATTTTTGCAAAATAAATTCATTTTTAAACAACTGTTTTACTCCCCTTGAGATAAGAGTTAGTAAATGGACAGAATTCACCAAGGTTTTTTTGCTAGGAATCAGAAACTATGTACCCCATCAATTCCTTCTGATAGCTCCTAAGGTTCTGAGGACAGTGCTTGTGAGTTTGCTGATGTATCTGCAGACAGCAGCAGGATTAAAAAGAACCACTCAACATTTCTGTCTCTGATAGGACTGCAAGGGCAGTTTCTTCTCTCTCAGCACGCCTATCACGTACAATAGCTTGTCTATCATCCAAGTGGTTTTAAATCGTCAGAAACTGTTGAATATTGGGGTCCAAAAGGGGAGACCCACCCCTTAAGCAGCACACAAATCCTTTACAAAACTTCCTGTGTTAGCGTAGCTAAACTTCAAAACTAGAGAAGAAATAGGAACGCCAGATGAAGAAGTTCCAGCATAAATCAGAGGGCATGGTTTAAACTCCCATGCCTGCCTTCCCCAGCCTGCTGCCAAGTTGGGAACGCTGCTCACCTGCACTGAAAGCCTTGCCCAGTTTCCTGGGATTTGTTAGTGGCTGATGGCACGGGCTGTACATAAACTCAGAATAACTACAAAAGCATTTACTTCAGCTGCACAGAAGAAAGAGTAAAGCATGTGTAGCACTTCACCCCCAGAAAGGAAATAAAGGATACCAAAAATAGAACATGGGGAACTCGCTTGCAAATTTGCATTTTAAACTATGAAAGTTTTTTTAAAACAAACAAAAAAAAAGCTTGCTAAAACTCAGTTTAACGAGAGTTTGAAAATGTTTCCAATTCAGGAAAAAGCCAACCCTGAAATGACAACATCACATCTTCTGCTTTGCACAACAGAAAAGCATGCTGGCAACAAATCCACCAGCACTGCCAAGCAGCAGAGCCCTAGAGGAGCGAGCTGATGCCCACACCCAATTTGCATGCTCCAAGCTCACTGCCCTAAGGTTTCAGATAAGCCCAGGCTGCAGAAGATGAGCGTGTCTGCACTGCACTCCTCCTGCAGAGCAAAGCAGGGACAAAAAAACCCCCACATCTTGCAAACAACTCTGGCGAAACAAAGCAAAGGTCCAAGTTCTTTTGGAGGTTTGTAGTCTCTTATCAGCTGGATAATGACTGTCCAAACACACACCTTGCCTGACCCCAATACCAAGATATGTCTTTTCTACCAGAAATTTGTCATTAGTGAGTAGCCTTTGTTCAGAATTTTAATGAGCTGCTGCTTAGTGCACATCCTGACATCATTTCAGTACTAGAAATTGAGCAACCTTGGGCAAAGAGGTCCTCTTTGCTGCCAAGGGCTGATCACACAGCTAAGCTTTTACGACAACAGGAAGAGACAGCATTGAGGAGCTAAAAAGGGTCCCTGACAAACAAGGCTTGAAAACCTCGCCCTTGATGCAACAAGCCTGCACAGATTTAAGCTGCCAATACAAACAGAGGCCGAGTGCTCCCCAAGACAAGTAAGAGCAGGGGTGCATCCATGGTACTGCTGGCAAAATAACACTCTCTCACGCAGATACTGTGCTGATCTATGGACTATAGAAGTAACATTGACCTTTGCAAGTGGCACTTTGAAAGAATCTGCCTGTTGGGCCTCCAAACTGACAGCTCAGGCTCAGATAGGGATAAACTGTTCAGAAAAATGGATTTTACATACGCATTCAGTTACAGATCAAGTCACTGAGGCAACTAAACAAGAGCTGCACAGATAAAAGGATTTTCTGATTGCACCCTTTCTTGAGTTCACTTTTCTTTCAAACAGTCCTACACATAAACAACTTCACAAGTTAAGTGAATCCCATGAAACCAGATCTTAAAGCCACCTGCAACCCCATGTGGGAATTTGCAGATAAAGATCAGCTTTGCCCGGTGGCAGGCCACTCAGCAATATTCAGCAGAGGGCCTGGGTGCAGAGGTGGGAGGAGTACAGCTGGAAGAGATCTGCTCTGCATTCGTCAGGACAAGTTTTCTGCCCCACTACCCTGCCCCAGCTCATGGTAGACAGCCAGTTTACGTCCCAGTGCAGAATGCTGCCTGTTCCTATTCAATAGAAGGCTCTTGTCACCCTCCTTACTAGAAACTCTCTAGTAGCACCTTCAGCTGCTCTCAGTTTTCCAGAAAGCTTCCTGAACAAGTCATACTCGTCCCTAACACAAGCTGTCACACGCTTCCTCCGCCCCTGTAAGCAAGGACTGGCAACCAAGGTGCCCTCTGCGTATCACCCTCATCCTACAGCAAAGATCTTCAGTAAACAGCCCTGAAGCCTTAAAAACAATCTTAGCAGCATTGATTTCTCTGCCAATAAAGGGTCTATCCCTTCTGACTCTGGGAACGTATTTCCATGATCCCCACTTCCATGGCCTCCCCAGCAGTCCTGCAAAGATGTTTAGCAGCTGTGCTGCTTGAATCAACTCGCAGCAGCCCCGAGTTTGTTGCTCACTGATGCTTCTCCCTCCTCTGCAGTACAAACCTTCGTGCAGCCACAGCGTACTGCCCTAGGTGAAAGCCAAAATGGCTAAAACCAGCCTTTCCCTGGATCAGCTGCACGCTCTTTCCCCACACACAGCTGTGCCGGCGTGAAAGGGGTGGTGGGAAGAGCTTAGAACTGCTCTCACTGGGGCAAAACGCCCAGCTGAAACCTACACTGAAACTGGGCTGCACTGAGGAATGCCAGGCTAATGAAGCCGTGTGCTTTTTAATGAAGACACTACACTTCATGCTCTGCTCAGTAACTCAATGAGACCTTATTAAGAGCACATTCAGCAGAATGCATCACTGCATAATTGGTAACTGCATGAGACAGGCCTTGCACTGTAAGAGGGCTGGGAAAAAGTGACACTGCTGCCTAGGAGGAGCTTGTCCAGTCCTTGTCTGCTCAGCCAGCACTAGTGTTTCATTCATTTTCAGGTGTACAGAGCTAACAGCAAAGGAAATCCCTAGATTTTTTTTTACATTAACGCTCTGTGATGTTGTTTCCTTGGAGATGGGATTCCTTAGAGATGAAACTGCAGCAGAATGCGGTATGGGAACAGAGACAGCACAGAGCTGGGCAGGGAACAGAGGCAGACTCCAGTTTACTTTAAGGAAGCTTTATCCTGCTGTGAATGCTCAGAGTGGATAGGATTATAATCCCAGTCTCTCCTATTTGCCAGATGATACAAAGCAGCTTTGTGTGCACAACAATCAGCCCTTGAAGTCTAGACATCTTGCAACAGAATAATTTGGAGAGGGACCATTACTCTAAGCCACAGAAGGAAAAGGTCCCCAAAACCTCATTTGGAATCCACAGCAGGACAGGAAGCCTACAAGATTGAAGATATACGTCCCTCGAAAAATACTCTATAATATAGGGAGAGGAAAGAAAAGCTTTCTTCCCCTTCTTCCACCTATAATAGCAGATCACAGATTCACTTAGGCTGTACTAATTATAATGGAGCCCTATTTCCCATGCCCAAAGCCATCTATTCAGAGTGGCTTAATCTGAGAATCTAGGCGTGGAGAAGCTTAACACAGACCCTGCTATGCCTCCAAGGAAAGTACTCTTACAAATTTCCAAAACTGTCCCAACCAGACCAGCTTCAGCAGGGCTGGAGAAGAAAGGAGTTTTGCTACAGACCTTAGTCACGACACCCTGTTCAGGAGAGATCTAAGCAGCTGTGTGAAAGGCATCAGGAGCAGCCTGGGATGTCTCTGCGGTGCAGTTCCCAGCGCTGCAAATACTAGCAGAGCTGGTGCAGCAGCATGCCCTGCCTCTTCTGTCAGCCACCTCCGCTCACAGCCTGTGGCAAAGCCTGGCTTCACCTGCTTCCTTCTTCAAAGGCCAGCGAGCATTCCACCCGCAGGCACTATGCCTGGAGGCAGGCTTGCCAAATACAGACTACCCATGATTCTGCAGGGTCACTCTGAAAACCACATTCCTCAGATGACTGCTCCCCTCTTTCCTTCAAAGCAAATCATTAACAGAAAAAGCCAGCTGTGAAGTGTTATTGAGAAGTTTATTGGCAGAACATTCGTCCTTAGCACGCCAGTCACAGCCAAGATGGAGCCAACCTGCTGCTAATGCATTATTTACTTCATCTTTATCTCCCTGAAACAGGAGCTCTTGTCTGGAGCAAGCCACATGCCCACTAATCAGCAGGTTTCTTCCAGCACAGATGAACCAACCCCTCCTGAACAAGGATCCCATCCGCATACACAAGAGCTCTTTACCCAAAACACTGTCACAGCAACATGCAGGGAACATTGACATTTGTGGAAAAGCAACAGCCTCAACAATCTGTCAGAGTCCACCAGGGCAAGTTTTAATTACTCGTTCTCCCATTCCAGACCGCTCTTCCTTACAGAAAAATTCAACCAGAAAAAAAAAAATCAAACCTCCACAAATTAGAATCCAAAATAACTTCTGGAATAAAAGGTACTGTTGGAAGCATGAGAAGAGAGATAAAGCAGCAGCCTAGCCTGTGCCCAAGAGGTGAACTGCTTCCCCATGGCAACGGCAGTATATCGTCTGAACGTCACACAGCTCTGTGGAAGCCCGGGGCATGCAGGAAACTTTCCGCCTCTTCAGCCGCCACTGTTAGAGAACAGAGCGGTCCAACAGGACATGAGGGCCATTAGCTGACCAGTTTATATTGGCTATGACAGCCTGACAGCCACCTTGGGAGGGGATAAACAATGTCTGATATATTTCCAGTTCTGTTTTATTAGTGCTGGTGCTGAAGGAGTATGAAAGTTAATTAACTAGCCTTCATCTTAGAGCCCTGATCCCCTCTGAAAACTGAAAGCGCAGGCAGCAAGGCTGTTCTACATTACACACAGCACATTTGGCCAGAATCTGACCTCAAAGTTCAGTCTAGGTGCTCCTGAGAGGAGAGGGGCTACCAAGGACACGTGCATAAAGGAAGAGGTCTGGAGTTGTAGCAGTTACAACTAAGCAATAAAAAATGTCTTTCTCCTGAAAAATCCATGCCCAAATTCATCAGCATTTTTGACAGGACTGCCTTTAGGTAGGTGAAGAAAACAGGAAATCCAGCAAGCATCCCAGATACCATCACGTTCAGCCACTCCTTAGCCATCCACCCTCTGACAGCATTCGTAGTTAGTCATGTAGGGCGTAAATGCATAAACTAACACAAGTTCTCTCTTTTTCCTTTTTTTTTTTTTTTTTTTAAATTTGTGCAAGGTTGAATTACAACCAAACGACAACGCTGAAGTTAAAACGGAACCACATGGTTTGGCTGAAGAGGAAACAAATTCATGACAAGCATTACTATGCACTAGGTAGTCATCTAACACTGACTTGCTTTTTTGCTAGTATAGGGACAGGAGCACTACTGCTTAGGAACCCCTGTAAAACCAAAAAATAGAACCACAACCTATCGGAGGCTTCTTACAACTAAGGGTAAGACAAGAAACAGATGTACACAGGCTGATAATACTCTAGCGGCCTAATAACTCTCTCCGCTGCTAGAGTGTTCATAAAGCATTTCAAACTCCTCAAGAAAATGGTACAGAATTTTTATTACAGTAAATAACTTCCTAGCTGCCTCCTCACCTGCATGTTCCAGTATGGCTAAGAAGTCCTTTTTGGTGTTTTTAAAAGACTGTCTAAATCAGCTGGTAAAGAGAAAAAAAATCAAAACTAACTAGGTGCCAATGTCACAGCAGTGAGATCTGATTAACAGAGACACGTAGTTTACAAGTGGGGCTGCTGCTCATACTAAGCACATCAGATGTTACAGTGGGAACGAAGGAGTTTAAATTTGCAACTGGGAAACATGTTGGAGACACTCTGAGAAAACAAGAGACTGCCTAGGACACCTAGAGCAGAGAGACATACCAAAACAGAGCAGACTCTCAGATGTTTTGAAAACCCAGACTAGAGATTTAGAGAGGCGTTTGCCAAAGCTGAGAATGACGAAAGCTCAAAAACCACATGCGCCTCTGTTGTCCCACTATGTCCTGGCTACAGCTGATGGGGTATGCAACAATACAGAAGTCCCATGACAGCTAATGATTTCCACACCAATTTATAAATTCCTACCCTGTCCTTTATAAGCCATGGTTAAGTTAAGGTCCCCCCCCACAGTCGGAGTTGAATGTCTCAGACCCTTAACAAGTTTTGCCTATCTAAAAAAAGGTTTAAACAAAAAGGAAGTACTTTATCCAGAGAGCATAAAAACCACAGCACTCACTGCCATCACGTGTTACAGAGGCTGAAGGTCCAGCCAGGACTATTACATGCAATGACAGGGACTACACTGCAGCTCAGGAGTCACTATGTCTCAGACTACCAGTACTGTTCAAAGGAAGCATCTTTACTCTTTCATCCCTTTTCTCTTGGCAACTGCTGTGGTCACCATTAAAAATGGAAACAAGCGAGATTAACTTCTCCTCTGATAAACAATGGCTGTTCTAACTTGATGCTTGCATGAGACAATTCTCTCCTGTGGGCACTCCCTATACCATACACAAATGGGAAACTGAAACATAAACTAGGCTGACTAGAAATCCAGGGGAGATCAAAGTGAAAAGGATTCATTCCTGAATCCAAGGCTGGCCTTTCAACTGTGACACTTCGAAACTGGACTCCAAATCTTATGGCTGTAAAGAATGATTAAACAGCAAAATTTTAAATGCTTTATAGGCAAAGAAATGCCTATCTGCATCATATCTGAGCAGCCTTCTGCCCTTCCCCCTCGAAACACAAAGCACTAGATGACTCACCTGTCAGAATAGTCTGGAAAGCTGCTTCCACATTTGTAGAGTCTAAAGCAGATGTCTCGATAAATGACAAACCATTCTTCTCTGTGTGGACAGAAATACTATAATTAGAGGGGTACATCACATATCTGTTTCCCATCTGGAAGAACTTCTGTACCAGATTATATTTCTGGTGTTCCTGATGAGACGCACATGTATCAAGAGAAAGTATAAAAAGTTGTGGGTTTTTCCCCCTTACGTGATCTGAAAGCAACACTACCCAACACTAACATTAGAATTTACACTCCTCCTCAAGCACAGGGATCAGTTCGGTGCTGCGTTACTTTGAGGCACATCTTCCTGCATCACTGCAGGTGAGAATTTGTTGAGCTTTCAAGAACTGCGTGAGGAAGCTTCCTGGATTTTCTTTAACCTCATCAAATTTTTCCACCTCCCATCTGCTAGTATGTCACTGCAGGTTATTGAACAGGGCTAGCCCCATCGGGGGAATGACAGTCCTGCACCTGCAGGCAGGGATCCTCACTGGCCATAAACTCTGCAAATGCAGCTACAGCACACCTTAATGTAAGAAACCCACCTACACTCCTGGATGAAAGAAATTTGGCCTAAAACAAGGCAAGATTTACAGAAACTAGAATTATTTTTCACAGATCTTAATTATGTAACAAGAGTCAGAAAGCCAGTTTAATGACAGTCTGTTCAGTCACAGTCATCTGCACAGGGCTCCAGATCAGTCAGTACAAAGGCAGCAATACACAGGCACAAAGCTACCACCACAGAAGAAACTCAAACCTAAAGCCATAAGCACAGTTTCTGCAAGAAAAGCAGTGCATAGGCAAGAGCATAAACCTGGTTTAAAATCTTCAGTGCCTCTTGAAACCACATCAGCATGCATATTCTATAACACTTCCTTTTTGACTGAATTAAAAAGGGGCAAACATCAGTATATGACACTGAGGAACATCACCAGCAGCGTTCTTTTTCCTCCTACCAGCACACTCCAAGACCAAGGTAGACAGATCCCCAGACAGTTAGCATTAGTAAATTGAGTTCACCAACCTGCAAAAGCTCTGGCCTCATCTGTAGGAACTGCTCTCAGGTGGCGCAAGTCACTCTTGTTTCCCACAAGCATGATTACAATATTGCTGTCAGCGTGGTCTCTCAGCTCTTTCAACCATCGCTCTACATTCTCATAAGTAAGGTGCTTCGCAATGTCATACACCAGTAATGCCCCTACAGCTCCACGATAGTACCTGTGGGTGAAGAGACATGTTAGAGAACCAACAGGGAACATCATGATTAAAAGTGACAAGGTACAGTGCAATAATGGGAATAGCTCTAAGACAGCTGTACAAAAAATACCCAAAAGCAAGCTACATGGGACTTGGAGCAGTGAAGTAGAGCATCCGGACTGGGGTTGTGCCACAGGGCCACCAGAGCAGCCAGGACAGCTCAGTCTAGGGGGTAAGCCAAACCCCATGCTTGTGGGGAGAACTCTGCATCCCAAAAATGAAGCTCTGGAAATCTGTGGGGAGCTACTGTCACCTTCAACCTCTGATCCAGTCCTGAAAAGTCACACACCCCCCCCACCCATCACTGTGGGTGCAGTATGGGCACAGCCCATAGTGACAGACTTTAGAATGAGTCACTGCATCATAAAAACGTCAACCTGATCTACTCCCTTTACAAAAGGCCACAGCTGGTCTCCTTTGAGACCAGAGAGAGGCACAGTAATGCATTCAAAAAGAAACAGGCTGCATTCTCCCCCCCCCCAATTACCTCCAGCTTTACTTAAATCCAGCTTTTGCTATGCTGTTTTTCCCAATTAAATAAGCAAAGTGAGCAGTCTTTCCCTACTGCTACAGTAGGGCTTCTTTTTTTAGGTTACCACTGTTAAACCTCCATGAACACAGATATCACTTTATCAATTGCTTGCATTTAAATGAGTCTCTCAAAGCTCTGGAATTCTAGGCTTGAAATGCCTCCAGTTACATATAACAAGAACACTGATAATTAAATCAGTTTGCGCAGGGACGCGCTATATTATTCAGCCCAGAAACATGATATTTAAGCTTCCTTCCCCCACAGGTTGTGGATATTACATGACAAAAAACAAACATTCCCTGTTTGCAGTTTCTGAGGAATCGCAACAGCCCAAAATTACCCTCCTCAGCAGAAGTTTCTCTTCAGCCATATAAGCTATCACTTACGCTGATGTTATAGCTCGGTATCGCTCCTGCCCTGCTGTGTCCCATATCTGAGCCTTTATTGTCTTCCCATCAACTTGAATGCTTCTTGTTGCAAACTCTACTCCAATGGTGCTTTTGCTTTCCAAGTTAAACTCATTGCGAGTGAATCGAGACAGAAGGTTACTCTTGCCTACACCAGAGTCTCCAATAAGTACAACTACAAGACAAAAATGATATGAGAATCAGATTCCAGATGTAGATAATACATTGACAATCAATAAACATTTATTTTCCCAGATGAAGCACGAAGGGAAAGAATGGCAAAACCACCACCCTTGTCATAAGCCTACTGTTCAAGTCTTGATATTTCTAGAGAACCAGAGCTGCCACATTCACCGGCATTTTGAACAGACATTAGACTCGACTTCTTACATTTCAGTCTTCTTTGCCCAACATGGAAGAACATTCCACCTCCAGGAAGAATATACACAGCTGTTGCTGCGAAAGTCAGGGACAGTTTGGATTTCACATCCTTGTAACAACACTAAAATTAAAAAAACCCAAACAACCAAACCCCAAAACAAAACAAAAACCCCACACCACATAACTGATACCTGTTTTGCTGAAGTCCAAAACGCCCGGCAGGCAGCAGGCTCTGCCTGCATTTTATTTTACACTCTTCACACCTTTGCAGAAGAGAGGCTCCCCACTGGGGCAGAAAAAATTGTGAATAAACCAAACAAAAAAACCCACAGGGCCACCATCACCCTGATGGACAGTTTAAGTGTTAGCTGAGCCACAGCACTCTGCCCTTCCACAGTCCCTCACTGCTGCTGCGACTCCTGCCCATTTTAGTCCAGAGCCTTAAACCACTCTAAACCACTGCCAGGATATGGTGGGGCCTTGGAATTAGAACCGCCATCCACTCCCCCTTCCCTGGCTCAGCCTGACTCATCACAGCACCAGTGCCAAGCAAACTAATGGGAAGGATTCAGCTATGCTTGACAAGATATTGACAGAAGGTCTGAAGTCCAGTTCCTACAAGAAGAAAAGCGTCACGAGGATTTGCTGCAATATCCTGTAATGCTGAGTTGAAAGGTGCAAGTTTAAGTGTAACTTAAAACTCACTACCAAGGTGCAGGCCACCGGATGAAACACGTACACAACCCTGAGTCACACCAACAGGAGCCTCTCAGGATGATCTTATGCCCTTAACGAAGATAAGGTACCAAACTGGAAACAGAAGGAAATGGAGGAAAAAGGGAGTAAGATCCTTGAGAAGAGTGGCTAATAACCTTAAAGTTCAGCAGTGAATCAAGGCCAGTCAAAGCAAAAGAGTGCACGCTCAGGTGACCAAAAAAAAAGTGTTGTGGCTATGCTTGTTTTGAAGGGGAAAAAAAAAAAAAACCAACCAGAAATACTTGCTCAGTAACATATATCCTTTAACAGTTAAGACACTGCAAGACAGTGTTAAAGACTGTGTGGTACAACAGAGGAATGAGCGCACCAAACACACTCAATCACATCGGAACCCCCCACTGAGTCTTAGTCTAGCAGCGCAAATACTCCCATCTGCTGCTGCACCACACAGCAGCCCTCTGAACACCATCTTCTGTTTAAATAATGCAAAACAATTCTGACAAATGGGATTTTCTCTGACTGCAAGGGCAGAGCAGCACCTTTTAACCACCCTTCATAAAATGAAAACAGCAGCAAATGCTCGCTTCAAATATGGCCTTGTAGAGAATACTTCATCAAAATAAACATCTTTTCAGCTTCCTCTGCCAGCTGACTCAGCGCGCAGCCAGCCAAGCTACAGAAGTTGCATAAAGCACAGAGTGGCTGTTAACCACTTCTGTTTACGAAGATCACAAGTGCAGGTAGGTGGCAAGTAGGTATGCTGAATGCAAACAGGATTCTGCTTTCCTACGTGACAGATCAGCACTGTTCGGCATCGGTTGCCCTGACACAGCTGAACAGCTTTGCTGGCACAGACGATGCTAACCCATAATAAACTTAGTGCAGGGGACAGGGCACCCAATTGCATCATCACCACCTGGCAAACGGCCATAGCTTTCCTCTTTCACTGGCAAATAAGCTCTTCAATACTATTTTGGCAGGTTTAGGCCAGAGTTTTAGATGACTTCATATTTGTATTCACTGGGACATGCTACAAACAAGTTCCTAGGAGGCAAAAGTCATCAACTCCCTTCACACACCTCAGTCCTGCTATCACCCAGCATTAGCTTTGGCAGCGGCCAAAGACTTCTCTAAACAAGGAAATCAATCTACACACATAATTTCCTCTTCCCAACAGTATACATCATATATCTGTTTAAGTACTCCTCTGAAACATACTTTTGTTGTTCAGTACATATTTCAGAGCACAGCTTTAAGTCATTTAACAACAGACCGATCATTTTAATTCCTCTGCCAGGTTTTTTTCCTTACCTTGTCTGAATCCCATGCTGCTTATGTTCTGAATGCTTTCCAGCACCAGATTAATATGTCCCACTTAAAATGTGAAAATATTAGACTTTCCTCCTTGAAGTCAGCTATTTCCTCTACTTAATTGGGCCACTGCAGCTCCTCTTGGACACAAGAACAGCTTGCAATGTCAGCAGGCGCCTAAAACTCCTCACACTTTCTGCATTTCTGCCAGTCTGAACAAGTATCACTCTGAATACAATTATGAACTGAAACAGTTTTAACAGCCACTCAGACTGTATTATTAAGTTTAATTTTGCTTTCCTTATCAAATCGCCTCATTTTGATACTTTATAGTACAAAACATTCCCCTGTAGTATATTCTTAGCATAGAAATACAGTAGGAATGACCGTGGATGGCCAACTCCCGTTGTAGGGGACAGTCGTCCCAGGCAAACAGTTTCTTCGAGGGAAATGACACTATCTAGTTCCATGCTACAGCTAATTGTTCCTGCACACACACTTTTATCAGGCTTTTCTTCCAGAAACTGACTCCTAATGGGTAGAAATTGCTTTCTGATTTTCAGAAGAAATTAGCGGTCAGCTGATGGTGGTGTTCATGTGCCAGCATTGTCCATTAGCTTATTAGGTTCTTCTCCCAGTGGTGTTTATGCTGGGGTATTTACAGAAAGCAACCACATCTTCTCTCAGTTTTGTTCTACTAACTAAATAAGCCAACCTCTCAAATGTTTCTTTATAAACACACTGTTCATTTCCCCACACATCTTCCCTAGGAGTTTTTCATTTTCTTTTCCATACAGTGAGAACCGCACACATCATTCTAGGCAAGATCTCCCTGTGATGCATACAGGGACTTTAGTATTTCCATCTCTACTAGGCTCTCCTTGAGCTGGAATTATCTCTTCCTGACCATATCACCTTGATGGCTCAGCCTGCCTGTGGTCAGACCTAACTGTTCTAGCTTTTAGTTGGCAAGCTCTTACTTTACCAAATTCCTGTGACGCCCCAGGTGTAAAACCTTACATTCCAAATCCCGCTCCATTTGGAGGACAGCAGTCCTCAACAGCACGCTGCCCTTCCAGTGCCGCACTCCGACTTTCTACTGTTCCACCCACCTTCATTTCATCAGCAAATTCCTTTACTACATCAGCACTGGAATGAGGAACATCTGGGGAAAACATTTAAGCAAGTTCAGCCACAAGATCTATTCTTAAAAACCTCCATCAATAACTTTGTTTGGACCAGCACTTCCCTTACCAAGCAGCACCTTAGAGAGCTTTTGCAATCAGGGGAGATTTGCATCAACAAATCCTGAAAGTCATGAAAGTGATCTCCCTGCCCCAGGTGACTACTACTAGGCAGGTCATTCTTACTGGGTTAGTGATGTGCCAGCTCAATACTTGCAACCACGTGCTTTAAATCAATGCATTTGACTATCTACAGCATTTACCACCCCAAAGGTTTAAGACAAGCATTTGGCGGAGAGGAGAAAAGAAGAAAAAACAAAAAGAGTGTGAAGTCCAGGCTACTGTATAAATTTAATTCTGTAATTCCAGTTTTATTTCTGTAGAAGACCAAAATAAGAATTCAATTTCCTAAGTTACATGAAAAGTAATTTAGAGAACTACATCAAGAAAGGATTATTAATTTTTCACCAACATTCCAGTTCACTCACCCAATTTTTATTTCTGTTAAACCTCTAACTTAATTTAAATTTTCAGAAAATACTTTAATTATCTCATGAAATATGTTATTGACAACCTAATCAGGTTGAAAACAGAAAGTCTAGCACCACTAGCTTGTACTGTCTATGGTAAGTTATCACACAAGTTGCATATTCCACAATTTAAAACAAGTACACCAGCACTAAGGGATTACAGTGTCTAAAAACACTCGTCTCTGCATGGGGCTCTGCTATTAAGAGGCATATAAATAAAGAGCCTGGACACATCTTCATGATCCCCAGAAGAACCTGCTGACTAACACCTCTTCCTGCCCGCTTCAGTTGGAGTTTAAAGGACATGTGAATAAGATGACCTGATTCTACAACTTGTAGATAGCAGGTGATAAACCTATCATGATCATGTCTTATATCAATCTCCGTCCTTACCTGTGCCCTGTTTTATTCACTCATTTCCTGTCACACAGAGAACTGATATCTCAAAGGCACTTTTGGGTAGGGGTCATTTGTTACCTGTACATAGTATACAGAACGCAGAGCTGGGCCTCCAAATGCCTCCATAGGAAAATGGCTAAGCCGAAAGGTTTATTACAGCACAAAAGTACCTCCAGATCTAGTGCAGCAAAGGCACAGGGCACTGTAAGAAGCAATAGGTGTCACGCAACCACTTTTCCTTACAAATTTCTCTAAAAAAAACACACAAAGAAAAATAGGTTTGCTAAAGCCCAAACCAACAGCTCTGTTCAGTTTCAGCGCATTTCCTCAATATCAAAGGGAAAAGTTGGAGAAGTGAACATGATGCAAAGTAGGAAGCAGATAGCTAGAACTGGAGTTTTTCCTAACAATAAGGTGAATGTCACTGCAAGTCAAGTCCACATTCAGAAACGAGAAGTTCCAGATGGTCAAGGAGCAGACATAATCCTCTCAGGCTTTGTCCATGGAAAACACAGAAGACATCAAAGTAACCCTCACTTGTAGAAGATAACTACTCATCTACTGCAGGTACATCACTTTAATCAAAAAGAGTAAAAAGTTCCTGCATTTAAGCCAGGCTTGATTTATTAAGTAATAAAGTAATATCCTTATACCACCATTATTTTTTTCCTCCCATTAAAATTAGAGCAAGATTTCTACAAACTGGACTCCACAGGTCTTGTGTTTCCTCAGGTGCAGTGCTGGGAACAGCAGGCACTGCTCTCAACCCATAAAGTATGGAAGAATACAAAGATATGTAACTGGTTAAGAAGAATTTATCAGAAATTGTCTTTTTTAGGCTTTAGCATATGCTGAAGTGATGCAAAAGAGTCAGGAGAGGAGTATTTTGTAACAGGTGCTATGATTTAATTGTACAGCAGCATAGGTGGGCTCAGCTTATATCCACCAGCAGAGTCAGCCAGACTGGCGTACAGCTGCTGTCAGTGACTGACAGTACAAAACCAGAGGTCTCACAGTTTAACTCGAGTAGTAAAAGACAGCTAGACTAGAGAATATCACCCCATTTTTTTAAACCACATCAAACTCTGAACTCAGTCCCACCAACCTACCATGTCCCTTCAAGTTCATAAACCCAGAAGAACTGTCCTACTGGATTAAGTGTCCTTACAGACCAACACCCAATCTGACTGTCAAGAACTGATGTCTGAAAAACATTACGTGTAACAGAACAAATAGGCTAATCTTTGTCCTAGCAAGCCCTTGCATCTTCAAACAAGCAATGCCTTCAGACTTGCCATTGTAATCACACTGAAACACCCCAACGGACATTTTTTTTCCCCTCTATAAATTCATGCAGTCTTTCAAACCCATTTACAGTATTTATGGCAATGAACCACTCCAAAATTTGCATACACATTCTGTGAGACTTTACATGCTTTTGTTTTCACCTGCTGCTCCACTAAAGAAGCACTACAGATATCCAGAAAAATTACAACAAACAGTACTTTGCCTATTTGCCCATATCCCTCATTGTTTTAATTTGGATAAAGTTGTACATCCCTTCAGTATAAGGGATATGAATCCATTAGGTCTCTGTTCTGATTATTTTGATGTGCTTCATCTTTTTTTATTCTATAATATCCCTTTCAAAATGTGTATGCCCCTCCTGCCTACATTTCCCCTCAATCCCCAAGACGCTCATGTCTCAGATTCAAACACGGGCTTAACGTCCCCCCTGAGTTCTCATTTCCTTTTCCAAGAGTTTTTACCTACCTCTTGCCTTTTTGACCGGTGCCTGGTAATGAGACGTTCATTTCAGAGACCTACTCATAATAATTTCAAGAGCATTCCAGAGCAGTGACAGCTTGTTTAGAACCACCATCACCTTTGGGAAGTTACAAAAGTTTCCACAATTTGTATTACTCTGCATTTGTTATGTTATTTCAGCTGCCACATTAATCCCAGTTATGTGACATTGCATCAACTTCCTGCAGTCTACTTTAGCTTTGCAAAACCTGAATCGCCCATCTTCACACGACCATTTTCATACCATTCCTTGTGCTCCCAACAGCTTCTATAAACTAGTCTAAACAGATAAAGTTTTAGGAGGGGCAATCAATCGAACTAGCTTTGAACTTTTCTATATAACTAGATCCCAACTTAATTATTTCCCAATTATATAAAGAAGCAGGTCTAATAAAAGACAGGATCTCTCCCAAAAAACTCTGCGTCACTGATATTCCCAGGCCATCACAGCTAAAACATTAATTATAAGCATATTGACAGAATTGTACAAACAAGTAAGAGTAATGCAATAGTTTTTGATAACTTGTACACGTAAGTACCTACAATAAGATTGCTCAAGGCGATTAAACTGGTGGTCAGCAAGGCCCTTGCCAACGCTGCGGGCTGAGAAAAGAGGCCCTTCTTGGGACTTCCTGATTTGATCTTAATAGCGGTATAGATGACTGATTTCTAGTTAGAAATAATGCCAATTTCTACACGGCAATTAGATAAAACAGGCCACAAAAAATTGTAATTCCTCAAAGTTATCACAGGAGCTTAAGGGTACAGAAGAAAAACCCTGATGTTTACCTAAGTTTGATGACAAGCACTGGGTCTCTTATCATCACAACGTAACAAGCAATGCTCTAAATCCTAAATTCAAATTTACAATACCATATAGCAATAAACAACTATTTTTTACAACACTTTGCTTGCTTTTGTAGTAGGATTTAAAAAATTGGACAGCTCACTTCAAAACATCAGCATTTCTGTAGATGTTTCACAGCATGCTTCATGAACCTTTACAGCAGGCTGATATTTAACTCTGCGGGGAGTGAAAACTGAGTACTTAAGTACAACCTGCAACATTTTAACTCAAATTACTGCTGTGTGCGAGACGGGGGGGCGGGCATCAGTCCTGGAAAACAAGGTATTCCTGCCCTTCTCTGCTGGGTGCCCTATGAGGTGCCAGGCCAGGATGCGAGATCACTGGTGCAAAACCGCAGTCACATTCACCCCTCACGAAAGGCTAAGAATATAGAAGGCAGCAAATAATACTAAATTAGCTGCATCATCTACCAACCCTGAGCGTATAACTCATTTACTTTACAGTCCTATTTAATAGCTGGAAAAGGAAGTAGTCCTTATCAACCTTGGGCATCCTGACCAATGATCTTTGCTCGCCATCCCAGCGGGCTGGCCGTCGCCTCAGCCTGTTCACGGAGCAGAAGCCTTGCCCAAGACATGCCAGGTCACCACTAGGGAAACCAGCCTAAATCTGACACTTTGGGGTGAGGGCGCGACCAGCTCCCGCAGCGCTCCGGGGCAGGCAGCGACGCCCAGCACACCCTCGGCCATCAAGCTCCAGAAACACCCGAGCAGGGCTTGGCGATGCCTGCGGAAGCGCAGCCCCCCCCTCTCGCACCGGCAAAGCCCACACGGGGCTGGCCAGAGTCCCCTCCCCGCCCCACAGCGCTCCGAGGCGGCCTGCTCGGGGCGGGGACCTCTCCCCACCCACCGGGCCTCTTCCCCGCGGCTACGAGGGAAGCGGCGGCGGGGCGAGCGCCGGCTGAGGCGGCGGGGAGCGGAGCCCCCACCGGAGGGTCGCGCCCTGAGGAGGCTGCTCCCCCACCCCGCCGCCAAGGCCAGGACCCCCTCAGGAAGGTGACCCCTCCGGTTGCCACGGGGACGGGACGGCGCGGCCCTTACCTTTGAAGAGATAGTCGTACTCGTCGTCGCGGGTACCCATGGTGGGGTGCGCCAAGGCGCGGCGGAGGCCGAGGACTGGGAGCGGGAGCCGGACCCCTCCCTGCAGCCGCCGCAGCGCTTCCGCCCTCCACGCTCTGCCCGCCCACGGACAGGTGCTTCCAGGGCAGCGCCGCAGCGGTGCCAACTCCTTCCGGGGTAGACTCGCCCGCCCCGCCCACCCCGGCCTTAAAGGGACGGTGCCGGCGGCGGGGCGGATGGTCAGGGCCGCACAGGCACCTCCGCTTCGCCCACCCGGACACCCCCGCGTCTCCCACCCAGCGGTCACGGCTGCGGCGACAGGGGGCGGCGGGAGCACAGGGGGCCTCAGGGAAGGGACTAGTAGCGGCCGAGAGGGATGTCGCCAGAGCGGTTCCATGGTGTAATGGTTAGCACTCTGGACTCTGAATCCAGCGATCCGAGTTCAAATCTCGGTGGAACCTGAAGAATTTTTGGGGGTTTTTTTTTTTTCTTCTCTTTTCCCGACCTTTTCTGCCGAAATCATGGCCAGAGATGCGCCTCACTCCCTCTCGGCCTCCCTCACACACAGAGGTGTACCAGCCACACCTCACCTCTTCCCTTGGCCAGTGCTCACCGGCCCCATCCCCAGCCGCAGTGTAGGGTGCCCTCGTCCCATCCGCACAGACAGGCAATGGCTTCCACCCCAGAGCTGCCCACTCCCCCGCTGCAGTTTGGGGCGGGTTGGCAGAAAGTCCCCCAGATCTCACAGATCCATCCTGCGAACCAGGCCGAGAGGGGCGTGCGATGCCGACGGAGCTCATGGTGGTGGCGGCACAGATGCCAACGTTCAGCTCACAAGGTGCCAAGAGGCCACGAGCGCGGGCCCCCTCCCCACCGCCACGCTGCTGCCCACCCCGCTTCTCCCTTCCCAAAAGCCAGTCCCCCTCATCCGCCCCGTGCCATGGGAGACAGCAGCTTTGTCATCGGCTTCCTTTGGCGCAGGCTTGAGACCTAAATAGAAAAGGATAAAAATAGCAATTATGTCCAGACAATTAAAGGAAAGCCCTTAAAACTGCTCTTTTTGCACCAGCTTGCCGTTAGCAGCAGCAGTACATTCGCCATCTCTGCAGTCGGCGGCTGTGTTATCATTTCTGTGCGTGGAAAGTAACCCCCAGGCATCGGCAGCAGCGCTGTGCATCAGTTACCGCCTGCTGGGACGATAACAACGTGATCCTCTGCATTTAAAAATAAATAGTTCACGCTACCTCAGAGCTTCTGAGCGGAGAAAACAAAGCACTAATAACAAAGATACGTGACGTGTGACCATGGTGTGTCGCGCCACAGTAGCGCAGAGCTGCTGGCGGAGGCTCTCTGGGAGCACACGGGTGAGGTCGGAGCATCGGGGTCTGGGGTCTGGGCTCACCCCATGTCCTGCTGCCGGCCTCCGGCGTGCCCTGGCAGGTTGTGCATCTCGCAGGCGCAAAAACCCCACTGAGCATCCCCAGGATCGCATTCCACGTGTCCCATGGGAATAATTGCACGTGCCAGTTCCGTAAGGCCGTTGCAAGGCCAGACCTCACAGGAGCATAAAGCTCTCTGGTAGCGTAGCGGTGAGGTCTGTAGGAGTCTGCGTTGTCTTTGGATTCATCCTTTTTATCTGCAGACAAATGCAGAACACCCGAAATCTTGAGACTGAAAATGCTCATCCTGCTCCCGCCATCCTTCTTAATCCTGCTGCATTAAAACTGATAATGGATACTTGTCTGTGTAGAGGCTGGAGTATATTTATAACTCTGTAGTTAAGGTTTCCATCTCACATCCTATTTGCAGTTGTCCACTGAACTCTGTTTTTAAAAAAATATTAATTTTCACTTGATGTTTCTCAGGCCTGGTTTCATCCTCCAGAAATGGTATTAGTTCTAAAAAAAATTAAAATAACACAGATGAAGTATTTTTAGTTATCCTCCTGTAAGAGTTGTTCTCCTTTTTGTGTTTTGAATTTTGTTTGGGAGCCTGGAAACACCCTTTATTTACATTTTTCATAGGCATAAGAATTACTTCCTCTTGCACCAAATTGCAGATGTTCCTCATCTGGAACTAGCTCGTCCTACACAAGACTTTGGGGCATAAAATGAGGACAATGCCTTTTCTGGCTGAGCTAAAAATCACAGTCCCTACACTGCTGTACCACTATCGCTTGTTAAACTTCAACAAGACATTACGAAGCAGAGGCATTTTTACCAATCGTGCGTCGTAACGTGAAAATTTCTGCAGATTGCCGTGTATTTGAGCAGCAGCAGGGGTTATTTCTAGCCAAGCCCATTCAAACACATTGGATCATTTATAATCAGGTTCTTCACAGCATAGAGAGACAAACCTGAAACAGCAGAATGAATTTTGCATCTAAAGAGGAGTCAACTGACAGCAGGGCATGAGGATAGTGTTGGACTAGCAAGGAGCTCCAAAAATTAAAATCTTATATTATGTTCAGTCCTGGGTTAATTTTGTTCCTGTTCAGGCAAGCCCTGGATGAGAATATACAAACTCTCAAGGAATTGTCGCTGTCGGCGCAGGCTGTTTTTGGCTGCTCTGCTCTCTCTCTGTGTCCCCTCCTGGAGCGTGCTGCTGTAGTTACGGGGTAGCCTGGGACACCTCCCGTGTCCATGAAACATGGCCAAAAAGCAGAGGTCAGGCCTGAAATAACAGAGGACTGTGTGCTCTGGGACTGACAGCTTTTAATGTGAGAATAGTCATTCAGCGCTGGCATTGCTGCTGCATTAATTGCCATTAGTGTCATCCGTGCGGGAACACCAGATTCACTGCAAACCTTGAATTAGTGCGCTCTCGTAATTCTTCAGTTTGTACTTAGGCACGACCATTTGCGGAGGCAGCACGTTCCAAGCAACTGGAGCAGAGACAAGGAATGATACTCAGCTGGCCCTTGGATGTTCAATTTAGCGAAGAAAAGAAGCAGAGGTCACACTCATAACTGCGTATTTATGGTTCTGTTCTGGAAATTCATACAGCAGCTGCCAAAAAGGCCTCAGCTTTTGCCTCGGCGGCACCATTAACGTGCAGATGTGTGTCAGAGCTATCAGCTCCGAGCTGCTCAGCCCCAGGCGCTATGCATCAGGCTGTCCCTGCGCCCGATTCTCACTTCGTTCTCCCACTTCCCTCCCGTCACCGACTCCTGAGACCCTGAGAGAAATCCTGGCTTAATAAAGGGGAAATTTTGCCACCGTCTTTGATGGTTGTAGCGTTCCCGCGACAAGGTCAAGGTCTCTTTGCAGAATCCACCAGTTGGATTTGACATGGAAATAGAAGAATGTGGCACAAGGATGGTCAGTATCTGCTGCTGGTCCCAGCTTTTCTGGCTCTGAATTCCCTGTTCACACTTTGCGAAGCTCAGGGAAAGATTTGGAATTGGAAATCACAGTAATTCAAAACTGTCCTTGAATGGCTGTTGACCCAAATTCCTGTTTCCCAGATGAAAGGAGCCACTGGCTTCCCCAGGGCAGAAGGCGGAAAGGACAAAAGCAAAGCCCCAGAACCTACTCTGTTTTATCAGAGGAGAAATATTTCCTGAGGGGGAAATCCAATCAATACTTTGCAATTTTCTAACAATCCATGAATCATTGCAATTATGCAGAGATAATTCAAGCTTTCCAATCCAGCTGCTAAATTAGAGAAAAGCATACTCTAAGCACTTACTACCCCCAGCTTGACATGTCAATCAGAAAAAAAGCCTTCGAGTATAAAATCCATCCACTGAAATAAAAAAAAAAAAAAAAAGAAGTCTCTTTTTAAAACCCTGGACCAACTTAAAGGGCCCATGATGTAGGAGGAGTTCTGTTTTTCAGGTAGTTCCATGACAGAAGTAGGAGTAATGAAAATGTATGGAGTCGATAGGAATTTTTCTGTTGATAATTCACTTGAATTCCAG
Organism: Grus americana; assembly: GCF_028858705.1. Taxonomy (NCBI): domain Eukaryota; kingdom Metazoa; phylum Chordata; class Aves; order Gruiformes; family Gruidae; genus Grus; species Grus americana. The sequence continues at coordinate 21,557,836 of NC_072861.1, read as the reverse complement.
CATCTGCTATGTTCTTTTTCTAGTTTTACAGCTCTAAGAAGAAAAGAATATATAAGAAGAAATGGACCCATTCAAAATTATTTTCTATATCAGCCTTTTTTTTCCTAACCCTGGAGTTGGAATAAAAAAGGAGCAGGATCTGAACGGGGACCTATCCAAAATCAAACCTCATCCTGGTTTTGCTGTTCTCTAGGGATCTCTACGGCACTGGAGAAAGAGTGGGAAGGGAGCAGCTCTAGAAAAATTAACCATGTTCTGGAGACATTTTTTTGCTAGGACAATATTATGGTAAGCAGAAAGGAAGGAGAGTTTTCAGCATGCTTTTGGAACAGGAGTCGAATGCAACAGACTCGATGACTTGGTGTTTCTTGTGATGACTGTCAAGATGAAGTCATCAGTTTCCCGCATCCATTTTGGACTCGACACACATCTCCTTGTCTGTGTCTGCTGCCTCCAGAGACATATTAGCAAGATCCTCTTCCTCTTACTACACCCTGCCACAGGGTTTTATTCCCTTTCTAGGGCCAAAATCTGCCTGATGTTGGTGCATTTAATAGGAGTGTCGCTACCAACCAAATACAATGTCAACGACAGCAGTGCAAGCATTATCACATGTGCCATCATCTTCTAATTTGGATTCAAAAGATCAGCCCTGGGGAATGAAGAAGGCAGTTTGATTTCTGCGGCCAATTCATTCACTGCTGAAACAACCAACGGAGCTGGCTGACTGCGCTCAGCATGGCGATGCTTGTTGTGAAGCTGCACAATTATCCAGGGAGCCAGGCTGAGATTATAAAACTTTGCTCATTAAGATCATTAGAGAGCTGTCAGATGGAACAACTGGGATGGCTTTGATCTGGCAGAATATCCTTCCTCCTGTTCCCAGACTTTGGGAACCATCCAGTTCCCTATAATTATTTTTTTTTCCCCAAGTCATTCAAACAATACTCATTGGGTTTTTATAGGGTGCAATAACTTCTTCAGGCAAACTGGAGGCTGTAACAGCTATAACAAGATTAATTTATTAAATAGAAACCCTGATATTTCAATGATTCCTCTATAAATATGCTCATAGTTGGTTTTGCCAAGAAAATGACAAAATGTTGCTCATAATCCCAACGATATTCCCCATAAATCCACTAGGTGTCCTACTGTTTTCAAGCAATTAGGCTCAAGGTTTGTTTGGGTTTTTTTCCCCTAGTTTTGCCAGGGAGGAATTAGTTTGAGTCTTTAGTGGAATTAAGGCCAGGTTTGCAGGTTGAAGAAACATGTACGTATGGTTTGTGCGACACAGCAGGACATCTGGCTCACGGCGGCAGCTCTTTTGGCAGATGTCATTAATGTTTCCCACGGAGACCGACTCAAGTTTAGAGGCTGGAAGAGAAAAAGGAAAAGAATCTGCCTTCCTCTCCTGGGAATGCTAAACAAGATCCATCAAAGCCAAATCCTCTTCTAAGTCAACCTTGGGCATCTATTTATAGGACTGCTAAAGTGAGCCCAACGCTGACCTCAAAGGTGGTGGCAACACGCGTTAACCTTCATCAGAGCCGCTCTGCACAGGCTGCAAGTTTGACATTCTTGGTCGCTGTTCCAGTCCCCTGATGGGCGTCCTGCTGCCGGCCAGCGCTCCCGCCTGCTCACGAGGTGTCCTGTCACTCCGAACACAGAGGGCATGTCACATACAGACTAAGAAAAGCAGGCTGAAAAATAGCCAGAGGATAATTTTCTCATCCCAGCAAATGCTTGGGGTGGAGTGTGGCCATCAGAAAGCAGCCAGCTGTTTGGCTGCTCCTTCGTTGCATAACGCAGAGCGCTCAGACCATATCAAGTCGTGCTATTTGGGACATCCCTCAACCGCCTTGGGATCTGTTACTTGCACTGAGTCCCAGCATGGCAATCTAGACTTCTCTGAAACAGCCGTCTCCTAGATATCTAAAAACCATTTTTCATTATTTCAGTGTCTTTCAGTGCTCAGAAAGGGGTATTTGCAGTATATCAGTGAGGGATGACTACAGGGTGATCTTTATGGTCTTGTTACTGAAGCACAAATCCCCTTCTGTATGAACCCTACAGCCTTACCCTGCGCCGAGCAGGGATTGTTGCATTTGCAAACTCCCCTCTCCTTCACTCTAGTTTCACAGGGGTGCCACATCTTGAATTTACCCCAGATCTACGTGAGGCAAGCGAGGAGAAAATTAGATTTGTTTTCTATTTAAAAAATGCCAGAGGCAAAGAAGATGCTCTCAAACAATGAGGTTATTTCCTTTTCACTAGGTGCTTCGTGGCCAGAAGTACTGCCCACAGCTACCAGCTCTGCAAACAGGCACCGGGCAAGGTGTCAGCACCAGCTTAATCACAAGCTGCAAGGGGAAATCAGAGGGGGAACAAGAGCCTCCTGTCCTTGGCCCATCAGGAGTCCTTGCCATCAGGCATTGCGCATCCTGGGAAGCGCCGAGCATCTGTCCTGTGCCATGTGTTGCCGCACTGCCTCTATTTCTTGCTATTTGTGTTGAAGGTATGACAGTCATTTTCCTGACAACCTGCAAGAAGAAAAGATACTCCCATCTTCCGACTGTATGTATATATAGATACCTGCTGTAGTACCATCCATATGCAGTATGTACCATATGCTAACTGTGAAAGAGTTTAACCTGGTCCTGCGCATGTGTTTGCTGTTATACATAACAAATACCTCAAGCCTTGCCATGATTCAGTGCATTATGCATGGGAGCCATCTGGTCCCGTAGCTTAAGAAGCAAACTGAAAATTTGATAAAAGCACAAACAGTCACAATGAGAGAGACTGAAAAGATGTGTTGATATTCCAAGCAGGAGTCTCCTTCCGTGGGGGCTAATCTCATCACCCATTGCCTCTTTCCTGCTCCTTTCTCTGGAAAGCTGCTCTCAGACAGGTTGCACTCTCAGCTCTGTGAGTACGCACACCTTCGGGATGCTAAAAATGTGTTTCGTGTGCTTGAGCAAACCTTCTGGGACAAGATTTTTCTCAGTAGCCAGCTGTGCAGTGAGCAAGATGTGCAGGATGCTTGGAGCACAGCATGTTTTACGGAGGTCAGACTGATCAAGAGTTCTGGCTGGTTTAAAACGCACTCTCGATGATGATTAGTCATTAATATTGTCTCACCACTGTGCAGAATTACAGCTCATGGCTTTGATAGACTGAAAGGAGGTCCATCTCAGCTTGCCTAGATGTTCTGAGCCTTGGGATGGAGATGTATTTTGGAGGGACTAGGGGAGCAACAAGGAACTCGGTGCAGTAGATTGGGTAGCGTTTGGGCTGGCTTGGATTTGGCTAAGAGTTTGTCTAGAACTTGACCAGGATATTAGTTACTAAAACTGGCTTAATTAGATTTTGGAGCCAGACCAGGTTTCCCCCATTCTGACCCTGTTTTCTGATGTTTGGAGGGCACAGGGAAGGAAGGCAGACAGAAGATGCCTATTTTAGTACGTCTCCGCAGGGAACGCGCACGCTTCAGACAGGTACACATTTGTTTCCTCTGACACCAAATTAATGGGAATTGATGTATTGATTCTGCAGTTCTAAAAATTGCTTCAAGTTTTGGCCTGTTTCCAAGCTGGTTAGATGCAATGTGCGCACAGTTCAAGACAGATATTTAATTATTCTAATATGAATGCAGTCTAAAAAATTCAGTTCCCTGTGAAATCCAGCAGATAACAGCATTAGGATCGTGCAAATAATGCAGCCATTCCTGTTTTATATAGCCTATTTTCATGCCCAGCTACTCCTTTTGGCTTAATACAACCAAGCCCCTCCGGAATCACAGAATTATTAAGATGTTTGCCACTAGTACTAATCCATTCAGTATTTTTCATCTCGTTTTTTCTGCCGTGTTTGAGAGTATACTGTTCAGAGCAAACACAATCGGCTGTTCTGTGTTTGTGGAAAGGATTGCGGATTACGGTAGGGCTCTACCAAAATGAATATTACTGTCATCACTACTATTATTATTACTATTATACTACAATAATAACCTGAGTCAGTCATTTGCCAGTCTCAAGGGTTAAAATCTACTGTCTTTGTGGATATTCCCATATTTAACTAACTAAATCCTGCCAAAGTATCCACCTCATATACTGCATTTGTAGACTATCGGAACATCTCTGCACCAGGTAAGCTCCTGGTCCTAGATAAAGTATCTGATATTAGGGATGGAGTAAGTCTCTTGCATTTTCTTGCTTTGATCACCGTGTCTCTGTTTTTATCATCTCACTAGGAAAGTTACTTGATGTTTCTTTATTTTGTGTGTCAGCATGGCTCCCGCAAGTGTTTGAAGTCATCTTCGTGTTTCATTTATTTTTTGGCAAACAGCATCCATCTGCAGTTTAAGAATAGAACATACAAGAAACTGCATACGACTCCAGAGCACAGAACGTAGAATTTCTGGGCAAAATTCTCTTCTCAGTTACACTTACATAACTCTGGTGTAGTGTCTTCATCTTTCTCATTGTTACTCTGAAACCCATTTTCATTTCATTGTGTCAGACCCAAAGGATCTACCATATATGGATAAATCTGATTTCATCACAACTGTTGTAATTTCCTAGGCAAACTTACAATCTCAGAGGAAGTACATAAAGACATATTTACAGTACATGGACCTCAATACTCTAAGAAATAAGCTGCTGTCAGTTGTTCTGTTAGTAGTTTTCCATGCAAATAAAAATACGATGTAGGTGGAGAACTGCTGAACTAACTGGAGCAGAGGTTTCCTCGATATACACAAGCAGAGAATCTGCACTGTATGAGCTTGTTTTTAAAACATCATGTTCAACAGCTCTTTCTTTAAACAAAGCAATAGTTTACTCTAAACTGTTTGTTATTTATTTTGTATAACTCAGTTCCTTGGCTGTCCGTGCTATAGAAATGCTGTTATGCTACAAGAAGACAGATTGCCTGGACTGGAAGCCCCAGCCCTGATTCAGGGAAGCACATGGTTTCCTTACAATGATTATGATGATTATAATTACTATTCAGTATATGGTGCAATTGTTTTTGGCGTTTAAAACAGAACAAAACAAAACAAAGCCATTTTGGAAAGGAAAACACAGCATTAGAAAAAAAATAATTGTGAAATAGGAAGTGGTTGACCTTCAGGAGATAACTCCATCTGCAGTGTCTGCTATCCAGTGTTTCTAGTGATCAGAAAATGGAAAGAAAAAATCCTATTAAATATCCCAATACTCCTTTAGAAAAGAATGCCCCTCCTTTGCTGTAGGTATAACATTTTACATCCCCTGTTGAACAGCTGCTAGTGTCAAAGGCCAAGCGAGCGGTACGTGGAATGCGGAGCTTGAAGTTTTTCAGCGGTCGCTGAAGGCAAAACCATCTAAAGCTGTAGCAGATGTTCGTTTGCTTCCTGTCTGCTTATCAGCCCTGCAAAGACACTTTGGTTTTGTACTTGTTATGCCAAGTGTAACTATGGAGATCTAATACAAGCTGTGCAATAGCGATACGGTGACTAGTTCTTTATGTATTTGGTTATGTATGATCACGCAAAACATTATGGTTTCTAAGAACTCCCTCAAATTTTTCCATAGGTACATTAGTCATTCCCCTCGCACAACAAGAAAATGACAGTGTACAAAATAATTTAAGAAATACTACATTACTGCAGCTCTATAAAGATTAATTTAAATATCATTAATGAATTGTTGCTCATTGGACCTTCCACAGGATCCTTTCCAGTTTGACCTGCCCTTTTGACTGGGACCGTTGTCAGAGAGGAGCCCACGCAACGCATTTGTATTACCCCAGCTGAACAGTAGTTACATGCTGTGCTTGACGTTAGTTGCCAGCTTTATTTAAAAAAAAAAAAAAATTAGCATCTGCTAGCTTACGTTTCTGTGATGAAATTCTTCATCAGCTTCAGTTCACATCCCTTTGTATAATGGGCAGAGTGAAGATGTTAGTCTGGCCTCAGTGTGTTCATGCTTTATATGTTGTTTCTAGTACACTGTGAAGTAAGGAGTGAGATATCCCAACAGACTGTATTCCTCCAAGGCCTTGAATATGCTACAGAAGAGAGTTCTTAACTGTCAATTTAAAAATCAGTTACACTAAACAATTTTTGTTGAGTAATCTAGGTGCACCTCAGCTGTTTTAATTCCTATTTATATTCACCATGAGCTCCTGTAAATTATAACTTTAATATGGATGACTATATGCAAGCATTAAAACAGTATTCTATTTTAAGGCTTTGAGCTAGTTGAATGAGACTGATTCTTACACTGTTGCATTTAAGCCGACATGCATTCCCAGTACATGCAAGACTCAGAGCAATTGGGTTTATTGCTTAATAGACAGGAGTTCTTCCTCCTCTGTGAAATAGAAGCAATAAAGAAATGGTTATAGATATTCCATGGGGAAACAGAAGGTTTCAGAGCAACAGTGGCTCTGCTGGAGTTTGCCACATTTCCTATAACGCTACCAAGGAAAAAGAGCACTAGGTAACCATCACTGCCACTTTTAAAATGTTGATAGCGTTGCAAATCTGTGTTGACCTGGAAAATGCAAATAGCAGGCACAGTGGTTCTTTCTACAGGTGATAATCTGTTGTGTTACAACATTATGGCCCACGTCCTCGAAGGAAATGAAGAACTTTGGGACAATTGGTTCCAGGGGAAGTAGGTATGGATATTCTTTTGAAAAAATGAGCTTCCATATGAAAGCTGTAGACCTAAAATTCAGTCACCTTCCTTTCCCCAAAGGCAAACAATGGCACGGCAACACCTGAAGCAAAAGAGAGCAGTTGTTGAAGATGAAGATATGAGGCACTTTATGGAAAGGACACATTTGCAGGCAAAAGATGGATTTGATGAATGCAGTGATGGGAATTGCCTGAAGCATCGGGGAAAATGCCACAAGAAGTACAAAGCTGAAAGAGGAAAAGGGGAGAAAAGGGCACCCAGGGATTAAACTCGTATGAGTTGAGGGCTAAGGTTGGGAATGTGGAGGAGGTGAACACAATTCTTGGGGTGAGTTCCTGGAAGGGATGGAGAAAAGATATTCAAAAAGCAACATACTGGTACTATGACCGGGTAAGGGATTTTTCAGTTGAAGTATTTGAAAATAGAGGTCAGTATTTAGATGTGGACTGTAAGGGGTAAAAACAGTAGGAAGCAGGATGGATGAGATGGCTTAACACGGCTTCATTATAGTCAAATTAATTCTGTTTAAATAATTAATTCTCTTTTAACTTGACTCTACTCTGCAGAGTTGATATTTTGGAAAAGCTGCCATTGCCTGGCCGTCTGGTAAATGCTTTTGCATCTGTTTTCCATTGTTTCCTTCTTGAAAAAAATCCTTGTCACTAACAGGAACCATCAGCAGCATGGAACAAATTGACTTGCCAAGGACATTTCCTCCAATCTCATTATTTATACTCAAGTACTCTTTTTTGTATTACGAGTCAAACTGTGATTTTAAAAATTTGCCGTACATTAAGTTAGTTTTCTACTGTCACTATGAGTCAAATTCAAACTTGGTTAAGGAATTACTTCCCTTACATCAACATTTGGTCATACTTTTTCAAGGAGGTGTTCAAGCAGTTTAATTAATCCACAGTTCTCTCTCCGCCTACCTCGTTATACAGAGCTCCTTACTGCTGCAGCAGAGGGCCTCCCCCAGGTATGAATCAGAACAGATATGTCACTCTCCCTCTTCTGCTGTTCGTACATCGATTCTGAGACTTAAGCAGATGAGAAGGAGCAGATCCATAGTATGATTTGGGGCAGCTTGGGTTAAACAAAGAGGTTTTGTATTTTATTCTCAAGGTGCTTTGGTTTATGTTCACTCTCGTATCCTTTGTCAGCTCCAGGTTGTGGAGCAGTTGCTAAGAAAGTGTTCACCTCCTCTAAACGTTCATGATGAAGTTGGCAGTGCTGTTATGGTAAAGGAATACAAACATAAAGACTGAAGGGAGTTCTGACTGCACGAGGGGTCTGTTGAGGTTAGGGGATCCTCTGGATGGGTTGGACCAAATCCTCAGAGAGCTCAGAACAGGGCAGAAGCCTGATCTGACCTATATTCATGGTGACTCACTGGTGAGATTTAATGTTGTTACGGTGTTTTGCCTCTGTTTCTCAGCAGTTGCTCACATTTTAAACAAGTACACTCTTACCTAACCGAATCACTAGATGAGTATAATGAGGACTCAATATAATAAGGCCGGTATTTGTAATAATATAAAGGAACATTCCACAGCAGTTACAGAAGAAAATAATTTCAGATAATTAGGAGAGGACTTGGGCAGTGATACAGATTTTAAAAGTACCCAAGATAAAACAACAGGTACTAAAAATATCTATATTGAGATGAAATCCTCATGACTCAGTACCTGAGCCAGCCTCCATTCTCCAGGAATTAGTAAGAAAATCATCCAAACAGGGTAGCTTGTGGTGTATCGCCTTATGCTGGTGGGCTTCCACTTCCACTTCAAAGAAGTATCTTACGCTGAAAAAGGAAAGACAAAGGTCTGACTTAACAGGGCAATTGCAGTATTTTTTGGAATGTGTTCTGTAGCTGTAGCTTTTTAAGAATTGGTGGGTTTATTTCTACCTAGAAAAAAATCTAATAATGAACGCCCTGGATCTCGAGTGACAAAAGCACTGACAGCAAGGTCTGAGATCCATTCTTTTAGCCAGCCAGGACATATTTTAAATGCCTGTGACTCTCTAGCTAATAGTTGAGGAGGGATGAATCTAGCTGGCAACGAGGCACATTGAAGTGTCGGGTTTTTTTTCTTTGGGGCATAATGTGTTTTCTGACTGGGTGCAAAATTTTGAAAGTATTGAAAGGACTTTGAAAGAAAAAAGTATTTTGAAAAGTATTTTGAAATGCCATAGACTTTCAGAAAAGCAGAAATCTGTGTTATGAGATCACCAGCTATAATCTAGGTCAGATTTTCAGTGCAGATGTGTCAGATGCACTTTCTTGGAAACCCTCCATGACAGTTAGTGAGAAGAGTGACCCAATGTTTTCTCACCGTACAAAATAACTGTTCTGTTCAGTGATGTCATGCGGATGAAGCACTGCTTGCATTTCCTAAGTGCTGTCCTGTTTAAGCTTGGTCAGGAGCAGAGATTTTTCTATCAGAACAAGTTTCAAACAAGGAGTCTAGCAAATCACTGTGGTACATCTTCACTAATCTCAGTCTGTCTTGGCAGTACTCTGAATTTTAACGATCTGGTTTTATTTCCAGATTATAGCCATTTATGTAAATGAGGTGCCTTATAAATAAATATTGAAATTATTCCATAATATTAATTACAGGCTTTATGGTTCAAATACTTAATATATTAAAGGCAAATGATGTGGATTGGTTTTGAGTTTATTAATTGAGTTATTTTGGTGGTTTGTTTTATTTTAACCTGACTTACCTATGTTGGATAGTGTTTCCTGAACTAAAGCAAGCTGTGTTACGTGCCTGGCTATATCAAAGGATACCAAAGGACAACAGAAATCAAAATGCATCATACAATGGTAGTAGTAAATGGAAACACAGATTTCAGATTATTTTTGTCTAAGAATCAAATAAATTAGTTTTACTTGGAGAATCTCATCTTAAGTATTGTTAGCCATTTGCTCAAAAATGAGGTAGTTTTAAATCAATTATAATCCTTCTATAGCTGCTTCTCTTGAGAATCTCAATAGTGTTCTACAAACAGTAATTAAGCCTAATAGTACTCCTGAGAAGAGGTTAACTGAGAGATATACTTCACTTACTTAACCCATCATGATATAAGTGATTTACAGAACAAAATACAAAAACTTCAGACAGCAGGACTACACAAGAGTTTAGAGCCCGAAGTAAGTATCTTAGCCAGACAAAACCGTGGGGAATATTTAGATACATGGAATGCAATGACTTGGCCTAGGCATGATTTGAAGATAAATAAAAGTGCAAATCATAAGGAACAGAGATATCCAGTGGTTTTATATCTGATGTGAGAGAATATACCCACAGCACCACAGTATCGTGTGGTATGACTCTGGATGATGAATTGGACTGATTCAGGAAAAAGACTGTTATTTGCAGAAATCACCTCCAGATGGGCCAAAGAGCGTGAGTACAAATGGAACCTGTAAGGCTGATGCATGAACAGCAGCGATAGCAGTGAAGTCCTAACTCTGACCCCTGAGGGCACAGGGGCTGCTGAAAACAGCAACAAAACAGCAGCATCAGTGTGTACATTTACAGCCCGAGACTGTTATTTTTGCTGGCGAATCTGCATGCATAATTTCCTTCCTGATATTACTCCACAAAGAGAAGCTTTTGTTATCTTGCTTTACTGATGAGAGCAATACTTAAGACGCGTCAGTGCTGGAACGGACAACAGGTTGGGTTTGGTACACGCATTAGGACTTGGACCATCCTCAAGCAACCTTTCTGCTGTCCCGTTCTCCAAAAATCTACTGCAGATATTTGTTTCAGAGCTTCCAGTGTCTACGGGAAGAGCCATTCCAGAAATATGCTCCAGCTGTACATACTTATTTTCCTACTAACCACAGGAGAAAAGGTACGACGTCACTTGCTTGATACCCCACCCGCGGCAACCCAGCAAAGCACAATATGATGTTAACCGTTTTCTCACCGATGAATACCTATGGCCATCCAGCGCGTCTCTCATTATTCGACACTTGATAGTTGCTGCAATGCTGCAACGCCTCGTGAATAGTTGTAGCATTTGCTGAGGGAAACTTTACAATGCTCAGTGTAAATTCTCAGATGCACGCTCTGAAATTCTGTGGAAGCAAATCAGCGCTGAAAAGTGAAATGATAATGAGTTTGCATCAGATTTTTATTTATAGAAATGACTAGGAAACATTTGGGTCTCCTCTTTGGATACATTTTCTTTCCTTTTTGTTTCCCAGCATTTCTGTGCTTTTGGGACTACAAACTCACATAAACATTGGCAATAAATCCTTGCTGAGAAAGTCTACCTGCTGGAGAAAAATCTGCTCATTTTATCCGAGTGGAATGCCTAGACACCGCAATTAGATTTTATCCTTACTCATAGACAGTAACATTGTTTATTTGCATGTTGTGAATTGTAATTCATGACATACATGACTCTGACGCCTGATCAACCCCCCTGCAGTGCTTCTGCTGAGTTCAGTGGCCTTTGGATCAGGCCCTGTGTTCGCTTCATTTCCCCATATTTTTAACTGCTTCAGTAAGTTCTTTATCTCGAGAAGAGTCTGAAACTTTTTTTTTTTTTGCATATATGCATGATATTCTTCTATTACCTCTTTTATAATTTATAATCAGTAGTTTCCCTGGAGTGCCAAAAGCTTTTCAGAAACACTATACTTGAAGCAGTAAAAAGAAGGGTAACTGCACTGTTGTACTGCTGCATCATAATATTTAAATGCTTTATTATTTCATAATCTCTCCTAGAATTTAATCATTCCAAGCAGGGACAGTCTCTTTATGTCAAAAGGGATAAGTTCCAGATTTTCAAATATGCATATATAAAAAACCCCACGAAGATGTTGCTTCGTGTTAAGTGTGATTCCAGCTTGCCAAAGGCTCCATTTCATCGCATAACCTTCCGGATGCAGATCCATTACTGCACCGTAAAGTGGGTTACTGGACAGGGTAAGGCAATTCATCCTCTGAAATGCAGAGTGTTGTTTTGCCAGTTACATGGTTTATAATTATCCATTATCATTATCTTTATAGTTATTTTTACCAAGGTTACAGATAGGCTGTGTCTATTTGAAAGATGTTCTGGTGGGTTCTTTTGGAGACTCATTCTTCCCCCCGTAGACATAAATGAGCAGTCCACATTGCACAACCAAGTGAGTTCAAAAGGAATAAAACTGGTGAGAAAGAGAACAGATTAAGCCCCAAATTGCCTACTTAATAAACTGAAATAGTTTTGCCTACGGAAGCCAGTCTCTGCCAGGAAATACTGTGAATAGTAATAGATGCTTTTTTTTTTCCTTTTTTTTTTTTTTTTTTCCCCAAGCACTACTGAAGCCTCATGAATTATAAGTAGCCAAATCTCACAATCCTGGGGAAAAAAGTCTGTTTAAACCATGTCCTGGGATAGGGAAGTTCTCCATTCCATTCCTGGCTCTGTCACTGACCATCTGCCACTTGTCCTCTGCCTTGCTTGAGTTTACCCATGTGTAAAATGCACTTAAAATAAGCTAAACCATACTTTGAAAATGGCTTTAGTGCCACAAGCTAGAAATTTTGGGGCTGCAATATGGAAAAAAAAAAAAAAGGTTCTGTGGTTGCCAGTCCATAGAAACCCTGGCTGCACTCCTGGAGAGGCTAAATCTGGCTGACGGTGCTCCACCCTGCACTTGAGAGGCAGCAGAATACCACATTAAGCATGCCTGATGCCTGCCCACCTGCAGTTGTTAACTTGTTTAATTAACCTACTACGCGCAACAAAAATCTGATCCAACACTAATTGGAGTGAATAGGAAGATTTCGGTTGACTTAATGATCTTGGGGTCGGTCTCCATACGCATGTAGACACCAGTGCCTGGAGATCCCTGAAGTCCCCACGAAGGGCAAGGCTTTGTTTGGCTGACACAGACGCATTTCTGTGCAGTGAGCCTGCAGGAGCTGGGCACACAGTAAATCTGTCTCTGCCAGTACAGTACCACTATTCACCGATGCTGCTCTTTATTCAGAAATAAATACAGCTCTATAGTCATTATTTTTCATAGACCCTTTCGCATGTGGCTTTAGACGAGCCTTAATGTGGAAAATTGATGACAAGCTACGCAGGAAAGCTTTGCGGCTAGATATGTCGGGAAAGATGATTTGATAGAGGTGGTGACAAGCTAATAATGAAATGGAACATTGCAATTAAATGTGCTGGTGGGGAAGAAAGTGTGCCAGAGCCAAGAAAGCGAGCGAGCAGCAGGTAGGTCGTGGGGAGAGAGCAGAGGAGGCTTGATGGAATAAGGTGGGAAGGAGAGGGAGATGTAAGAACAAGAAGGACAGGATGGAGATAAACACTGTGTTAGCTGCGATGGTAGGATTGGGCAGAAAGTATTTTGTTTGGTGTTTGTATCAGGCCTTGCACAGTGAGATCTGCATCCCTGACTGCGATTTGTTGACATTGACACAATATGTAATTAAATGCAGATAAGTCCTAGAAGGACAAAAATAGTGGAGGGAATTAAACAGGTCAGGCTATAAATTAACAGCAAATCAAAGGTGTCTACACAAAGTTTTACCTATGACATGATCTGAAAAGTATGAGAACTGCCGCAGAATGCTTGAGAATTATGGTTCTGTAAAACTGAAGTTTCCATTAGAAATAGTCAAGAATATTTTAATGGTTATGAACCTAAACTCTGAGAGGTGAACTATTCGTACATTAGTGCAGTGATTTTGCCTCAGTATACAGGCAGCTGAAACAATACTCTCAGAAGTAGGAACAGACCCATTAATCTTCGATGTTAAGGTTGAAGCCTAAAAATTATGCCTACATGAAAAACGAGCAAGGGCAGAGAGCACAGAATAGTTGGAATATCAAAATTACTAACACAAGCCAGATGATGGACTTCATTATTACTGTTTATTTGAAAAACATTTCCAGGATTAAAATATACCAGAAACCGTCAAAGGATTTAGAAGAATTTCTACCAGCATACTACATGATTTAAGGGCTCGCTACAGAATGCAGACCAGCTTGCTGCAAAAAATACGGAGGTTCTGGGTTTTTGATCTCTCACTCCACTGTATATTGTTGAGAGAGAGAATGTCTTTATGGGTATGGCTAGAAACACATTTTACATAGAAATACAAGGAACGGGCAATGTTCTTGTAGTCCCTGCCTGGGATAGGGGTTTGACACATCCCTTAGTTGGTATGCTGTCTGTTGAGAAAAAAAAAAAGAGACCGACTCAGCTCACAAATATCAAACCTGGCAGCACAAAGCTGTGCCTGCGTGTGCAGGCTTGCACACGGGTGCTTCTGCCTGGCTTGTGTCAGCCACTGTTTCCTACATGGGGGGCAGGAAGACCAGCATTTCTCCTATAAACAGTCCTATCGATAAAAGTATGCGGGGGAAAAATGTCCTATTTTGGTTTTTTTGCTTTTATATTCTCCTATTTGGTCAGATTTTTGAGATGGATGAGGTAAACCAATAGAGTAGGTTTGCACATACTTATATATTTACAGTCCAAATTCAGAACTTCATATGAATTTTCTGTCTTTAAAACAAGCCACATCTAAACTCTCGAGCCAAACGTCCAGAACTGAGGGAAGCTTGAATTCAAAGCCAAAATTGTATAGTTGGAGCCTATCCTTAAACATCACTTCAAAAATAGCACATTGGTATATAACATTTTGAAACCCAGGGTGCCAGAAAAGTAGTATTTCTGTGGGTCGGTACAAGCAGGAGGACTCATTTTGTTGTGCTCAGCAACATCTTGACACGCTGCACTAATCTTAGCCGCACGCTCTTTAAAGATTATTTTTGTCTCGGGTTCTTTTCTAGTCTTCGATGCAACAACCCGGTGCGGGTTACATCAAGCCTGCAGAAAATCCCTCGTTTTCTCTTCCCTTGTTTTCCAGACAGCCGGTACCTCCTCCCGGTCCTGCCGACGGGCACCGCAGGTGAGCAAAAAAACTGGCATATTTGGGACGGAGATTAATTTTTGTTTAAATTAAAGGTGCTGCCAGAGGGCAGGAGACGCTGTGGGGCTGAGTCCGGCCCGTGGTCTGTGCTGAGGGGTGATCGCTGCGGGCGTCCCGCTCTCCCCTCACGGTTCGGAGCCGCCGCCGGCGCCTCGCTGCTCCCTGAGGGGGGAAGGAGGGAAGCGGGGGCCGCCGGACCGAGGGCCCTTGCCGACAGGCCCGTCCAGTCAGAGGGAGTTCTCAGAGGCGAGCTGGGCGCCGAGGCCGTCGCAGTCGGCCGTTAGGCAGCGCGGTGGCGGCGGGCCCGCCTCAGGCGCGGCGGGGCAGCAGGACCCGGCGGGGCAGCAGGACCCGGCGGGCGCCCGCCCCGCCGCGATCACGAGTCCGCGCTCGCCTCCCCTCCCCGTGACAGTCAAGATGGCGGCGCGAGGAGGCGGCGCGGAGGGGAGGGGGGATCCCGCCTGAGACGCCCACACGGTGGGGAGGCGGCGAGGGCGAGTCGGGCTCCGCTAGGATGAGATAAGGGCGCGGGGACCGAGCGTGCTTCCCTCCCCTAAGCCCCCCTTCGCCCTCCCGCTCCTTGGCGCCGTTCCCCCTGCCCCGGGGAGCACGGCCCCCGCCTGAGGTGAGGGCTGCGGGACGGCGAGGGAGCGCGCCGGGCTGTCATCGCCGTGGGGCGCCGGGGGAAGAGGCGAGGAGATATCGCGGGGCGGGCGCTATCGCGAGCCTGGGCCGACGGGGAAGGGGCGGCCGCCCGCCCGCGGCTCCCCTAGCCCGCGGCGGGGCCGGCGGCGCGCTGGGCTGTCAGTAGCGGGCGGGGGCTCGGGGGCTTGGCGGGAGGCCGGGCGAGGGGCTGAGGGGAGCGCAGAGGCGGCGGTAACTTTCCGCTGGGCCGCGGTGGTGGTGGTGGGGAAACTTTCTCCTTTCCCCCTCTCGGCCTGACGGTTCCCGCCAGCCCCCCGCCGCGGCGATTGCCGGGCCGGAGGAGCGCACCCCCGGCCCGGCGCTGCTCAGGGCGGAGAGCTGCCTGCGCCTTGACTGAGCGCTGCCTGCTGACCTGCCATGTTACAAAGGCAGGGCAGGAGCGTGCTGGCGGGCTCGGAGAGCTGCTCGGGCAGAAACCGGTCGAGGTGTGTGTGTTCCCCAAATAAATGTGCAATTTTTCCATGCAGCGTGCGCTGCGTCAGCTGGAATTGCACAGGTAGTGTTCAGCCTTGTGCGTGCGTATTTTTATTGCGACTTTCCCTGTGGCTCCCACAGCCTGGGTTACTGTATACCTGGATTAACGCGGTGTGCTGGATATGATGGGAAAAATTAGCCCTGACATTTTTATCTTTGTTCCGTCATGATGTCTGCATGTAGCATGAGTTGCTGGCCAGGGGATGATAATATTTAATAACTTCCTAGCGATGGTTGTTATTCTGCAGTAATTTCAGATGGGCTGCATTTAAAAACTTGCTGCCTGAGAGAATGTTGATTTGCTAAAAATGAGGTCTTTACTTGACGCTTAGTTCTGAAGTTCATTTTTTTTGAATTAACTGAGTAGAAGCATGGTGTTCTGGATAGCTTTTTACTTCATTTCACAATTTTTTCTGGAACTGTTGCTCAACTAAAGGTTTCCGTAAAGAGTGTTACATTACAGTACATAATCTTTCACTTTCTGAATGATTAAACACAAATATTTAATCTTGGCAAGTATCTGTGGTGGTTTAGGAAAACTAATTGAGTTAGTCTAGCCAAGGAAGGTTGAGGGGGAGTAAATGGATTTTTTCTGGTTAGTGTGTCTAGCATACAAGTCTTACTTTGTAAGAGTCTCCTTTCTCTTTTCTTTTTTAAAATTTGATATATTTAGAGTATTGGTGAAACTCGATCTTGCTTTTAGACTATTGAGTCTGTAAGCTTGTTTAAAATGAATGTTAAAGTGGAACTGCATTTCTGGTAAATGAAGCTAAGTTTTCTAGGGGTAATCGTGACTTGGCATTGAAATTGTTTAATTATCGAAAATAGAGCATTAGAGTTTTTGTGGTTAGCTTTTGGGGAAGGGGAAAATTGCATAAAGCCTTAAAGAGAGAACAAAAAAGATTAAGCTTCTCTACAGCCCTAAGAGCTTGTGTGATTTACATGTTTTACTTTAGAAACATTAGGGTCCAGCTGGATGAGGTACTTTCCTCAAGTTTATGAGCAGCTTCTGCTCCTTCGGAATAGGCTTTAATCAATGGCCTCTTCTAAACAGTGAATTTACTAGAAAGTAGCACAAAAGATAAGATCTGGTTCTGCAAGCAGTAAGCCAAAAGGGACTAGGACCACTTTTAAAAATATAGTTACTTAAAATGTTTTTCTAGTATTAAGGATGTCCATACGCATGAGTTTTCATACTCTTTGTAGCAGTGTGGCTGCAGGTCCGCATTTCTGGTCAATGGCTTGTTCTATACGCTTTACTTGGCTATAACCCTGGTATGGTGCTTGATGGAATTTCTATATGCGTTAATGGCAATATTAGCAATATTGTAGTTACGTAGCCAGAGTTAATTATTAGTTAGTAAAAGCATAAATATTGACACAGCCTGGCAAATACTATAGGGCTCAGGTGAGTGTAGCTGATTCAGGTCAAGCATTAGGTACAGTGTAAATAACCTGGTCCTATTTAAGATATGTGCTTGAAAGGGAAAGTAGCAAGGTAGAGATTAGAGCCCTGCTGGTGGTCTGAGGGGAATGAGGGTGTCTCAGGAAGGTATCTAACTAATACTGCTGTTCTGTGTCACTCTTAAGAAGGAATTGTGGGCACCACTGTTCAGAAGCCAGTCTGGCAATTTTTAATCTACGAGATTTTGCATTCAAGGGTTTACTAATTTCTTGGTAAATTCCTACTGTAGTGTGTGACAGCAAGAGAGCACTGTCTTGTGACTCTTCAACAGAGGAAGATGATATCTAGACCAAGCTGAATAATGATAATGAGATTTGTTAATCTTCAGGTTTTAAAAGTGGAAAAAGAAATTTGCAGCTTAAATATTCAACATTCCTTTTTGATTTCCATCGTATTTCCTAGCAACTGAATTGGAGTGAGTTTTGCAAGTCATAGTAGATTGAAATGCTTTTTATAACAGTAGCTGTTGAAACAGTTGCACTCATGGTCAAACACCAGTAGGTTGTGGAAAGGGAATAGTACAGTATCTACTTAGTCAAGACCTTTCTCAATCGTAATACAGAAATGAAGACTTGTAGGAAGTCTTCTTTCCATTTATTGCCCTTTACTCAACTTTGACCTTAATTTTTAAATATGGTGTCAGTAGGACCAAAAAGTTAGAGGCCAAAGTGTTGCACAACTTATATTGAATTTTTTTTTTTTAAAAAAAAAGGTTGTTTGAACAAGGTTACATCATGTTTGAGGTATTGGTGATTTCCAAGTATCTTGCTGTCTGACAGAGGGTTCCAGTAGCTCAGGTTTTGATACATCTGTGGCTGTGGATTTAAGGTATTTGTTCTGAAGTTTCCTGGAAAGAACTCTAATACTTCTTAAAAGGAGGGGGACAGAACCAGACGAAGACACCAAAATAATTTCTATTTAAGTGCCTTAGAAAAACATGATGCAATTTATGTGGATAGGTGTATTTCCATTATGATTCTCTTGTTTGTTAAAGTATTTCAATGAGGCTTCTCTGTGAGGTGTTGACATTTCAAAAATTTTTTATGGTGACTCAAAAAAACCCCAAAAAACCCAAATGAAAAAAAAAAAAACCCCACCAAAAACCCAGCCTGCGCCCTTCAATCCCCCCCAGCCCCCCAATCCAAACCCTGTAAAGATTTAGCATCTCTGAAGAAAGTTTAGGTTGGGCTTGCCCAAAAAGCAAGGGTAGAGGTGTGGTTTAGAGGGCTGAGTCATACTTGTCCCTCATCCTTCTGCTGTAGCCTCACTGGGTGGTCTTAGGCAAGAGCACAGGAAAGGCCCTACATCTATTCCTTTATATATCAATTCTGTGTATAAATAGTATTTGCTACTGCGAGCACAAATCATGATAGAGATTTTACGCCATATTAAAAGCAGCAGCAAATCCTTGCAAATCCTCTGGAAGCTACAGCCACTTATGCCTTGCTTTAATTGAGGATAGCTAACAGGTAGGAGATGAATATGTATAAACAGAGAATGTATCACCACTGTTCAACTACTTAAAATCAGCTATTTCTAACAGGTACTGACCAAGTAATTACTTAAAGCGAATGAGGTTCTTCGCTATACTGCGTAATAAGCCTTGGATGTTTTCTGCTATCCTTCAGTTCAGACTTAGTCTATGCCTGATCTGGAAGCTTGGTCTATGATTGGTCTGGAAACACTCTGCTGATGTATGTATGCTTATAAAGTGCCCCCACAGACTATAGAGTCAAAATTAAAATGTGCAGTGAAGACAATGTGAAGCAGTGATGCTGAGGGGTGTGATCTAATAGCAGTCATTTTAGTAGCAGTCTATGATGCAGAAATAGTCATTGGTAGTTCCCTAAAGAGCTCGCAAGCAGTACCAGGAGGAAATTGAGGAGAAGAAGTGGAAACAAAAGGCTTCAGAAACTGTTGGCTCTACTCTTAAATACATAATTTTACCTTTTCAAAGTGTGCTTTCATGTATTAGATACAGGGTTACTGTAAGGGCTGAAATAGAGTGAAATTGAAATAAGAAATAACGGGGGGGGGAGGCGGAGAACAGGGGGAGAGTGAAAGAAGAAGGATCTATGGTATAAAAATGGGATGTGAAGAGTAAGGAGGAGTGTTACAAGTAAGTTAGCCAATTATACCCTCACTATCTAATTTTTACTTTAATTTTTTTTTAGTCAGAAAAACATTAATTATTCAAATTATTTATTTTTAGCCATGTGAAATGAAAGTGGACAAGCAGTTAATGTGTTGTATAAGTTGTGCGTACGTATATGCAAATGAAAAAGTCCCAAGAGGAAACCCCCACTTTTTTTGTGTATGAGCATTACGCAAACGAAGAGAAGGGGATTGTGGGCTGGACTTTTGGTTTTGTCTTGAGCTTTGGAAGAAACTTGTGGGCTGTTTCTGTGATCTGGTCCAGTGTCCATATGTCAGCAAGTTTGTCGGTGTGATATTTGGACTATAAAATTACAGTGAAAGAGGCAATGCTGTCCAGATCCTGCAAGTGCAAAAGTAATCAGGCTCAGCACTATGCTGTCAGTTAAATCCTGGTACAGGAGCAGCGCTGTAACAAATTGTACAACTTCGTAGTTAACTTGTATGCAGAACTCCTGTTCAGGACAGTGAAAATCATTATGTAGAGCACCAGGGGCAAACCCTTCTGTGAGTACTTTTCTCATAATATTTAGTGCATAAGGTGACTCTAATTCACTACGCTTCAGCCTTTTTTTTTTTTTTTTTTAAGAGTGTGGTTATTTAATAATTTTGGCCCAAAAGATGGGGAAGGGGTTTTAAGATATGTCTGTTCTATGTTACTAAATGGTATATTGAGTTGGCTTTGGAATCCTGAAGCACTAGTTACATTAGCATATCATTGCACTTCAGCTAATTTACTGTCATTATCGGGGGGAACGCTACCCTAATGTTGCTTTATATTGCTTTGCTAGCTAACCTAGCTAGGAAACTGTCACAGCAGTATGTGTTAGTTGATAGATGTATTTGTAGCTGAACTGGTAGCAGTACATTCACACTTTTCTGTGGGGTAGATGATGAACATTTCACTAACTGGATGTAGAGATTTATTAGACGAGGGAGGTATTAGTCAGTGCTGTCGCACCATTAAACCTTTCCAGTGTGGTGTAGATCATCTGCAAACAGCAGTTAGGGCCCTGCAGTTGCAGTCTATGCATGTCATCCAGTCAGTGTCTATAATTTGCAGCATGGCTGGGTCCAATTTTCTTGCCTTACAGGACATTTTTGCTGTCCAGAGGCAAAAAGAATGTCAAATGTTCTACGTAACAATTAAAGGGTATTTTTTGATGCAGCAAAACTGTTAGAAACAATTGCCACTTGTCTTTTCCCTTCACCACACCGTGAATTCAAGATTTGAATTCGGGTAGAGAATGGCTTCAAAACTAAACTGAGGTTGGCATGTGTGTCCAAACGTGGCTGGGTGAAAACAGGCCACTTCTGTCACTTTTGATTGATGCATTTTGACATTTTCAGTGACAGATTTTGGGTTTGAAGCTCAATATTGGAAGATTTGCAGCTTTCATTTGCCTGTATCTACTGTGGTAACGAAAACAGAACATTCTGTTTGGGGGACTTCTCCTTTTAAAAAGTTGTTGTATAATAAGTAGTTGTACAGAAAACATGGGCTAGCTGCCCTCCTGAACTGTGTTTTGGATGAAGTAATATTTACATTTTATAATGCTTACCTTGGCTTCCCTCCCCCTCCTGCACTATAAATTGTTTTCTGCATCTCTCCCTACACACACAGTTGTACTTCAGAAATTGTTTCCATTCTTTAGTTGTGCTTTTTGGCCATAAACACTGTAATCTAGAAAGAAAAGTGGAAGTTTTAAAACCAGCCTTGTTAAGATTTGTCTCTGTCATGAATCTCGTGGGATACTTGAGCATCATTTCCTTGAATTTTTGTAGTCGGGGCTGAATATTGTGGGATTTTGCTGTAGCAGAACTGCAATGAACACCTAAGCAGCCTGTGCCTTGTTAGACCCTCTTAGTAAATGGTTTGAATTTGAGACTAAAAACAGCAATGAAGAACAAACAAATGGAAGACTTGGTGTGTGATGGTGGAGAGTATAGAAGATGTAGAAAGTGCCTGATCTCTCCCTCAGGGTGAAGTCTGTTCCTTCCTGCCTTCTCTCTGCCAGTTACTCTGCTTCCTCCTCTAAGCTTTTATACTCTAGATGGCCAGCTCTTGCTGGCTGACTGCAACGATCCCACTGAATCTAGATTAGCCTCTGAATTTAACCCTAATTTCTCTTTCTTCCTAGGTACTGCTGAACAAATCTGCCAGTTCCTCAGTTCTTGGCCTGCATTCCTAT